>NW_009953786.1:7571430-7584038 GCF_000747805.2 Chaetura pelagica
CCTGCTGTTCAGGAGAAACTGGGGAAGGCTGGAGGAACAGCAGAGGGGTTTGGGGGTTAGGAGGGAGGCCTGGGGGCCATTGCCTGCTTTGCTGTTGGCCTCAGGGACATTGCTTTAGACCTTACTGACGTCTGAGCTGTCTGCTTATACAGGCTCTGAACTCAATGTGTGCTTTACTTTACCGTAACTGTCTCCAGATGCTGACAGATCACACTTTGCTTGTTGCTAGAAGTGCCTCAGCCTTCTTGGGAAGCCCACACCTAACCCCACTGGGAAGTCATATGTGTTTTGCTAGCGAAGTCCCCCCAGGGGCCAGCCCAGAAGCTGTCTGTGAAAAAGGTACAGGATGCAGTCCTGTGACCTGGGTCTATGGCTAAGAACCATCCACCCCCCCCCGCCATCCGATGCCCTGGGTCGTTGCCTTTGCCCCAGGGGCCCTTGGGAGTGTTTCTGTGGAGCAACAGGTGCTTGATAGGAGGGAGGCAAGTCCTCTCATTTTCTCATCACCATTAGTCTGCTGGCTTGGGCTCCCAGAAGCTTGCATCCCCTCAGGTGGCAGGAGGACCTGAAACAAGGTCTCCTGCATCCTGTATGAGTGGTTTGATGACTGCATGAATATGTAAAGCCTCTGTGATGACAACTGTGTGTCATAAAAAGGAAAGCTTGAACCCTGCTCTGTTTCTGAGTCAGGTGTGAGCTGCTTGTGCTCAGCAGAGAAAGCCATGTGCTGGGGGTACAGGAACCAGAGGAGAGGAGATACTGCCATGGAGAGCTGCAGGAGAGGAAGACATTTAAACTTGCATTTCTGTCCCAAACACTTCTTGCTGGGCTGAGCCTCTTAAGTGCAGGCATTACCCCTCCCACATACTCTTATTTTCACCACTGCTCTGGGGCACCAAAAAGAGGAGAAAATGTGGAGGGATGGTTTACACTGTCTAATTGCAGGCATCTCACTTTGCTCTGAGTTGTGTTTTGGTGAGATACCTGTTAGATATCTGGACCTGCCTAAGGAAACTCCTCAAAGTGCTACCAAGCACCATACAGGGAGCTCAGGTGACTCACGAGGACTGGACTTGTCCCTGGGTCTAGGCTTCCATATATGAGCTGCTGCTGGAACAAACCTTTGGGCATCTTGTTTCTTTTTTTTTTTTTTTTTTTTTTTTTTTTTTTTTTTTTTTTTTTTTTTAATCTTATGCTTATTTAACTTCTTTCAGTAACTGTGTGTGTTCCTGTCCCAGGGATGTCTTAGTAGAGTAAGTACAATTAGAGTTGTGAAGCGCATGGGTCCTGTGGAAAGAGGAGACAGAGCACAGAGATAGGCAGAACCACACATTTCTGGGCTTTTTTTTTCAGAAAATACTGCTTCCACTTAACATCAGACCATGTAGTTCACCAAGCAGATACTTTCCCCCTGAGAAAATGTAAAGCTATAAAAATAGTAGTCAAAAATATAAGGTCCAGATTGAGGTGAAACATTTGCCAGTGACAGTCAGGAGCAACTCTACATTCCTCAGTAGAGGGAGTTAGGGTCCAGACCTTACTTTGAAAGATTTGTTGTACAGGAGACTGTTTTTAAAATCCATTGAGTCCAATTTGTCACTGTTTCAAAGAGAAGAAGCTGGATTCCAGCACATTTTATCAGTAAAAGATCATATGTAGTCAGCAGTGTGGTGTTTTTTTGTTTTGTTTTGTCTTGGTTTTAATTGTTTTACATTATCTCTGTGGAAAGTATTTACCTCAAGAACTATTTTGCCAGATGATGAGTAGTACTTGTACTTATTTTGGTTGTGTCCAAACTGTAACATTGCCTCATTTGCATCTGCCGACTAAATGGTTTAATTAATTTTGCATTGTGCTTACTGACTAGTTTTAATTAGCAGTTAAATCAGTTCAGTTAACGAAAATTGTAGGTGTTTACATGAATGCAAATCATCATGCGTTCTCAGGGCTTGATTCAAAAAACAGTTCCACACCATTGGTGCTAAATTTCTGCAGGGTTTATTCAGGAATTGCATGTTTCTCCTTCCCCAGCAACGAAGTGAAGGGATTTATGATTCATTAACTGGCCCAGGCTTTCATTTTGTCTTTTTTCCCTTGCTGATATGGAGAGTGAGGAATGGAGGCAGATCAAGTGGAGCTTCAATGCTTTGTCTGTAGGTCATGCATTCAACACTCATCCAAGAAGGGACAAGAAAGAGTGTCTTTGGCATAGTCTCTGCAACTGTGTCTCCCTCCTGTGTCCAACTCCAGCCATGATTACAGCTTACACTATTTTTAGCCACATACTCTTCTGTTGATCAGGTGTTTGCTTACATCTGGTCAGGGAAGAAGTAATGAAAAATGGATTTTATGAGAAGCAACTTCTGCATTCCACTGTCAGCTAGACTCTGATAATGTAGGCACAACACTGTTAACATGATACACATTCCTATTTCCATTGTCATTAGTCTTTTGGAGGTTGAATGGAATCTTGAAGAAGCCCTTCTTCTGGTGATGTTGGGACAGATTCCAGCAGCTACTTTATTGACTTATTTTGAATGAGAGGTGCAGAACAAATCAAGAGCCTTATGACCTTATCTCCACACAAAATTCATGCACAAGTTGAAAGAAAATCTCCTCATCATAGGTATAAAAGGTGTCATCTGCCTGTGCCTAAACATCTGTGTTTGTCTTGTCTCCCAT
The DNA here is from genome assembly GCF_000747805.2 of Chaetura pelagica. NCBI lineage: Eukaryota > Metazoa > Chordata > Aves > Apodiformes > Apodidae > Chaetura > Chaetura pelagica. Next base: position 7,574,113 of record NW_009953786.1, read on the forward strand.
GTGTTACTATGTTGAGCTCTTCCTCAAAGGGAGTAATAAAGTATCTGTGCTGCTTCCAGTCTTAAAGGCAAGTTATAAAAGACAAGGATAAGTTTGTCCTGAGACTACAGTTACCTTACTCAGCTTTCCCAATAACCTTACCCAAAAGGGAAGATCAGAGACAAGAAGATAATTGGTGAGATCATCAAGAAATTACTTCATAAGCCCAGGCCTTTCATTTGAAGGAAGCTGGCAACTTGCCCTCCTAGAAGAAGGTGTTATTCTACTAGTAACTGCAGATCAAAGTCAACAGGGATAATTATTTGAGGAGTTAAGTAGGTAATCACTTTGGGAAATAAAAACAAAAAAAAAAACCCACTAAAAAAACCCAACTCCTCAGTCTTTGGAGCCTGAAGAAAAACCAGCTGGAATGTGTGCTGTCTGTATTTTTGTTCTAAAACTAATTGTAATTTCATAAAGGTAATTTCATAAGCTATTCATCAGATGTCTCATCAAGGGACCTCGTGCCAAGTGCATGTGACACAACTCTCATCCCAAGCCTCAGAAGGGGAATAACTCTTATCTGTTGTTCCCTGTGCTTTACCTATCCTGTAGAAATGGAGCTCAGTCCCATTCTAATTCATAGGCACTCTACTTGCAAATTCCAAAACAAGATTAAGTGTTTTCTGCTAATGATTCCAGTCTTCAGGGCCACCCATCTGACACCGTTTTGTAGTGCTTACGCTCACCCAAGCTGTGAAGAGAAAATGAGGTTATATAAAGTAAACCTCTTTCTCTGCAATTTTGAGAAAACTTGTCTTACTCATTCCATAAACCCAACAATATACCTGTGTTTGGGATGCAGATGAGTGCTTGAGCAGCCAGTGGACTCCCCTACTGATATGTCCTCCCCATGCTAACTGCTTCTTCCTTTACTACCATGCTATTATGTGTTCTCCTATGTCAGGCACTTATGTCAACCAACAGGTGTCATAAGTAGCAGTGCCAACTCAATGCAGAACCCACTGCTCTCACAGCCCACTTCATGCTGGTGTTGAAACATCCAGTGTCAAGTCCTTAAAAAAAGCAAAATAATCTTTCAGACAAAAAACTAAAAGTCATCAGTTAGGCAGCCTAGTTCTTGTTTCGGTTGGTTTCAGTGGTCTTAGAGAAAACTGTTGTCCTTCCACTCTTAGTTCTTTTACTGATTTTCTGTTGGTTTATTTGTTGATTCAAGTGTCATGTGGATGTATGAGGGAAGTGTTGTGCCTTTATCTCTCCAGAATATAAACGCTTTTTGAGAGCTCTGCTTTTTAAATTAGTGATTTCACACAGAGATTTGTAAAGGGCCTTGTACTGCATAGTTGCATCTCCAAGCAGAAATGTATCACCTAGTACTTGTTTTTTTGTGTGTGTGTGACAATGCAAGCTTGTTGTCTAGACTACATCACATGAGGGCACTGCATAGCATCATTTACAACGATGCAGGAAGTTGAAAAGAAAGGCTCAATCAACTTCCAAAGCTAGCAGAGCTTTAATAGGCCAGCCTTTCATTAAGTGAATTCCTAAATGTTGACCAAATTCTTTCAGATGTAGGCAGCTAATGGTTCAGGATGCATGTGATGCACTTGTCATTACACAGACGTTGATAAAAATCCTTGAAGCTGCTTTTTTTTCCCAGAAAGTTCTCATGAGCAGAGGGAAGGGGAAAAAAAAAAAAAGAGCAACTTCAGTGGTTTCTTTCATGTCACAAGAAGGAGGGTCATGTGTTTTAGTTTAACTGATACATTCCAATAAAATTATTTTCAAAGGGACAGGACAAATAATGGGCATTTTACATATGGTGGCTGGTGCACATCAGATGGAGCTAATTTTCTCATACACAATATATTTACTATTTTGCAAGCTGGCTATAATTCATTTACAGTCTCTTTTTGTTTAATTTTACCTAATAAACTAATACACTGGCCAAGTGAAGCTTTTATGGCTGGTAAAACTTGGATGAGTTCTTTTAGTTGCCATGCTCATTAGGATATCAAGAAATACATGTCATTCTCCCACACAATTCCTATTCAATTGAAAAAGAAAGAAATAAATCTGAAAAACAAGTCCTCCAATCTAGGCCACATTATATTTTTTCAAATCTAGATATCAAGGTAACAACTCACTTATTTTATGTGTAATGTTTAAACTTCTTTACAGTTATTTGCCAGTGTTTTTGTTCCTGATAGAAAAATACTCTACTGCATTAAAACAGTGTACTTTAGACTTGGCATTTGCATAAGCTGATAAAGTTGTCGTTTCTCTACAGAGTCTCTTCAAATGAGGCCCTCCTTGCTCTAATCACTAGAGACTTTATCATTAGTGTCCTGATGCTTTGCCTCTCAAGTTGGTGCATTTATCACCTTCCATGTCTTCCAAAAGGTGATATGACATCTTTGCCTCTCAACAGTGTGACAAAATGACAAACGAAGCATCCAGCTGGCCTTTGTGTATCAGGGGGCTGGGGAGGAGGGGGGAAGAAGGATGGGAGGGAAAAAAAAAAAAGCTAACAGCAACAAAAAAAGTTTGGCATTCTGCTGCTTAATTATCAGCCAGAGCAGAGGAGCTTAATAGTCCAGCCATGGGTGGAGGGAGCTTCTCAGCATCACAGGAAACAGTATGCAATTAGTCAGGGTCAGGATGCCCAAGATCAGATTTGCTTAAGGCTAAAGAGAGACAGAGCAAGGCTATGGCAGTGTCACAGTCTGCAGCCCTGTTGTCTCCCTGCGGCAGGATGCCTTTTGCTTCAGTTTCTAATTAAACAACCAGGCAACCAAGCGTGTCCACTCCTGGCTTACTTGTGTATGACTTGTTTTGCGTTCAAAGACCTGGAGTGCTTGGGAGGGTATTTCCTAAAAAGGATTAAGCTACAAATGTAAGTATGCAATACAACAAATAGGTGTCATTGCAACGAAAAATCCTGAGCTGAAAAAAGAGAAAAACTAATTCAAGTTTCACCATTTTAGAATAATTTTAAGTTCCACAGAGGCATGTTAATGGGACTCAGCCTGAAAACCTGCCCTTCCTGAGCTGAGTGTTGTATTTCTTTCTTTGTGCGTAAGTTGTCCCAATGGACCTTTCCTTCATGAGTATGTCTCAGGATGTTTTGAACTCATTTATACTTTTGACATCCCAAGCATCCCATTGATAAAACCCTGTCTTTTGAGAACAAGAACTTTCTTTCATTTGTGCTAAACCTGCTGCCTGTTGCTTTCGGTTTTCATCCTTACTTTTTAGGTTATGGAAATTAACATGCACACATATATCATACATATAACTTAATACAAAACAAAAATAATCTATATTCATTTTCTTAATGACATTCATGATTTTATGAACTTCAATCACATTCTAGTATTTTAGGTGTTTCTTTCACAGGGAAAGTGTCTAAGATTACTCTCTCCACATAAGGAAGCAATTTTATACTTATCATCATCTCCACTGCACTGTTCCCTACCATTTCAACTCTCCTACATCCCTTCTGAGATGTCAGGTATCTAGAAGCAGATGCAGTATTGGACACAACACAGTTATATATAGTGACAAATGGTTTTCCCATATGCATTATTCCGGACTAATCACCAAGGTATTCCATCTGCCATATTTTTACCCAGTCACTCAATACTGTGATATCTTTATGCATCTGTTCACCGTCAGTTTGATGGCCACAGATCATTTTATATCAATACCAAACTTAGTCACCTCATTGTTGACCCTGTCTTCCAAATCACTCGAGACTAGGTTGAACAGCAGATGTTCCACTATAGATTCAGTCAGATCCTGATGTGTCCCACACCTGCTTGTCCCACATAATATGTTCATACTACTGAAATCCAATGCATTTTCTCTATGGATAAAATGAAATTAAATAATTCACTATAGAATATGTGAACTGCTCATCATTGTCATAATGGTCTAATTTGCAAGTTGCTAGTCTCTGAATTATTCTGCTAAATATTTTATGTTTATTAATTCTGCATTATGTCTAAGCTCGTCTCTTTCCTCAGTCCACATCTTTTGACTGGTGGTGACAGCTCTCCTCAGAGTACATTTGATGAGTACTGTCTATCTGGTTATTCCAGAGCAACTTTTCTCAATTCCAAAAGGGACTGAGTGGTACAGTACCACTCAGTATATTTTTCTTATCCATTACTGTCAGATAATATTCCTTGTGGCCAGTTTCTTCCATGTCAAGCCCCAGTGTGCATCTCACTGCTATTTTACTCTCACAGGAAAAAAAATCAGAATCAAAATCAGAAAACTTGGGGCTTCAGACTGGAGCAAGACAAATTCCACTTATATGTGGTACTATGCAAAAATCAATGGAGATTAGTTGATTTGTGAGAGGTCCTGGAGGTGTTGAGAAGGAACACATCAAAAGACTTTCCTGTCTCATATTAAAGTGAATAACGGTATTCTGAAGTATCCTGTGACTCTAGAAAAAAACCTATATTATGTTGTCTGGGTATTTCCTGGAGACCAGCTTGTGGTACAGGTTGTCGAGGGTGCTGCCCTTTCATCAGCCCTATGGATCTCAGAGTAGGTGGAAGTGCAAACCTGAATGTCTTGAGCATAAGCAGAGGAGACAAAATCTTTTTAGGCCATAGCTGCTGCTGTGCATCAGCCTTAGGGCTGGTCTGTGCTTCTGTTTTCTCCTGTTACTTAGCACTGGTCTTTAGTATATATTTGGTTATCTGGTAATATTTTTCTCTGTGTCAGAACAGCAATCATCTTTCTAAAGTGGAGCATCATAATTTGAAGTATATTTATATTTGTGCTAAAAGACCAGTTTCAAAGTATAATCCAAAAGATTGTTGTGTGATAGATTATCCCTGACAGGATTTAGGAAAATGCCACGTATCAGACATACAGGCCAACAAACTGTAATGGGACTGCTGCCTCTAGCAGCTTAATTCTAGCAGATTTCTAATCATGTGTATTTCATGATGATAAGAGTCTTGCGCAAATTCTTGTAGAACACTTGAGGGATCCTGCAGACCAGAATGAAAGACACAGTTGGTCATATTCCAGATTTGAGGAACTTTTTGTACAAGCAATTCTAAAATTTGCTGTGTTGGCCTTTTTATTTTTCAGAGGTTACCAGGCAGATATAATAGAATTGTTTCTGATGGGAAATTTTCACAGATTTGACAAATTTAAAGTGCCATTATATCCTTGCTCTCTTCTTTTCTCTTTCCTGTTAACACACTGTTTTGTGGCCACACTTTTGCAACCAGCACATTTGTTTATTCTTCTTGCCTTTATAATCAAGTGGCAGAACATATGGTTCTTGGGATCTGATGGAGTTTTGATTGCTTTTCCTCCAAGGTATCACTAAGAAAAACAAACATACGAGAACAGCTTCCCCACTTAAAGCTGATGCTTCATGCTGCCATTTCTTATCATTTTCTTTATTTTTTTTTCACTTGATGTCAAACTCATATCATGCTCTAAAAGGAAGGGAAAGGAAAAAAAAAAAAAAGAAAAAAAAAAAGGATAAATTCCTTTCTATGTGGAAGGTCTGAACGTTAGACTCATCTTCTAAAGACAATGGTACTATACAACAGTTCCTTGTTCAGCCAGTGTTATAGATGCTTCCAAAATCTTGCCAGAAGAGTCCTAACTTTTTCTTTTCTTTTCTTTTCTTTTCTTTTCTTTTCTTTTCTTTTCTTTTCTTTTCTTTTCTTTTCTTTTCTTTTCTTTTCTTTTCTTTTCTTTTCTTTTCTTTTCTTTTCTTTTCTTTTCTTTTCTTTTCTTTTCTTTTCTTTTCTTTTCTTTTCTTTTCTTTTCTTTTCTTTTCTTTTCTTTTCTTTTCTTTCTTTCTTTTCTTTTCTTTTCTTTTCTTTCTTTCTTTTCTTTTCTTTTCTTTTCTTTCTTTCTTTTCTTTTCTTTTCTTTTCTTTCTTTCTTTTCTTTTCTTTTCTTTTCTTTTCTTTTCTTTTCTTTTCTTTTCTTTTCTTTTCTTTCTTTCTTTTCTTTTCTTTTCTTTTCTTTTCTTTTCTTTTCTTTTCTTTTCTTTTCTTTTCTTTTCTTTTCTTTTCTTTTCTTTTCTTTTCTTTTCTTTTCTTTTCTTTTCTTTTCTTTTCTTTTCTTTTCTTTTCTTTTCTTTTCTTTTCTTTTCTTTTCTTTTCTTTTCTTTTCTTTTCTTTTCTTTTCTTTTCTTTTCTTTTCTTTTCTTTCCCTTCTCCCGTCTCCCTTCCCTTTTCCCTTCCCTTTTCCCTTCCCTTTTTCCTTTCCTTTCCTTTTTTTCTTTTCTCTCCAGCTTTCCAGACAAACTCAAGGGTTGCAGGGTTGTTTGTAAGCTCTTAGGGCTTGGCCTGTGAGCAGCTTCTTAGCCCAAAATTGCTAGTGAGCTGAATGACCTAACTCAGCTCTCAAAGAAAGTGATATGAGCCTTTGTAGGAGCCCATAGCATGATTATTTATCAGAAAACCTTCAGCCTGGATTCCTTCCATTCTGATGCTTTCTAGTGTGCTGTAGATGTGTTTGGTCCTCTCCTTGTGCAACACAGAGGCCAGACTCTTCTGCTGTGCTTGCTGGCATGTGTTGCTCACATTAGTGAAAACAGTATCTGCAATTTGCTTAGTCTGAGGCTTAGAACACAGGATCTACCAGCTCAAGCTACTGGTCAACCATGATCATTATCACATTTCTGGCATTAACTGCTAGCAGATGCTTCACAAACACAAAAGGCAAACAGTATAATGCATCTGGCCAAATGGGAAGTAGCACCTAATAGGAAAGAAAATTATTTTCTGACATTTGTTTGATCAAAGTGTGCCTTGAAATCAACAATGCAATTGTCTTGTGTTTAGGAATAGTTGCATCTATGGTTTTCATGGAGGAGCTTGATATATTTTCCTGGATGATAAAAATCATAGATAATCAGAAAGAGAAACATTTCAGAAATGGAGCGTGAGATGTGATGAGTTCTTTAAAATTCACTTCAATAACTGATGAGAATTTAGTGGGGAAAAAAAAAATATGCTTTTAATTTAAAATAATAACATTGGTTTTATTTTTCTTCAATGGAAAGAAAATCAAAGATATTTTTCATTTTGCCACTGTAGTTTGTGATTAGGGGCTGAGTTTCATCATATGTTGCCATGTGATGTTTCACAAATACAGCCACAAGTACCAAGCAAGCATGTGATTATTTCTGTTGACGTGCATGTCATAGTACATGAATGGCTGCTCTGTTTGCAAAGGGTCTTCAGATCAGGCTTGGATCCATTACCCAATCGACTGTCTGCTTCTGCCCTTCTCTTTGGGCCTGCTGTACTTCTTGTTCTCTCTTTTTCCCCAAACCCATACCCCTTCCTCAGATCTTTGTTTAGGAGGGAATGACTGCGAAGCTGCTCTTTGTCTCGTTAACCAAACTGTCTGGGTTTCTTGTCTGGCTTCTTGTTATATGGCAGTTTTGATTAGACTGTATGCATTTGGGAACTACAAGCACAGTAGATACTTTGTGGAGCAAATGGGCAAGATTTTTTGGCTGCAATTTAATTGGTGGGTCCAAGGAATTGGGACTGGCGTTTTACTGTTTCAAGCTGACTTTGAAAATCTGTGACCCTTGTTCTAGTCACAGAATAGTTTTCACATGCTCAGAAGTACTGGCTTCAATATCTTCATCACTGACATACCTCAATGGGGCAGGACCATTTGGAAGGGTATAGGATATAATTAGTCCTTTGTGTTCAGTCCTCTTTTGCAGAATCTGCTTCCTTGTTATTTTTCTGAGGGTGTAACAGCCTGTCTACCTGGTACAGTTTCTTCACCTTGCCCTTTACACAGGCCTGTAAAGAGTAGGCGTGTAGTAAGAACTTTCAGCATTGTTGTACTCCTGGTTTTGATTGGAAGGGACAGAGAGGTTCTTCAGCTTTTTTGTTTGTTTTGTTGGGGTTTTTTTGTTTGGTTTTTTTTTTTTTGTTTTTTTTTTTTTGTGCATACACACATGATCTCAGTGGCCAAACATGTCTTTAGGGACAGAAAAATAATAGACAATGTGAAGACACTTTTGGACTGAAGAAGATCTTAATGTTCCCTTCACTGCTGAAATTAAATGGCCTTTTACTCATGGTGTGCATAAATAAAAGTTTCTGTAGAAAGGCAATACATTTATTTTCATCAATATTTGCTTACATATTAGACTTGCTTATGTTTTTCTAAATAGAAATTACATATATGGCTGATGTTGATGTGGCTTTACAGCTACAATAGTATTGCTACCCATATGTAATGCAACGCCGGGATGCATCTTTTGATCAATCACAGGCAGTAGGCTGGTGCAACTGAAGTAACAGAATTGGCTCTGTTGGTAAAGAGGAGCATCTGCTATGCCAACATCCCTTAGAGTCCCCCTACCCAAGGGCCCAGGGAATATGCTATTCCCTGTGAAAAAGAGGCACTCAACCATAAAGGTCACTTTGTAATTCAAGCTGCTTACAGGCAGAATTGAGAAACAGGTAATGGATAATACAGCCAAGTTTTGGCATTTTTTCTTAAACAAGTTTTATATCTGAAATTATTGTCAGTACTCTGCCAGCTCTGTGTAGAGGGGATGCTGTATCAACACAAAGAACACCACATACTGTTATGATAAGACTCAGTAGGCAGAAACATATATTTTAGAGAGCCCAATTCACCACCACAGTCAAGATGCCTTGAAACCAAAACAAACAAACAAAACAAAGAAAAAGACCCCAACAATATTAGTAAAAAAGTTTGTCATTAGGGTTTTTGTTCTTTGTTTTTGTTTGTTTGTTTTTTGTTTTTTTTCTTTTGCCTCAAGAACTTCCAAATGAGGGAATGCTTCCAAGATGCTAAAAATTTGAAATGGGCTAGTTTTTCCTCTCAGTCTTTTCACACCGGCCTGACTGAAAAGTTAAATATACATCCTCTCTGAAGGAAGATCACATCTCCTTTGCCACTATAGTATTGTAAGCATTATACAATGTACACTAATAGAAAGCAAGGCTTACTCATGCTAAGCTGTTGGCTCCTGTGAGGTCAGTGACAAAACTTCCGCTAACACTGAATGCCTCAGGATTTTGCTCTGTGGCTTTACTCAAAAAGAATTGTCACTGAAATTCAAGATTTGCCAGAGGAGAGACTGAAGTGTGATTCCGAGGTTGTTCCTGGACCAGGAAGGTTGCTACCCCAAGTGTGTAGTTTTCTGCAGCTCTCCTGTGACTATTTTGCACATATGGATGAAATATAACTTAGAATACACGTGTCTGCGCATTTCTTACTTACCTATGAACCCTGTGGGTCAAGCGTTAAGTGCCATACAAACTAGAGCTGTAAATGGAGCGGAAAGTGTCCTTAAGGGAAACGTTCTTTTCCTTCCCTTATTCCCAGCTGAGCGCCTCTAGAATTTGTAGTTTGTTTTTTGTTGTTTTGGCTTTTGTGTTCTTTCCCCTCCACCCCCCTTGAATAGCTGATAGTTTTGTTGATCGGAATGGAAGGGAACAGCCATTTTTGCTCCCTCGACCTTGTTCTGTACTGACTTCCACTCGGTGTGCTCACACTGATTGCACTCAAATGGTACGGACAGTTCAGCACGTGGTATCCATCTAGAGGGAGACTTCTCCACGGATCGACCCCAATGCAACGTGATGTTGGTAGGACTGAGAGTTCAGATCATAAGCATGCATCTGTTCTCCCGTGATATCCCCTGCCCTCTCCTCCCCCTGTCAGCTTGCTCTGTTCATAAAAGCATGGCTTATGAATTTGCCTGTTAAAAATATGCTCTGCTTTTCCGATGCACTGGGTTTACTTTCTGATTCATACAGAAAATATGTTGTGACAGTGCAATATGTACTCAAGGTTATTCTTACTGGTAGTAAAAAGCAGATTATCTCTGAAAACATACGGAGTCCTGCGCATACACACATCTCCTGCTGA
>NW_009953786.1:7584154-7619054 GCF_000747805.2 Chaetura pelagica
GCTGAACTGGAGGAGGCAAGTGGAAACAAATTCAAGCAGCACTTCAGGAAAGAGTAGCTACAGGTTATTTCTAAATCATGCACAGCAAGTAAGAATACTTCAGGCCAAAGCACAGAAAAACTGGAAGGAAATGCAAGATAAGAAAATATCTTGGCACAATGTATGTTGGCTCTTACTTGGTATCCCGCCACAGTTACAACTGCATTATATGCTGAAAGATCCATGAATGTGTGGCATGGAGGAGTCTATGTCACACCCAATAACAAAATGATGAATGAGGAAAATGGGAAAAGATTCAAAATGTCAGGCTAAGTTCAGGGAATACCTGTGTAAGTTAAAACTCCAGCCTAGCAAACAGAATATGGTGGGCAAACAACCACAGATATATTTTTTTCCTATCATGCAACTTGTCTCTGGTTTCACCAGACACCAAGGTAAGAGGAAGATGCCTTGTGTGGAATGGCATTGCACAGATCCCCCCCAGCTCTTTCTAGCAATTTTTCTGGGATGAATGTCATTTGGGGTAAAGAAGATAAAAATGTTGGTATAAAGAGCTCAGGGGACATTGCTCAAAAAAAACAGGAATTTGGTGAATGATCTCTTTCCTTCCAGTGAAGGAATTAAAGCTATCTTTTTAGAATCACTCTGTAAAAGTAGCATAATCATCCCACAGCTAGGATGTCCCCAAATGAACATAAAGAATATGTGTGCTGTACCAGAGAGGTACTGCATGAAAGGAGAGTCTGGGAGTTTCTCCTGATTCTTTTAATGAATTTAGAAACTGCAGATGAGTGTGAAGCCAGCAACATTTATATTTCCTTTGTTATCCTTTCTGCTTTAAGTGAGAACAAGTGAGAATTTGTGTATCCAGAGTAATTTGCCAGGCTGAGCCAATGTTTATTTAATGGCTGCAGAACAGGTCATATCCATCACTTCAACAGAGCAGAAATGGGAGTTAGGGTTCTGTTTTTTTCACAGAAAGAGTGGTTAGACACTGGAATAGGCTGCCCAGGGAGGTGGTAGAGTAACCATCCCTAGATGTGTTTAAGGGCCGTTTGGATGTGGTACTGGTGGATATAGTTTAGGAAATAACTTTGTAGAGTTGGACTCGGTGATCCCAAGGGCCTTTTCCAACCTGAATAGTTCTATGATTCTATGGCACCTGTACCTAATATTCCTACAATTTTTTCAGGTTACTCTGGCAGGACTTCTTCATGCCTGAGCCCAAGTCCATAGAAGCAATTTTTTTTTTTCCTGAACAACCTATGCAAGAGCACATGAGGTACCAGGAAAGCCACTGTAAGTCCTGAGGTTGTAACTTCCATGTTTGTGGAGGTTTTGTACTGGAACTTGAGGGACCCCTTGCTACTCTCTGAAGACAGTAGCCCCAAGGCAAACTTGAAACAGGGCCAGTGCTACTCTTCTGTCCTCTGGGACGTGAGAATGTATCCATTAAAGTGTGTGTGGTGCTCTGCTCCTGCAACATGGGGAACAACAGAGAAGTTAATAAATAAACACAATTAAAAAACAAATCAGGTCTCTCATGAATGCATTGTCTTCTCTCTTTGCTGAAATTCTTTACATTCCAAAATCATATTGGAAAATGGGAGGCAAACGCACAATAAATGCTGTGAGCTGCTTTTTGAGCCATGCTGTTTCCATTTCTATGGCTATTTGAAAAGTGCATGAATGCAAAGCACTTTTAAACACTCTAAAAATCAATACAGAAGAAACAATAGAAGCACATTTATTCTTGTTTTATTCAATGTCAGTATTGCTGAGTTTTGCCTGACCAGATGTTGCAGTGTTTCAAATCTGTTCAACCATAGCTGTTAACAAAACCATCCTTCTTTCACCAAAATTAAAAAAATATACACATTTATTTTAGAAGATGTCCTTGGGGTTTTTTTTATAAATGAAATAAAGATGCGATTTATCCGTAACTAGTGCTAATACTCATTGTGATCTCCGAGAGTAATGGTTACAAGGCTTTGCAGGAGTGCTATTTGCACAGTATTTGTACAATTATTTATAATCCTAAATGCCCAGTTTTAACTCAGTGATACTGCTCCTGCAATTTCAGGTTGTTTTTTTGTTGTTTGTTGTTGGATTTTGTGTTTTGGTTTGTTAGTTTTGTTTGCGGTTTGTTGGTTTTTGTTTGAACGACACATGTTCAAGATAAGTAACAATTTTTCAGATAGAGGCTGGAAAAGCTTAAGTCTTTCCTCTCTGTGTGGTAGTTTCCCTTCTCTTTCTTTTCCCGGACAGAACTGACAAGCAGGCATTGTCCCTCCAGTGAGCTCTGCAGTATTACTTTGACCCTAACCCATCAATCTGCCTCAATTGGATAATGATCTGTAATCACTTTCTTTCAGGGGAGTCTATAAATTTGCCAAGGCCCCATTCTTCTCTGAAGGCCTCCTTATGTTCACTCCCATTTGTGCAAATGCTCTCTCTTTTACAGCACTAAATAGCCATGCACATGGCCCTCTCTGTTCAGAGGCACCAGGCTTTTCACTGTTGATTTTCCATGGCTCTGCTCTCTAAAAGGAGGCAAAGCTCTACATGCCAGGACTCGGCAGGGTGCAGGACTAAGCCACACCACTTCAAGAGCAGCCGCTTTTCTCATTAAGACTGACCCATCATTAGGCTGCTTTGTGCTGGCCCTTGTAATCGATGAGAGGCCTGTGTAGTGTGAAAAAGCTAATAAAGATGAGCGTGAGGTGGTAGAGGGGGTGGCGGGTGAGCAAAGACACTAACCCCTGTTAACAGAGAAGCCCTCCTTCCCCAGAGCTTAGCCACATGAGTGAGGGGCAAAGCTCAGGATAGCTGGCAGGGTGCAGACCCCTCTGAGTAATTTATTTGATTATCTTGCACTTAATTCCCCCAGCATCCTTGTGCTGTCCTCTTTATTGGACCTAAAAAATAGAACAAGGATGAAAGCAAGCTTATATCCTCTTTCTTCAGCTGAGTTCCTTCTTCTGATTAGCGTCTAACTGAACTTGTGTACAGCACAAGAAAAAGCCCACATGTGTGTGTGTAGCACTAGAGGGTTGTTTTTTCATATCCTCATGAGAGTTTCTAAGGTGTAGGAAACACCACGGAAAAGGTTGGAGAAGGTGAAAGATAGTAAGTTGCTAATGTGTCTGGGGAAGCACTAAGCGTTTACTTGCTCTGTGTCATGCTGGATGTACACTGCAAGCACTGTAGGGAATAGAAGGAGCAAACAAGAAAATAAGCTCTAACAAATATGTAGTGTTGAGGGAGAATTGGCCACGGGAGGGGGCAAAGATGATATTCCCTCTGTACCACAGATTCAGCCACACATTTCTAGAAGTGCTGTGCATATGGAAATCACACTAGAAATAAGCAGCAGGGATCTGTGGATATGACCATGAGCCTGAGCAACATGAAACCAACCTCTTGCTTAGGGGAGGAGGAAGAGTGCCTGTAACACTGTGTACATTGGTGAGAAAACATATGTAGAATGAGGCTGCAAAGGGATAATAGTGTCAGATGTTGTACAAATGTGGGCGAGCTTAGTAAGGGACATTTTCTCCCTTCCAAACAGGTGGCCTGCAGAGCCTATACCAGTCTTCAGAGCAATGCTGTCCTTGCCTTTCAACGTAATCTGGTTTGTTTTCTGTGCCTCCATTGACAGGAAACCCAGTCAACACCCCATCTCTCCACTGTGTCCCTCCCTCTCCCGTCTCCCAAGAGAAAAGAAGCTGAGAAAGGACAAAATATATTTTTGATCCCTCTAGCCTTAAAGCACATTTGTGGCTGGCTTTTTTGGGAGAGGTGTAGTGAGGAGGTGACCATTTGCACTCTCCCTCATACCTGTCACTCGAATGAATCTTTGGTGAACTGCTCAGAAGATTTTAATATCAAGTTTAGCTTTTTTCCCTTATGTAAAATCACATTAACAAGATCTTAAGCTTGTAAATTAATATTTGCATGTTGATAAAGCTATGTCCTGTCCTTAGTCTTAAGTTACCTGTGGTAAAAATGTAACATTGTTTTGGATGGAAAAGACCTCTAAGATCATCAGGTCCCACTGATAATCTAACACACCACTAGACCGTATTCCTAAGCACCACAGTTGCACATCATTTAAATACCTCCAGGGATGATGACTCCACCACTTCCCTGGGCAGCCTTTTCCAGTGCCTGACAACCCTTTCAGTGAATACATTTTTCCTAATATCCAATCTAAACCTCCTATGGTGCAACTTGAGGCCATTTCCTCTTAGTCTATCTCTTGTTACTGGGAGAAAAGACCAATCCCTACCTCGCTACAACCACCTTTCAGGTAGTTGTAGAGAGTGATCAGGTCTTCCCTCAGCCTTCTTTTTTCCAGGCTAAACAACCTCAGTTCCCTCAGCTGCTCCTCATAAGACTTGTGCCCTAGACGCTATGTTGTCCACAACAGTTCTTTCGCATCTTCCTTGTGACTACAGAAAGGTTCATAATAGAAGGGAATTGTTAAAGCTACTCATATGTCTAATCAGTATATTGCTGATACTAGTGAAATATACTGCTATTTGTTTGGCATAATTTTTATTTAGTGAGTTGAATCCTCTTTCTTCCATTTAACACCTTCATCCCACTCATCATTAACCATTTAGTCCTTTACTCCAGCTAAGTGCTACAAATATGTCTCTTGCCAATGCCAGAATTTTAGAATGGCTGGGAACAGACTGTGCCCCAGTGTGGAAATATCATCTGAGTTGAGAAATGTATGGGAATAATGTGTTTTGTTTGCTGAGGCTTCTTCTTTCTTTCTTTCTTTCTTTCTTTCTTTCTCTCTTTCTCTCTTTCTTTCTTTCTCTCTTTCTCTCTTTCTTTCTTTCTCTCTTTCTCTCTTTCTTTCTTTCTCTCTTTCTCTCTTTCTTTCTTTCTCTCTTTCTCTCTTTCTTTCTTTCTCTCTTTCTCTCTTTCTTTCTTTCTCTCTTTCTCTCTTTCTTTCTTTCTCTCTTTCTCTCTTTCTTTCTTTCTCTCTTTCTCTCTTTCTTTCTTTCTCTCTTTCTCTCTTTCTTTCTTTCTCTCTTTCTCTCTTTCTTTCTTTCTCTCTTTCTCTCTTTCTTTCTTTCTCTCTTTCTCTCTTTCTTTCTTTCTCTCTTTCTCTCTTTCTTTCTTTCTCTCTTTCTCTCTTTCTTTCTTTCTCTCTTTCTCTCTTTCTTTCTTTCTCTCTTTCTCTCTTTCTTTCTTTCTCTCTTTCTCTCTTTCTTTCTTTCTCTCTTTCTCTCTTTCTTTCTTTCTCTCTTTCTCTCTTTCTTTCTTTCTCTCTTTCTCTCTTTCTTTCTTTCTCTCTTTCTCTCTTTCTTTCTTTCTCTCTTTCTCTCTTTCTTTCTTTCTCTCTTTCTCTCTTTCTTTCTTTCTCTCTTTCTCTCTTTCTTTCTTTCTCTCTTTCTCTCTTTCTTTCTTTCTCTCTTTCTCTCTTTCTTTCTTTCTCTCTTTCTCTCTTTCTTTCTTTCTCTCTTTCTCTCTTTCTTTCTTTCTCTCTTTCTCTCTTTCTTTCTTTCTCTCTTTCTCTCTTTCTTTCTTTCTCTCTTTCTCTCTTTCTTTCTTTCTCTCTTTCTCTCTTTCTTTCTTTCTCTCTTTCTCTCTTTCTTTCTTTCTCTCTTTCTCTCTTTCTTTCTTTCTCTCTTTCTTTCTTTCTTTCTTTCTTTCTTTCCTTCTTTCTTTCCTTCTTTCTTTCTTTCTTGCAAATTCTAAAAGAACTGCATAATAGAAATACCCACTTTGAAACAAAACCTGCTTGGTGCAGGATCCTCTGCTAGCATTCTAGCATCAGCTGTACCATTCAAATGTGTTTCACACAGGATTTTGTGTTGCTGTCAGAGAGAAGCTGCAGAGATTCACTTGATTTGAAACACGGATGCCTGGCAAGTTGCTACGGGCAAGCAGGATTAATATTTGTTGGCCTTTGTTTTATTTTCATTCTACTCAAGATTCCAAATGATGACAATCTCAAAGGTAATTTGTTTCCATTGTGTTAAAAATTCCATTGGAAAGTTGCTTTTTATTGTAACTTGTTAAATGCTTAATTTATATCATGTAATAAAAAGAATCAAAAACCCCTCTGGTCCCTCTCAGGAGCTCAACTTAGCTCCTGTGGAGCTAGCTCCATTGCCATTTCCAAGTTCTTCTGTAGTGATCTCGCAATTCATCAGTGTCAATGACACATGGGAACTCTCATGTTTGTAAAAGCCTGCAAGGGATCCATGTCCTACATTTCAACAAAAATCACAAAATCACATTTCAAGGTGGTCAAAGTTAGGGAAACATCAGGCAAATAATTACTAGCCCTTTTCTGAAGTGGGTGGTAAAACATGGAGAAACATGAAGAAGCAAGAGGTTAGCAGCTGCAACCAAAAGATGAAGGCTCCTCTGAAGTATCATATTTTCAGGATGCCAGAAATATTTGTCTACTGCAGACGGAGTGGTATGAGAACCCAAACAGGCAATGCTAAATATGCTAAAACATGCATGTCACAGAAATCACAGCAGAGCAGTCATAGAGGGACTGATGAAGATCTTCTGTGATTCATTACTTTATCTTCACTGGCCTATGTCATGGCAGAGACTTTTTTCCATCCTCTTTACTTGTTCCCACCTGATTGTTTATGTTCTTGTCAGGAGCTGCAACAAGGCTGTGAGGATGCAAGCTTGAGACTGCCCCATGCCTCACCATTAATGTGTAAAAACAGGCATAATCTAGCCTGTAAAGAGCAGCATCACAAAGTGTGAGATTCTTTGCTGACACAGATTATGCTTTATGGGTAATTGCCTCAGTCTCCCACCAAGATGTCTCCCAGTCAAGATGGAGCAGCATGAGAACAAACACGCATATTTGGTGTACTCAGTATTCTCATGTAGAGCTACGTAGACTTCAGAATACTACAGAAGTTGGTTTGTATATATCAAAGTTGTAACCTCTAAGATTTTTTTCTTGCTCCTTCTGTTGCAGGAGATAGTCTACACAGTCTCAGGCTGATCAAGCAGTTCTGAGTAGAAATTTCAGACTCGTATTACTATGCTGTTTTCTAACTTACTGTAAAATTGGTTCTCTAGAGGTCAATAATTAAAAGATACAAAGTGCTTACAGTTTAGAGAATATTTGGAACATCATCTATATGCATAAAATAATTTTACTTACTGCTACATCCTTAACACTTAAAAACGTGGTAGAAAACCCTCTTTTTTTTTTTTTACAACTTACTGATAAAAAATTACATTTGGTAACACAGTTGTACATGCTGACTTCTTTCAGGATGCAAAATATGGAATGTACACGACATCCATTCATATTCAAAATAAGGACAGTAATGAGGAAACTCTTCCCTCTCATCTGTCAGTGTAATCTATGCACTGAGACTGTTTCAATTCCTTGACCAAAATTTTATTTGGCAATTTGCTGATCATCTTACTGGAATACTGCATCTTTCTGTTTCTTCTATTGCCTCCTTCATGCTCCAAAAGTAAAAATGCTGAAAATATCCTAAGAACTTGAGTACTAAGGTATAATTTAATGCCCAGCAATTGATCAAGAATTTTGCTACTGTATTCTGACTAAACCAATATAATAAGAGTTAAAATAGCAAGAAGTTGCTTGCATTGTGAAAAACAATGTTCAGCTTAACTTAATAAGGAGCTGCTTTTTGTGATCTCGGGTGTCCACTGATATTAATTGCAATCTTCCTGATTTTCTTAATTTTAAATGTTATATTGCAAACCTGTTTTCTCTTTGTGTTTCTGCTTTTTGCATGTTCTTGAAGTGAGTGCATGTACTCTTAGGGGATTTTAACTCATGCTGGTTGTTGTAGACAGATTTCTCCCTGAAGACATGTCAGGCCTTATACATATGTTTGAAAATATATATATGCCTCTTCACACTATATAAATGTCACCTGCTGGTCATTGCTTTTTAATAATATTTATTGTAATTTTATACAGTCTAAAGACTAATGCAAATTTTCATGGTTTTACTAACACGTCTAAGAATAGCAAAATCTCAGAAACTCATGGGTGGCAAATTTACTTGAAAATGGCGTGATTGGTTGCAAAGAGTCAAAGATGTCAAAAGTCTAGGAGTGCTGTCTTATATTCATGTCTCAGTATAAATTACTGGAGGTGACTTTTTTTCCTCTCAAAGTTGTCTTTTCATGATCTAATAACCTTAGCGAATAAAATACTGTGTTCTGAAATCTACCTAATTCCCACCAGGAGCTGCATGATGCTGTTTTATTTTTAAGTGACTAATTGTTATCATTGTAGACATTTTATTTACTCCAAAGTGGTTCGGGGATAATTGATTAGGTTGCACCATGTCATGAAAGAACAGATGGCAGGCTAGTCTGTCAGCTCAACTGCAGCATATAAGAATGTTAAGAAAATTAAATGGGAGGGGAAAAAAAGAAGAAAAAAAGAAAAAAAAAAACAAGAAAAAATAAGGTAAATAGGAGGGGGAAAGGAATGAGCTAAGCCGTGCTTGCAACACAAAAAACTTCTTGTAGTGGGTGGTCCTTTGGGAAGGTAATCGGAGATCTGCAATATGTCCACTACAATCAACAAAAGGGTACAATACTTCTCTGCAGGGAACTGGGTAGGGAAGAACTTGTTTAAATAAAATTGCAGGGTTGTCAGAATGTTAAACTAATTCTCTAATGTTCTGTGCATTGTCTAGGGAATTTTGGCTTTGCATCATTTGCTGTACTGAAGTAATGAAAAAAATAATTTAATAGAAGTGTTGTGGAATGTGTTAACATGTATTTTAGCTTTGGAAACCCTGACTGTGTTTAATGACAACTGAAAACGCTATTAGAAAAGCTGCTCTCTCCCGTGTTCTCTCCCTGCATTCCTTCCCGGATTTTACATTCCTCTTCACTCAATAGAACTGTTTATCTCAATGCAAAGAGAGTTTAGTTCGCTGTTATTCTGATTGGTTGGCACCTGAATCTTTGTGTGCATGTGTGTGTGTATGTATCAATAATTAACCAGTAATTAATTACCATGGATAAAACTGTATGTGGGTTGTTTGTATACAGAGGAATGTAAAGTCTTGGACTGACCTCCCTTTAGCATTTGTATCTATGTGTGAAATAGGGGGAAACAGTAAGAAAATGGCAAGAAGAGAAACATGCACTGTCCATCCCAGAGCTCACCAAAGCTATTAATCATTATGCCTCCAGAATCCAAAGATCCTAAAAGGAGAGATCCAGGAGAAAGTGATTTCTGTGCAAAGGTTAATCTTTCTAGACATGATTCTCTTATATGCTAGGAGGGTTTTATGCCTTTGCAAAATAGCATTAAGCATAATCAAATGAAAAAGGCAAGAATCCTGCACCATTGTCCCTGTGAGATGCAAAACAGGGAGCATCTAATCCCCAGTCAACAGTCACTTCAACAAGGTCATTGCATCAGCTGGGCAGAAGAGCCCAGCAGGACTCTCCTCTTCCCCAGTTTAGCCCATTCTCTTCCCCTCAGCATCCTATCAGTCACCAAAGGAAGCTCACAGCCCAGCAGGGAGGAAGAGCCCTCTCACTGTCCTCTTTCTTCTATTTCTAAGTAGTCATGCATGAAGACAGGAGATAAAAGTCCCATTACAGGAGTTTCTTGTTAGGCAGTACTACAAGCTTAGATTTATGAGAAATAGTCCCTGTACCATGACCTCAATGTTTTAGGTGCTGGATAAATAAGTTTCATTCCCCTAAGAGCTTACAGCCCTGGAAGGGAAGGAGGTCACGGGGATTTTTCATTAAATACAGAAAGGGACAAGATTAAACCTTTGTTATCTAAGAGTTTTGGCTTGTCTTGCAGTGTATCATCGCTCAGCCCCTTACGACAGAATCATAGAATGGTTTGGGTTGGAAGGGATCATAAAGTCCATGTAATTCCAACCTCTGTGCATGGGCAGGGACACCTCCCACTAGATCAGTGCTCCAAGCCCCATCCAACCTGGCCTTGAACACTTCCAGGGAGTGGGCATCCAGAGCTTCTCATGGCAACCTGTGCCAGTGTCTCACCACCCTCACCAAAAGTAAACTGTTTCTTCCTAATATCTAATCTAAATCTACTTTTCCTCAGTTTGACACCATTACCTCTCCTTTTATTGCTACATGCCCTTGCACAAAGCCCCTCTCCAGCTTTTCTTCCCTCAAGTGCTTCACTGTGCTTTCATTTAAGTAATTCCAGTAGAAAGTTCTGGTTATATTTTACTACCGTGAGGTAAACTTTTCCCACTAGTGACTCTGAAATGGCAAAGTCCTGTTCCTGATTTTTCTGGGTGTGCTGTGCTTCCCACACACCCCAAGTGGTCTTTATCCCAGTGAATGGCTTTTCTGCTTGTCTGTGCACTTCCCCCAGCACTCAAGAGCTCCAAAAAGATCTGCCCTCATCACCCTCACAGACCTTTTCTGTTCAAAGGCAGGAAATGAGCAGTTTGATCACTGCATAAGTATTTGAAACTTCTTCTTTATCAAAGATTTTCAGTGAAGATTAATTCTTACTGGATTGCAAGTGAAGTATTAATTACACTGACCACAGATGGGCACGGTACAAAGAATGTCGGTAAACTCCCCACACAGCTCTCTAAAAGTACTTTAATTATGGCCTGCATAAATTTCTATTCCAGTTTTTGGACTCCCTTAAGCAGAGACTACCAACTGTCCTAAATTGCTTGGTGGTTTGTTGAGGTGGAAATGTATCCTCTGTGGACTAAACTCATTACTGGGAGGTTTATTAGCGAGAAGGTAGTGTAAGTCCATTAATAAATGAGGAGTGAGGCAAAATCAATTACGATTTTAATATGACTGAACCACTAAGCTTCATTTTTTTAATCTATCATTTAAAGGGAAATAAAAGAGTATGGGCAATTAAGAAGCAATGAAGATAGTAGCTGGTATGGTTGTTGATACATGCAGGTAAGTAAATACCTGAGAAAATTAAATGCACAAATGAGCAGAACAGAGTGCTGTGAGTTCCCTCACCTTAAAATTTGTGAACATCCTGAATAACTCAGAGGTACTTTTGGAAGCTCAATCACTGGCCTCTGGAATAAAACAGAGTATGTGGAGCATAGAGTGTAAAGCTCAGGTGAAGAGAGCAAGGAAAAAGAGAAATCCAGTCATTTGGCATCTAGTAAGTGTAATCTGCCTGTCCAGTAAAATGCTGGAGCCATTAGGACTGAAAATCTGAGAACAAGTAGAAGAGAAAGGCAAAATAGAAGCAGATGTTTCAAACTGTGCCAGAGCAACTGGTGTGCTGGGGCTAGGGCTGTTCTTAGCTGAATGACAGGGCAGAGGAAGAGAACAGGACAGAGTTGGTACTGCTGGACATTAAGAAAATATTAGGTTGTGTGCTTCACAAAATCACCTTTGGGAAACAGCACCAGTTGGCAGGGATGGGAGCACTGTTACATTGGCTGAAAATGGCTTAGTGTTTCTAAAGGGAAAGCTGGGCTGAATGACAACAGGTTTCTGAGGTGGGGGGGTTTGAAACTGAGCTTGTGCAGGAACTGTCATATGGCCTAGTTTTCTACAGCATCTTTTTTAACAATCTGGAAGATGGAATAGATAATATGTCAATACAATTTGGAAAAGTTAGGTGGAGAAGACCCAATAGTAATATTTCCACTGCAGAGTATGATGAGAGTCTAGAGCAATTAACAGTGCATAGAGGAAATGAGTAGCATAAGGACTACTGATGCACTTGAAATGAAGAGGAGCTACAGACTGAAACATGAACTTGGCAGCGCTTATATGGCACAGCATACTGCTTCTTCTGGAGCAAGAACCAAACCAAAATGAAGCAGAACTCAGATGGAATCTAACAGCTGAGATGGTAGGACAGTGTGGCTACAAGTCCGCTGAGCACTGAGGGCACATGATGGGGTTATCTAGATGTGCAGGCTGAGGGCTTCACTAGATCCACTCTGCTCAGATATTTAAGGAAAAAATTTAAGAAAGGTCCATGGGTGAGATCAAGGTGAGGAGTGAATTAAAGGGATTTAAACACCAAGGAAACCCCAACTGTCCTGCTTAGCCAGGTCTTGCTCCATTATCATGCACATACAGTGACTTGTTCCTGCCAGGAGTCATTGTAAGCCTGTGTTTGTCATTTCCAGTTGCTGCTGAGTGAAGTTTCATTGCTGTATATTTGTATTTTTGTACTTTCCAAATGTGTTAGTTTAATATGAGATGTCAGATTTTTATTTTTTTTTCATCATTTTATTCCTCCAAGGCCTTTGTGGTTTTATATAGTGAAGAATATTCTTTTGTATTTTCTGTGCATTCTTTCAAAGCATTTTTTACTCACACACTCCCCAGTAGTTTAAGACTGCCAGCATGTATTAATGGAAGCATATATTCCCAGTATCAAGCAGATAGCTATAATTTAATTATTCTATCTATGCCATTGTTGGATTCCTGGGCTGATTTGGAGAACACACTTGATTAAGTGAGAATTTGATCGACTACTCACATATACCACAGAGTTGGTTCCCATTATTTTCTGTCAATAGAGGTCAGGCTTGGAAAACTCTGCTTGACTTGAGGAATAGAAATCCAGGGAAATTTTTTTTCGATTTCAGGAAGATCATTTTGAGTCACTCTATAAAGGGCAATGTATATTTGATTTTCACCAGTTCTTATAGCTTTATTAGAAGGTCTTCTTGAACTTCAGGGTAAGATTTTGCCTTTTGGATCTATACTTTGAAACGATACAATGTGGATTGGTGACCTTCTTGATGACTTTATAAGGAATTGTGAACAGCTGTAATTAATGGGATGACATGCTGTATTAATCTTCTCTACCTTAACTATTAGAACTATGTTTTCTTTGTCCTGGTTGAATGATTTAGTTACACTGGCTGTAATGTTTATAAACTTACTATGACATTTCAAGAAATATTTAGTTTAAAAGATTACCTCCTGGAACAATCTCTACTGGAAAAAAATGGTAGCATGAACATTTGCTGAAAGTATATGCAACATCCATTGCTAAACAGAATCTGTTAAAAAAAAGTTTGGTTTAGCAATAAAAAGGGAAAAATTCTTCTGGATTGAGTTTTGTAATCTGTATTTTCATATGACAGAGCTTGTTACAGCAATCATGAGATTGCTCTTTATGTCCATAAACTTAGTCTCTAAGGAGAGATCAAAACATCTGGGAATTTAATACTGAATTTTGTCCTCAACCAACTGGATTCTGAAAAACATAAAACTGAACGGATTTCTACAGTAAGGGGCTATCTTTTCTGCTTACCAAGTTAAAGCCAGAGGGGCTCTGTCCCTAAAAGTGTAGAAAGAAACTAACAATAAATATAAACTAATGCAAAGCAAAACTGGGGAATTTCACTGAGCTTTTAAAAATATATTGGTCTCAACAGTCTTGCAGATGATGACTGAAAAGCGACATTTTAATTTAACAGGTCTGAATAGGCCAAACCTCTTGGAAGCCTGTGAGTTTGAAATATGGCTTACAGCAATGCACATCTTCTTGAGATTTCAATATAGGCATCCATTCCAGCAAGCAATCATCAAGTACAGTAGCACTGAGTGGTGATCACCCAAAGAAAACAGGGAAACACAGTGAAGTCACATCTCATTATCTGACAGAACCTCATAAATAAGATGCCTCAACACAGCACCCAGAGTGTCCGGGCCAGGAAGCACTATGGTGTACCCAGCCAGCATGGTATTAACATCTACAATGAGACACAAATTGTTTGGCCTGTTTTTAAAGACACTAGCAGATTCTCTGCTGACCTCCAGTTCATCTGCTGGTGTTACCAATACCTGCTTCACAACCAGATGCTAAATGCTCTTGGCCTGTTTTCTACATGCCATTGTGTGTGCAGAAGGGATTGAGATGTCTGCCTTTTTGGAGGCACTTCTGTCTCAGATGGGAATATATAAGGACCTCTGGTTTTGATTTCTACCCTTTTAAATTATGCCTGCCGTTTTTAGAGATGCTTTGGTGTTGTATCTAGTTTTTCACAGGTGGACAGTTTCTGGCTGGAGTCGCTTCTTGCTTTTCAGCCTGAGGTTGCCATCCCCCAGAAGAGGCACTCCCAGGCCTAAGCATCAGTTCCCAGTCTAATAGTTTCTCCCAAGCCTACCACAGTGTCAGGGTAAAGTGATTGTTGTAAGGTGATACTTGGCCTGCTGTTTCTTATGTTCTTCCAAGATGTTTCAACATCTTGTCCAGAGAGGTGATGTTGCAGCAGGGACAAAACTTGGGGGTGTGAACCTTGCTAAGGCAGGACTGAACAAAGTTTGCATTCAAAGATGCTCTGGTCTCTTTTTCAAAAGATGTGTAGAAATAACTGTGATTAATCCATATCATAAAATACACAAAGCTGAAAAACCTTTAAAACAATTAAGAAAAAAAAAAGAAAAAAGAAAAAAACCTGGAGGACTAAACTATTCACTTTGTCCCCTAAGAGCACTTTACAGAATCCAAGTGATACATGGGCAGTCTGGGAAACTGCAAACCCCACTTCCACCTACAAACTTGGTTCTTGCCGCTGCCTGGCACCCCTCTTGAATTTATGTACATTTGAGAGCTTCTTTGTGCTTTCAGTGTATTTATTAGGTGACCGTCACCTACAGTGTCTGTCCCATAGGCAAATTATGATGCTACCTCTTACAGGGTGGCACAGGAGTGCTACTCTTTGTCCAGCTGAGAAGGAACAGTTGATGGTGATAGCAGAAGTTGAAGCAGACTAGAAGGGACAAGGAAAGGTGCTGTAAGGTGCTATAAGGTGCTATAAGGTCAAGCCTGAATGACCTGTACTGCTGCCTCCTCAGAAATCCCATGTACGTTAGCAGGAGAGCAGAGAGACCTTTCCATCTTTTCCACAAGTCAAGCACCATCTGAGCACACTGCGTAGGCTTTCTGCAGAGTGTAATGAGAAGGGACTTGTGGTGTAACACCAGCCACAGGACACAAAGAACACGTGCCCACTTGAATTAGAAGCTGTATAAGCAGGAGAAAAAGGATCTTAATTTGAAAGTTTGGAGTGATGGTCAATGAAAAGATAAATTTTTAAGAAAAGCTTCCATTTAAAGAAATGAATGTTGTGTCTTTAACAGCATATATAGAAAGCTTTAAAGTATTATGTGAAGCTGCTATTATTTTCCTTCTGATCACCATTAGGATTTTTTATCATGTTGCTCATGCACTCTGTAACAAATTGCCCTAAAAAAGGATGCAATCCAGGGCAATTTGCTAATTGGAGAGCTGACACTGTGATCCCACTAGATGGAATATGTTGCAGCTTCCCTGTTTACCATTAAAGTGTTTACCTCCTTACCCTATGGTCATTCCTCTTAGCCCTCCATTTAAGGTTTACCACTTTCTCTTTCAAGAGATCGGAGTTTTGTACTGTCTTAAAAAATATGCTGCAAAAAGAATTCACCCTGACACTTCCCACCTTGGTGTCCCAAAGTCACTGCATTTTGTTGGTTCAGATGCATATAATAAGTGAAATTAAGCAGTACATTTGTACTCGAACAGAGGATGAGATTCCAGTTGTGTTGATATGAGGAGTTCTCCTGTCTCCATATTCTGGAGACAGCATTTCAGTCACTGAATTTCAAGGGAGAAA
Source organism: Chaetura pelagica (assembly GCF_000747805.2). Taxonomy (NCBI): domain Eukaryota; kingdom Metazoa; phylum Chordata; class Aves; order Apodiformes; family Apodidae; genus Chaetura; species Chaetura pelagica. The sequence goes on from NW_009953786.1 coordinate 7,599,768, forward strand.
ATCCAGCAGAAAATCCTTGTGAGCTCATTGTTTCTCACTGGTATGTAGCCTTTCCTGACATCAGCTTCTGCTGGTGTTAAAGGCCATCAGAGTCCTTGTTAGGACCCTGATGCAGAGATCACTGAAATCCATGGAAAAGCTCCCAGTGACTTTGCAGAGTTTGGCTCAAAGGCTTTTTTTAAAAGAGATTGAGAGACTCTGGGTTTTGTTCTCTTCCTGTCATAACTTAGATAAAACAGTGTTGTCATCATTGAACTTGCACTGGTGTAAATATAACGTGGACTAGGTTATAGTCTTTTTTTTGTTCTTAGAATATGACACAGGGAAAAAGCATTATGTTAAACTGATAGAAAAGCCAGTTTTATAGAATGTAAGAAAATAATGTTTTGGGGAAGTAGCAATGTGGAAGCCACAAAAGGAAGAAAGAAAGTATGTTTGTCTGAAGATGCAACATCTGGAAGACCATAATATAGTAATACTTTAGTTACACATCCCATGTGGACTAGGTTTATTGCCTCACTGTTTTATTGTAGCAGAAATTTTGCTCGCTTCTCAGGCCATGAAATATGATGGACAGTAAAAGAAGTAAAATGGTTTTACTAATGACATCATTATCTTGTGGCTTCAGAATTTTGCAGACCTCATCTTTTCTAGGTTTGGACCAACATATGGATTCTGAGGAAAATCCTGCCTATTATGGAATTAATGAATTTCTCAAGAAATGGGAAGTAGCTTGAACAGATCAAAACAACCTAAAGATTGAATTTGATGTATAGTGCAAAACAAGACCCTCAGCTATCCTCCTTTCGGTTTGTTTTACAACCTTTAAAGGCTGAAGAAAATACCCTGCAATGTGCTTGTGTATGAAAGAGCATAGAGTGATGAAGATGTCTCTGACAGAGATGCATTTTCTTGGCCTCCATCACCTAGATGAGCTAATGGAGCTGAGACTAGAGGAGAAGAGGTTATGCAAACAGCAAAAGCTTTCCTACAATCAATAGAAGATTGTTTTAATTCAGACTCACAAGTGCTTTACAGTTGTCCTACATGAGTGCACTGTGTATAGAGATCAGTGTGCTCATCATGGAAGAATAATTCTTCTTGAGAAAGAAGCACAACTGCTACTGAATGGAGCATGACCTTTAAAAAAATTACTGAATTCTCTCTTACATTTATTCAGACACCAGTCACTAAATTAACCTCTCTGGTAACTAAGATGAGGTCAATGGAATTGTTATCTCAAGGATAAATTTCCATATTCATTTTTCCAGGTATTGACCAAGCCTTAAATATGTTTTAAACTGGACAAAAAAAAATAATTACCAGCAATTTGAATGCAACAGAAAAATAATAATAAGAAAAATAGAAAGAAAAAAAATAAGTACTTATTATTTTACTTTCAAAAATACCTCATATATATTGATTTAGATAATATATAATGTGTATATATACATACACACATGAATGTATACATCGATATGTGAGAGATATCTGTATTTTTTATGAAAGATCAAACTGTATGTCCTAAGACTTGGCACTACTAGGAGCTATACGAAGTCTTAAATTGGATAAAAAAGGTAAAGTAACTTGTCCCTTGTTTTAGCCAATTCCCTTTGCAAAGGTGTATGCCTAGCTCAAGCACGTAGCCAGTATGCCAGAACCCTGATTTGTGCTTTTATTTCCCAAATACCTGTATATGCAGTCACCTCAGTGTTGAGCTTTCTATTTTGCCTGTGCAAACGAAGCAACAGAGATTTTACATCCTGTACTGTTTAGACACCTTCTGAAGTTTAACCTTATGTTTGGTAAATTTCATTCCTGAATTTAAGGGCTTTTGATAACCCTTTGACTTCTCTGCTTATTTCTAATAGAGCTATTGTCTCTTTTCTTGTTTGCTCCACCTCCTCAAGAATCTTTCAAAGAAACATATTCTAGAAACTTTGCTGACATAAACTATAAATTACTACAAGTCAGGCTGGCAGGTCATTTCAGCTGGTATTGTCTTATAATTCAAGCTGTGCAGATCCTACCTGGAATGTCAGAATATTCTCTGCAATCATAAACTTGATGATACGTGATCTCTTTGTCTTTTAGAGACCCTTTGTAACACAGGGCAGGACTGAGGGTTTAACCAGAGCATTATTAATCTCAGGAAAAGTTTTTTCTTTATTTTTTTACAGCCTTTTTTCCACTGATGATTAAAGCATCAGGATCTGCTCCCTTTCAGGGCTCTAAAGAAACTCACCACTGAGTGAAAATAATTTCAGGAACAATTAGAGAAAAGGTCAGCATAAATTCTTCCTGTATCCACTGCATTAGCATCACCCAAGTGTCTCTTGCTTACAGTACGTTGTGACAAAGTAAAAGCTATTTCAGCTCTTATATGGTGATGGCTGTTATTTATGGAACATAAAAAGATACTGAAATACAAAAGGGTTTGAAAAGACCAGGGTAAGATCAGATAAAAAAAAAAAAAGAGAGAGAAACAGGCATCTTGGGATGGTAACTACCCTGCCATGTACTGACAGAGAGGTTGTATATTTTTAGAATATACTGAAAGGAATGGTGCTTTTACTTAGGTTTTTATGGTTTACCATGAGATGCAATTTTCTGGCCTTATATGCAGTTGTAACAAAAGTCAGAGAGATTTTATGATAGCTGCCAGAGTTCATAAATGATGGCATACACTAAAATATTTATAGAACTGTAAAATCTTGATTTCTCTCTGGTTTAGCAGATGGGGTCCTAAAACTGGTTCCCAGATTGTCACATTTCTTTACCCTTTGATGACAAAGAAGCCTGTTATAAGTTTTTTTGTTGTTTGTTTTGTTGGGTTTTTTTCCTCTGGAAAGCAAGTTCACTAGTGTAATCAAGTTCATACTTCTATCCATTTATACACACCAGGATCTCATGAATTAAGACATGTCAGCCATATAAGATTTGTAATTATTCAAGGCAAAAGGTTTATCATTAAACCTCAGGATATGAGCAGCCTTGCCACCTCCCAGACTGATGGCCATTGATTCATGTCAGTGTAACTGCTTGCCTATATGCTGGTGAAAATTTGCTTCCTGATCATTATGCTGCACCCACACAGGACAGACAAATGCTACTTATGCACCAGAACTGATGAACTTAGGTAAAAAGCATCAAGAGAACACAGCTATTTGTTTCTCTTCAGGATGTTTTGTTGTCCTCAAAGAAAATGAATTCCTGTAGCACTGCTAAACTCTGCTGTACTTAAGAAATAAAATTGATGGTTGGGGGTAGCAGAAGCAGAATAAATACTCTGTGATGCAGCATTTTTCAATTGGTGACCAGGATTTACTCCATATTACAGAACTTCATTAAAATTGAATATGTTTAAGAAGAGGATGCATCAAGTAATCTATCTGTCCTTTCTCTGTTGTATTTACATGAAAAAGTTTCTAGATTTTAGCAGGTAATAAATGAATGAGCATTCAGTACCTACACACCCCTACCAAATTTCCAACAATCATTGAGCTATACAATATATCTACATTTTTTTACAATTTTTAAACATTTTTTTACATATTTCTTTTTTACAATAATTGTCTGAATATATATATATATAACAGCATTTGGGATCTATTTTTTGAGGACTTTCCAGACAAACTCCATTACTCAGACTAAATGCATCAGGCAAAACATTAGCAGAACAAGGAATCGAGAAGAGAGGGACAGTAGAAGGAAAAAGAGTAATTCTTTGTACTTAAAATAAATACAAAAGCCTCTACACCAAGAATACTATGAATTTAAATATACTTTGATTTTGCTATAGTGCTTTGATTTATTGTTAATTAGCACTGCCTACTCACACTACACCTATAGACATGGAAGACGTAACAACCAGGCACGCACATCAGCATATGAGAGTGAATTGAAGCTAGTCTGAATATCAGACTTCTGAGTCAGGTCTTCTACTGAGAGATCCCAGCACAAAGCACAGCTTCACCAACAGAGCCAAATCCATTTATAACAGCTGAGAATGTGGCCAAGGAAATGGGTAAGCATGTTGTGGGATTTACTTAGAATGTATATTTTTATATATGGAAAAAGCTTTATATCTTAGCTTACAATTCCTAGCTGCCCAACTACCTTCCTTTCTTCCTTTTTTTTTTTTCTATCAGGAGAACAGAAGGAGAAATAAATGATAAATAAAAATAAAGAGCAAGGGTAACACAGAAGTTAGAGAGGTATCTCTTATTCAAACTCCGTAGGCAGAGCTTTTATGCGAACTGCTGTGATTAGTATTTTACTTTATACATGAAATCTTTATTTCTTCAATAAAATCACTCTCATTTCCAAAAAGGCAGCATTTTCTTTCTCTCTCTTTCTCCTCCTCTCTTTTTATGTGTCCCCTAGCACCTTTTTTCTGAGCGTATCTCAACAGTTTTTAAGTAGATAGAATAATAATAACAACAAATAGCAATCTCTCATTTTTTTAAATTGTATTTGAGAGAAGTATCTTAATGAGTATTTATAGGGTTTGGTTTATTTGTGTAGATATGATAATTGCTTTAACCAGCTGGCCTTCATCTAGGCATTGCTTTGGTTTGGTTTTAAGTGACTGCTGGGAGATGATGTTATTTTCATCCAAAACAAAGACAGTGTATTGATAGAACTGCATATGTTACCTCACCGACTCATTTCATGATTTCAAGTTAGACATGAAATACTAAAAAGGCATTGAGGAAAGTCTCAGCTGGGGATCTGCTGATGACTGCCTTCGTGATTGAGACCTATCTACCTTCATTGCTGGTGAGTTTGGTCTGGTAGGAAAGACCTGAGGTTGTGAAATTCTTTTCACCTCTGCTTTCTTTTGGAGGTAGAAGATGAATAGATGATCGGCAGCATTAAACATGTTGCACAGAATGTGTAGAGCTGAGTCTTTCTTATGAAAGAGCTGTATGACCACATGAGAACCCAAAATCTCTGTGCATTAGCCCCAAATCTACTTGCCAGAGCATTTGGACATCTGGCAAATGGCATTGTTGGGTTTGTGTTCTTATTTTTTTGTTTCTTATTAGAAAAGATGATTTGCAGTTTGGATTATAGCTGTGGAGCTGTTAGTACTGAATACCTTTTTATCCTGGTGGACATGCTCATTGTTCTCAGAAGGAGCGCTTAAAGAAAAGCAGGAAATACATTTCCCTTTGGAAAACGATGGCATTAACCAGCCAGGTTTCTGTGATATGGTAAGAGTGAAAACCCATATATCTAGCTTCTGTTTTTCCAGCTCTGCTTCCTTAATCCTTGGACATGGACTCTGAGGTCATGAACACATGTACCTGGTAGACATTTTTTAAAATGTATTTTTAATTTGCAAGCCCCAGGCTCTATGGGGTTTGTCACCTTTGAGAAGGCTTTCTAAAAACACTGTTTTTCAGGCTTGGCTTGGTCTCCAGTGAACAGCAAGGTAACTTCTGTAGAACCCTTTGCTTATGTCCCCGGATGCCTGCATTCTAGCTGCCTGTCTGAAGAAAAGTTGGTTGTACTAATTTCTAGCCTAAACAAGTTGCTCAGTTACCTGAAGAGAAAGCTGGCACTGACAGATGATGACTTGCTCTGAAATGCATCTTTTGTAAGTTGCTTAGCTTAGTTGATGGGCATTCAAGTGACTTATGTTAAACAAAAAGAATGCTTTTAGGTCTGAGATGTGTTGGAAAGCCTAAAGTTGAAATGTTAGGTGGTCTTCTTATCATCCTAGATGCCTTGATTTCTGTGCTGTTTACTGTGTGGTATTGGTAACTTGAGGCATTAAAAATAAGGATGCTAAACATTAGAGTTACTCTGGCACTTTTTTTTCCTTGCAAAAAACTATTCTGATGTTTGGCTTTGTCTGCTTTTCGCCTTGATTTATTTGGGCTTTAATGATCTTCACACTAAGGTACTGCTTGATCATGAAATAGTATATAATAATGTTCTATATTAAAAAATAATAATGTAGCATAAAAATTATGCATCATGTAGAAGAAAAAGCATAAAATAATGAAGCAATATATAATATGTACTATTCTGTGTATATAATTCTGGAAATTTTGTTATTGAACACATCTGCTTTCACAGGTTTTGTTTGACTTAGGTTTGACAAAGTTCTTATGATTTTTGTATCATTTGGAATTTTGATCTGGGACCTTACTACCTTTTGCCATGCATACACTCAAAAAATTATGAGGTGTCTGGGTGTAAGAATTATATAAATAGAAAAAAATATTGGGAACTAAGAAATGTCCATTACAGTGTCTGGCATACACATAAAAAATACTTTTAAAGTAGTCAGACTAGTGCTACAGTGTTGCTTTGAAATTCAGTGTGCCATTACACAAGTAATACTGCTCAACATCTTTATCAATGACCTTGATGATGGGACAGAGTGTCTTCTCAGCAAGTTTGCTGATGACACAAAGCTGGGAGGATTGGCTGATTCACCTGAAGGCTGTGCAGCCATTCAGCAAGATAGGTTGGAGAGCTGGGCAAAGAGGAACCTAATGAGGTTCAACAAGAGCAAGTGCAGAGTCCTGCACCTGGGAAGGAACAACAAAACGCACCGATACAGGCTAGGAGGTGATCTGCTAGAGAGCAGCTCCACGGAGACCTTGGAGTCCTGGTAGACAACAAGTTATCTGTGGGACAGCAATGTGTCCTTGTGGCCAAGAAGGCAAATAATATCTTGGGGTGCGTTAGGAGGAGCATCTCCAGCAGTTTGAGGGAGGTTCTTCTCTGCCTCTACTCAGCCCTGGTGAGACCTCATTTGGAGTACTGTGTCCAGTTCTGGGCTCCCCAGTTCAAGAGGGACAGGGATCTACTCGAGAGAGTCCAACAGAGGGCTACGAGGATGATTAAGGGACTGGAACACCTGCCTTACAAGGAAAGGCTGAGAGACCTGGGGCTTTTCAGTCTAGAGAGGAGAAGACTGAGAAAGGATCTAATTAATGTCTATCATATTAATGTCTACATGAGGGATGGGCATAAAGAAGGCAGGGACAACCTCTTTTCACTTGTGCCCTGTGACAGGACAAGGGGCAATGGAATCGAGTACAAGAAGTTCCACCTCAACATGAGGAAGAACTTCTTTATTGTGAGGGTTACAGAGCACTGGAACAGGCTGCCCAGAGAGGTTGTGGAGTCTTCTTCTCTGGAGACTTTCAGGACCTGTCTGGATGCCTTTCTGAGTGATCTGCCCTAGTTTTTTTGGTCCTGCTTTGGCAAAGGAATTGGATTCGATGATCTTCAGAGGTCCCTTCCAACCCCTAATATTCTGTGATTCTGTGATATTTTTAGAACTGCAGTCTAGTTTCACTAGAACAAAACTTTTGTATTGCACGATTTTTTGTACGTTTCTGTTTGTGCTTTAGAGTGTGCCCATGATGTCTGGTGAATCACAAATGGTTTTCCACTTCAGCAGTACAACTGGAACAGATAATATGTTGAAATGTACCAGACTGTGTGTTTCAGTGATTGTGTGTTCATAAAGCATGGGTGCAGCATGCAGACAGAAAATTTTGACAGAATAGTATTATAATTTTATATTATTATTATTATTACTATGAAATATTAGTGTATGTCTTGGTAGTATTTGTTAGCATCATGTAACTGTCATGTAAGAAAAGCAGTCTGGCAATCTAAAAAATCCTAAAACATTTGTAAAACTACTTTACATATTTTATTGTGTCAATATAGAATAGAAAATTAAACAAAGTATTCTTGCTGGAAGCTAATGAGAAAGTATGAATGCACTAGTGTGTGTTTCATTCCATTGGTGTGGTTTTAGGTTGATGCTTTTATTGTGTGCTAGAATCACAGAATGGTTTGGCTTGGAAGGGATGTTGAAGATCATCTAGTTCCAACATCCTGCATGGGCAGAGACACCTCCCACTACACCATGTTGCTCAGAGCCCCATCCAACATGGCCTTGAACACTACCAGGGATGGGGATCCACAACTTCCCTGGGCAACCTGTGCCAGTTTCTCACCACCCTTACACTAAATAATTTATTCGTAATGTCTAACCTAAATCTATCCTATTCCAGCTTAAAACCATTAGCCCAAAGAATCATGCACTGGTCATAACAAATTTTGTAGGTGGTGAGAGATTTAATGTAATAGTGAGCTTGTTTTAAATAAAAACTTGAGAGAAAAAAAAATAATCACGAAACCCTGCAAAGTGGGTCACAGACTTCACAGTTGTAGTCACAAAGTGACATTAGATTGGATGGGTGAAAACTTCGTCCCAGAGAGATCTTTATCATTGACCTCAATTGAGCTAAGTTTTCCTATTTGGGTTTTCAGGCAAGGAAAATAAGTAAGCTGTAATTTATTAAATGTGGTGAATTCCTCATTTGGGACAATGCTCTTGTAAATTTGATTCTTCACCTTTTGTTCTGTATGTCAGAACATCTCGGTTTTGCCTGGGAATGCAGGCAGTAGTGACTTCAGAGATACCCACAAGCCCACACATTAGGGAAAAAATTGCCCTGTGTGCTCACCACATAACCAATTTAATAACATCTCTGTACACTTTTATTTTGGACATGACCATAGGTGAAGTAATTACATTTCAAACTGCAATAAGGTGAAGTTCTCATGCTCAGACTAACAGGAAACAAATTTTGTAGCATCTCTCATTATTCCAACCCCTTTTGTGTAGTTCAGCAAATCTGTTCTTTTGCTGGAAGTAGAGACCTTTCTTTGCCAGTACTTCCCATCCATCCCTGGGAACAGTGCATGGCTGGTAAATCAACACAATTATTATTCTATTCCAGAGGACATACAGTGATTTACATTTATATGCCAACATTTTCTTTCTTGTTGCCCCAGCAAGAGCTGGGAAATGATTTATAAGGATGCAGAAGTGCTGGCACAGATGTTGCACAGCCTCAGCATGTTTGCATTGCACAGCATGGCAGACTATTCTGGAAGTGTTGATGCACAGGTAGGACAGGAAGCAGTGCATGTGCCAGCAGTGCCCTTCCAGCTCCAGCACGAGGCAAATCCTGGCCCTGCTGCTGGCAAACAGATTTGGCATCCATCTTTCTAACAGGTCATTTCTGCACGCTGCACCTTGGGGAGGAGAATTGTTTGGTTCTTGTAATTAGTTGCTTCTGTTGAATTCCTAATGGACTTGTGGAGCATAAAAACCTTTCCATTGCAGAGCAGTTGGCAGCTTCATGTTATGTATTTATTTATTTTTCTTCCCCACTCCCCTTCCCCTCACCCCCATAGAGGAGACTCAGAGGCTGAATGAATACACAGAATAAAAACATATTTTGTGATGGGAACTGTCTTTCTCCTTCTTCAGAGGAGTTGACATTCCTGGGAAGTCTGCATTTTATTTTACTGTTTTCTTTTTTTTAAAAAAAATTATCAGAGCAATTGAAGACCTCCAGATAATTTAAATCCACATTCCAAATGTTAGCATTCTGGATGAATAAGCCATTGGAAGGTCATATGGTGAGCACTTTATTCCCCCTAGGAGATTCAGCAGACATGGTCTAAAGATATTTCGTGTTTCATGCTGTAGCAAATGATGGGAGTCCCCTCGATGTAACTGGTGCAGAACTGATCCAAGTGTTTCCTTCTTCTAAGAGTGGCCATTTGATAAACCTTGAATGTCTGAGGCTGAAAAGGGTTAGGTGTTGGGGACAGGCATGAATCCTGCTACTTTTTCTCATTTCACCTTGTTCATGTAAGAAAGTCTGTTATGAGTCACTATTTGGTATTCCTTTCAGGCATTTGCCAGAGCTGTGAAACCTAAATCAGAGCTCTGGTTTGTGGTTCAGCTTGGAGATGCACAAGATATACAAGACCATTCTGGCCTCTCCTTTTTTGAGAGGCCTTCTCCATGGGAGTGCAGCTTTGAATTTACAGCAGCTGGTCCCTAGGAAACAGTTATGTCTGTGTTATCTCTTAATCCAACTGTGGAGCTGACCTTGACCTTATGGGAGGCCACATGGCAGAATGGGTTTTGTGGACAGTGAGTAGCACCCTATTTTGGCCAAAATTACCATGGAGAGGAGAGGAGAGGAGAGGAGAGGAGAGGAGAGGAGAGGAAGAAGAGAGGAAGAAGAGAGGAAGAAGAGAGGAAGAAGAGAGGAAGAAGAGAGGAAGAAGAGAGGAAGAAGAGAGGAAGAAGAGAGGAAGAAGAGAGGAAGAAGAGAGGAAGAAGAGAGGAAGAAGAGAGGAAGAAGAGAGGAAGAAGAGAGGAAGAAGAGAGGAAGAAGAGAGGAAGAAGAGAGGAAGAAGAGAGGAAGAAGAGAGGAAGAAGAGAGGAAGAAGAGAGGAAGAAGAGAGGAAGAAGAGAGGAAGAAGAGAGGAAGAAGAGAGGAAGAAGAGAGGAAGAAGAGAGGAAGAAGAGAGGAAGAAGAGAGGAAGAAGAGAGGAAGAAGAGAGGAAGAAGAGAGGAAGAAGAGAGGAAGAAGAGAGGAAGAAGAGAGGAAGAAGAGAGGAAGAAGAGAGGAAGAAGAGAGGAAGAAGAGAGGAAGAAGAGAGGAAGAAGAGAGGAAGAAGAGAGGAAGAAGAGAGGAAGAAGAGAGGAAGAAGAGAGGAAGAAGAGAGGAAGAAGAGAGGAAGAAGAGAGGAAGAAGAGAGGAAGAAGAGAGGAAGAAGAGAGGAAGAAGAGAGGAAGAAGAGAGGAAGAAGAGAGGAAGAAGAGAGGAAGAAGAGAGGAAGAAGAGAGGAAGAAGAGAGGAAGAAGAGAGGAAGAAGAGAGGAAGAAGAGAGGAAGAAGAGAGGAAGGAAGAAGAGAGGAAGAAGAGAGAAGAGAAGAGAAGAGAAGAGAAGAGAAGAGAAGAGAAGAGAAGAGAAGAGAAGAGAAGAGAAGAGAAGAGAAGAGAAGAGAAGAGAAGAGAAGAGCTCACATCTTACTTGCACCAGCTGGAATGTTCACAGTTAAAAAGATGAACCTACTCCTTGGATGTACTGAAGCATGAAATGGAAAAGGAATTAAAACTTAGACATGGAGATTATATTCTGCTGTACCCAGAGTCAAACTTCTGCAATGTCAGGTTCTGTGGCTCTAACTTAGGAAAGAACCTAGCCCCTTATGTAGATGAAATTAAATAATGCAACAAAGATAGACTCATATGTGGGGCAATTGCTCTCCCTCTCAAATACCTACTTCCCATTGCAGGTGGTAGATTGTGCTCACTTATATCAGGACTAATGTTTTCTTTTTGGTGGCTGAGTATACTGAGCAAAACAGGCTTTAGTGACTCCCTGTAGCAGTAAACTACCTCCCTGTGGGCCTTCTAAAATACCCCAACTCCTTCATTGAGAACTGAGAGATCTTCAAACACTTAGTTCATAAAAAATCCAAGCATTTTAACACACTTTCCTTCTTCTCCCAGGGGGTGATCTTGGCTTGTGTTCTCTCCCTTTATTACAGCTTTAATCTTATGATGTGAACTGGGACTTGTTTACATTTTTATTTTTAAAGGCTTTTGTGTGTGTGTGTGAGAGAGCGAGAGCATGCACTAAAGATCTAAATTGACAGATGCCTTTTTGTAGGACTGAAATGACATATCTAAGTTTTACTGCACTCTTCCCTGTATTTGCATTTTTAATTACTTGCATCATATTTTATTAGTATGTTACCTGATGAAGAATTCCAACTAATTAATTTCACCTGGAATTATATGCCGGTATATGAAAAATTATACTTGGCCATTTGTGAAGACCAGCTGTGTATTAGGAATATCTGATCCCTATCTGAAAGATAAAAAACCAAACCAAACCAAAAAACGAAAAAAGAAAACAAACCAGCTGATTGTAAAAGCTAGTCCTTTTTTTTTTTTTTCTCTCTCAAGCCCTGAAGTTATTATTATTGGCAGATATCCTTTATTACTCACCCTATGTACTATGCATTAACTCAGAAGTTTGTTCTAACTGAGCATCATTCAGTCAGATTACTTTTTCTTCAACCATTTCAGCTTTAATTTGTAGTAAAGCTAATGGTATTGCATTCCACCCATATGCAAAGACTCATTTGTTCCCATTCCAGCAAAATTCAGAGATACAACTTCACTTTGACCATCATTTTAATTTTTTTTTTCCAATGCAACTTTATTTTCTAGGTGGAATTAAGAGAGGGCAAATAATGTTTAGGAATGTAGGCATGTGATGAAAAGCTACCTGTAAAAGAAGGAAGAAGAGAGAATATGAAATGTGACCTGATCCTGCAACACAGCTGAAGATTCACAGATGCACACACACACACACACACACACACACTCTCTCTCTCTCCATGGATTTTTCTGGTTTGATTCTTTGTCTGCACTGACAACAGATGGTGTTTTAATAAAGTCCAGTAGGAATATTACTGTGAGTAAACAATCCAATGCATGCCAATTTCATAATTGCTGGGTACTGATACAGCCTCTTACCTGATGAATCCAAATTGGGAGGAAACCAACTGTGCACTCACCTACTGGCAGCAGCCAAATTCGCAGCTGTGGTATGCTCCAGCATTGAGCTTCACCACGGAAGGTAAATTGCAGCTCCAATCATCTTTCTTGGCACCAGGCTTGGGGAACAGCTGCCATCTGGCTTGTCATCAAAGTATGGTCACCGAGTTTCAGGGAGATGAAATAGCTTGCTTCTTTACCTTGACATGCATGAAGATTGCAATCTTCATCTTTACAGGTATCTCTTAAAATAACATTCTTGGCTTCCTGAGCTAGAGATTTACCAAGTGGGATTTTCTTCTTTAAGTGATTCCCACGCCTATAGGGACTTGAAGTCTAAACCTGTTATATGCTAATTAAAGATTCACACCCACATGACTTGTCAAAGAGATAAATCTTACTCATTTGTTTTCATCATTAACAGGGAAAAAAATTATAAGTAATACCATGCCTTACATTAGCAGATTTGTATGGAAACGTTTGTTTTTAATAGAAGTGGAGATGCAGTTAGAAGCGTTATTCCCACCACTGTTGATACAACCCAGTATGGAAATTACAACTTGGCAGAGAATGGGGTGAAAGGCAGAAGAGGGAAATCAAACCACAACCCAGCTAGAAGTGATTATATAGACTGCACCCAGCAAGTGACTGCCCATTCAGGGCATTACATGATTATTTATATATTCAGTCCTTTAAAGACACCTTAAAAAACAATGACTGATTAAAGAACAGGAGAAGCAGGTGAGTTCTCGCCTCTAAAGAGGAAAAGCTACAGCAGTATTTAGGTGCTTCACTTCTGTGGGTTTCTAGCAGGCCCCAGTGGTGCACAGCTACTCATAGGAATAATTTTATTTCCAACAGTAATTCTTAGTGTTGAGAACTGAGTTTGCAAATTCCGTGAAGAGTCTTATCTTTTGAATTTTTCTTTCAGCTCAGACTGGGACTCTGGTTGAAATCCCAGATAAATCTGAAGCAAATTAAAATCCTAGTTTGAAATCCCCAATAAATGCATTTTGGAAATTTATTTGACTTTATCAAATTGCTTTATTGTTGATGAGAGCTAAGTATATATATTTTTTTCATTATTGCCTTGATATATTGTTGTCTCTCAAGTTATTTTTACATCAGTGAATCTATGTTTTCAGATGGGAAACTAATAACCCTGGAAAATTTTCAGCTGTGGTACTATTCACAGGCCTTTGAGGGATCAAGATTTTTCTTTAGTGAAGATTACCAGGCTCTTAGCCTGAGAGCAGAACTACTTTGCTATTTGGAAATTCTACTGAATTCAGAACTCATGATTGCTGTTCACTTTGCCCACGGTAATTGTTTTGTGCAAGGAATTAAGTAAGAAGGCTACTCCTCCTACTTAAAGGCATGCTTTGGAGTTGCAGAGCATTGCTTGGAAAGGATCTGCTTCTGTCTGAGTTGCCCTATATGGAGATTTTCTGAGAGGTATCAGTGGATTTGGATAAGTCCTGATGTCCTACCTAGGTTTTTAATTACCAGCCCATGGAAGGTCAGCATGGACATAAGTTCTGTGGTACGCATGGCTGAAAAAGTGTGTCTAGGTGTTTTACTGCCCCATCTATTGAAAGACTTGTGCACTCAATACCTTTATGATGATTAGCCCAGCTGTTAGTGCTGGGCTGGATAAGTTTTGCATATACATAGATAAATGGTAGAGGAATAGCCATTTTATACATTACTAAATAAATGTACATGGAAACGTTTTGGCAAGAGCTACTGTGTTGTTCAGTACCTCCAGCAGAACTGAACAATCTCTCTATGGGAAAAAGCTTTGGTGGAGCTCCAAGACGTGCTCATAGTAGCTGCCTGACACAGCAGCCTGACTGCACGGTGCCACTGATGGACAGAAAACGAAGCTGTGTGGAAATGCTTAACAACTTTCTGTTGGAAAAAATCTCCCAACAGAAGTTTATGCAGAAGACAAAACATCATTCCTTGTGGGTTTCTCTGGCTCTGAGACTGGCAGGCCTAGAGATGTTGGAAGGTGCTGACCTCTTGGTCACAGCTGGGTTGCACCCACAGCTGGGTAGCATTTCAACACAGTAGCTGCCTACTGGCACAGATTCTCGGCACCACATGAAATTTCAGGTTTTCTGTTGAAGGAAAACATTGCAACACTTTCAAAATGCTACAGGGGCTCTGAGATGTGTTGGCTTCAGCAGTGGAACAGAATTGGATACCTGTGACAGAACCGTGCTTCTCCTCCTTTTCTTACCTTTCTGTTCCCACAAGTTGGGATCAGGAGGATTAGGAATTAAGAATCGGGTAATGTGAGCTCCAGAAAATATTCCAGTCAGGGTTATATGTTGCAGTGATCCGTTTTTTGAAAACCGTGAGAACAGGGGTTGGACAGTGAAGGCAGTATATGCCATACACAGACAAACATTGAATTCACAAAATTAGTATTTTCTTTTAATTGAAAGTAGAGGTTGTGAAATCACTTTCTACTCCAGGACTTGGGGCTCTAAACATTGACTTATAGTAGAACAACTTAATTTGGCCCTGAGCCAAAGCAGAAACAATGAAAGAATCTGAAAATGGGTGGGAGCAGCAGTCATAAATCTAGCACTTAACTAAGAATTGATCAAGCATAGTAATGAGAGGTGTTTATCTCATCCATCAGCTAATCCTGAGATAGCCTGACCTGAAATCCATTCAGTCTTGTACACTAGCCAGTTGTCCATGGCTTTAGGCTTTTGCATAGGATCTAATAGTCAAAGTAAGCTTTTCTGTGATTTTCTGAAAGAACTGACTGTTGTGTAGGCATGATATCTCCCCTGCCTTCATGGCAACTCGTAGCAGATTCCTAGCATTGGTAGCTCCTGGAAAAGGGTTGACATTCTTAACACGAGCAAGCTAGCCTTAGTTTTCCATTTCAATGCAATGCTGCCAGATCTAATGACTCTTTTTGTTGGAATGCCATTTACAAGTATGACTAAATTGTTCAGCAAAGCTGAACTGATACCTAAAGTAGATATATATACCTCTAAAAGAATAGAAGATATACTAACTACCTTATCCTTCAATGTTCTAACCAACACTTGGGCTACGTAGGGAATGGACGCTGCCCATTTTTAGTGCTCATTAGAACAACTCTCTGAAATGGCTTCACAGCCTGCATAATAATAAAATAATAGAGCATCCTATTACTTTTGATATAGGTCCATTTCAGGAGGGGAGAGAGAGGGAGGGCAGTGGAGTAATGTGACAAGGAAAAACACACTGCCAAATTGTGGACCTTATATCTTCTGATCAGAAATAATGGACAGACCAAGTGTCTGTCCATTCCTGTGACTTCAGTGGAGCTGCAGAAGCAGAATGCCTCCTTTGAAAAGCATGCATCCAGGAACACATCCAACCCTGCCCACTTCCACAATCTGAAGGCATTTGGATATGCTGCAGTAGAGTGTCCCATGACAGAGATTTATGTCTGGGTTGACACAGAAACCTTAAGTCCTGACTTAAACCCATCACTGATGTTAACTGTCCTCCATAGGTTAAACAAAAAGAAAGTCTATAACTCACATCACAATATATTATATTCCAACCATTTTATTATTGTTTTCAGAAAAATATATTAAAATACCAGGTGAAAGTAGTACTCCAGTACTCTCGCATCCCAATGTCATTTGAAGCAGTGCTGTGCTACAGCTGTGTATATGAATTACTTCCTCTGATTGTGAAAAATACTGCACTTTTCAGACAGATGATAATAGTCAGAGCCACATAGCTGTTCCAAGGATCTGCAGGGCAAAATGCTGAAACTTTATTTTGGGATGAAATTATTTGGAGGCATTCTCTAATCCTCAAAATACAGCCTACAGAGTATGCAGCCTATTTTGTCACTGAACTCTAATCTCAGGTAATGCTGAGTCTTGTTCAGAAAACCAAATAACTGCCTGAATCCCCCATCCAACCCTACCTCCATGAAATACTCCCTAAAAGTTGGAAAATAACAAGTTCAGTAAATCTGAATTTCCATTGCTGACCTACTTGAATCTTGTTGTGCATGTCCAGAAGAAATGTTGTCAATACTTGAGAGAATTTTGGCTCAACTGCAATATTTAGAAGTTACCAGGAGAGCTTATTTGGAGGACATCATTGAAGTTACACATCTACAGTTACTGAGGAAAGGTTTGCTGTATCGTGAGTGGCCACCATTCAATCACATCTCCTCCAAGCGTGTTGCCTGTGAGTAAAGACAGTATACATTTCACAGCTAAACAGGGTGGGATTTCAAGTGGTAAATTCAATCTTCAGCCCAGCAAAGCACATGCTTAATTTTAAGCACATCAATATTGCTTAAAGGAGACTGGACTATTTGGATGGCAAAACTGAACTATGTGCTTAGAAGTGAAAAGCTCCACAAAACCAATAAACAACTTAAAGAGATACAAGATTTGTTTTCTTTTGAAAACAACAGAAATAAAACTATAATAAAACCCAAACCAAATAACCCCCCAAACTTAAAAACAGTCCCCCCCTCAGACTCAGGATTTTTTTCATGCTAGCTCAACACCCAGCATGGGAACTAGATTTTTCCAAAGAGCTCAGCTCCCATTTATGCTCTTAAATACAGGCCAGATTTTTGTAAATGCTCACAATCTAATGTTTAGAGCTCTTTGGACATCTGGCCACTTATTTCTATGCCAGAACTCAAGCCTTCTAGAAATCTAGTCCCAATTGCGGATGCTTGGCTCTTCTGAAAATTTCACCCCATGGAAACTACTTTTATAATGGCAATTTTTTTCCCCAAAAAGAAAAGCCATGAAATGTAATTATTTTATGTATGATGTCCACACTTCAAATATAATTGTTGACACTTTTTCTTTTGCCTGTTTAAAGTCCGAGACAAAATAATATTTGCCCTTTCTCCTCAAAGCGTTTGGGGCCTACATGCACACAGAAAGATGAAACCAACTTTTACTCTGTTATGACGTGATATTGCTTCAAGATTGAAACAAATGGAAGAACTGCATATAGGAAGAGACAGGGAAAAGCTATTCAGCATGAATTGATATCATAGCAAGAGCTGAGGTTGTTCTATCACTTGTAACAAAGAGTCAGGTGTCTTCGGAATTATAGTAGAAATAAAACCATATTTTTATCTGAGAAGGCCTTGAAGCTAATAAAGCTATGGAGTCTTCTTGTCCCTTGCAAAAAAGTAACTGACCCTTTATTTTTTATATTTTTCCCTTCAAATGCTCTGGTTATAATTACTATCCTGCTGTGAACAAAGACCAGTCAAGCTACCCTGAGAGAAGCATCTTTACTGCTCCCTGCAGTACTGCCTATCACATCAGGACTACTGATCTCTCCACATAAACAGACTGCAAGTGCCTAACTGCTAGATATAAACATAATAGCACCATTTAGCCGCCACTCTCACCAAGTGTGAGGAAGCATGCTTAAGTGTCTGAACAACATCACTTTTACTGAACAACCCACAATGGATGTGTTAGCTGGGAGCTTTCATGGGGACAGTTAAAAGGCCTCGTTTTCCAGTTGAGGAGACATGTACTGAAAATTAAGCAGCATCCTAACCCATCATCTGCTGTCTCCTCCTCTACTGCATTCCTTACCAATAATCAGGGAGTAATAAATACTGGAGGTAGAAGACACCTATTAGAGCACACAATTAATTTCCTTGCCAAGGCACGGCTGTTTCCTCCAGTGACCCTCCTCCTAGACATCTCCCAAAGCTATTTCAGCCGTCTCAAATGGCGATGATTTCATTGCACCCTGACAGAGGCTGCCTCCACAGCAGAAATATTTCCTCTTCCCCTGGAGTCAGCCTGACAATGCTCTGACAGCATCCTTCATACAGGATTACCCTCTCCCCTGCCAGAGCTAGAGTGCTGGAGCAAGCAGGTGTGGTGCCTGCACCTACCAAACCCAATCCCAGTGCAGCTGCACTGACAGTGACAGCTCTTTCCTGGAAATTCCTGCCTGTAAGCTGGGATCTTTACAGCAACTGGTGTAGAAATGCAGGTAGGACACAGCCCTTCTTCCTCCCTCCTCTTCATCTGCACCATGATTGTGTCATATCACGTGCTGGAGCATGGCCACCACATCCATCTGGGCACATTGACAGAGAAGGAGGAAAGAGGTAGATGTGGGCAGCCCTCTTAACTGCCTCCCCACCACCTGTCTCTACTCATGCCTTGAAAGAGAGGATTTCACCTGTACTTTGTAAAGCCCGGATTGTAAATTATGGGCCACTGCCAGCTGTTGTCCATCAGTGAGGAACTCCTTTTTTCCTGAATTTCAAGACTCGCTTTTATGCTTAAGTACTTAGTCAGGATCCAAAGTAGCAGTTTGGTAATTAAAATGCACCCTAGGGAGCATATAGGCAATTAAACCAAAGAGAATGATTAAAAAATAAATAACAATTACCTTGCCCAACTCTTAAGGGTAGGAGAGGCTATCCAGGAACCTATATTTACACTACAAAGCTTATTTATAGCCTTAAAGTGATGTTACCACATGTGTGCAGAGTTGCTCTTATCTTAGTTGGATGGAGCATCATGGAGCCTAAGCCCTCAAGGACTTTGCAGCCTTACCATACCAACATCTGAACTTCATGAGGGGCCCAGTGAGGTAGGTGTTTGCCCAGCAGCACTGTCATTACCCCAGTGCACAGTCACTGTCATTCATAGACTTGGTGTGAAGACCTGAGGGGAAAGGTGTGTGATGGAGTCAAAAAGGAAAGTCTGCCGTTTGAAAAATAGGATTTGATTAGTAGGTTGGAGCTCTTGTATGTGGCTGGGAAGCCCAAGCCTTGCCTCCAGTTTGAAAGTGTTTGAACTAAGTTCCCAGGAGGAGTGCCATT
>NW_009953786.1:7619366-7645039 GCF_000747805.2 Chaetura pelagica
CTGGTGCATCTTCCTATTAGGAGAAATGAGAAAGTCATCTACATGCAAAAGACCAATTTATTGTCCTAAGTACAAGAAATTGTTTCTTGGCTCCAAGCAAGAGTTTTGAAAAGTTGCTTGACTCAAGGCTCCAGGTTGGCAGCTACATATGGCAGTGAAGGAAAGTTTAATGCATGTGCTTTATGTAGTGTTTGTAATTACTTCAGTTTTGATAATCCCTCTGACTTTCAGCTTAATGTTGGCTTTCCTGGACACATAACTTCTCTTGATTTTTGTAGGTGAAACTTGGCTTTGTGAACTTTGCTCATGGAAATGGATACCTTCCAAGCTTCTTTTAAGTTGCAGTTCTTAGGTTTGCTCCTCTGTCTCGCTCTCCCTGCTCCTCTACCCAGCTTTCTTTCTGTTTTCTACCAAGACAATATTTTTTTATACTAGCAACAAACAACCTTGACACTACTTTTTATATAAGTAGACTTTTTTGGGTTGCTTTTCTCTTCTGATGTGCTTGGTCCACTTTAAGCCGGTAGTTTTCTAAGTAAAAGACTTTTTATAGAAATGGAACATACAGTACTTGTGAGTTTCTCAACTGTGAGTAGGAGCATAAGTTGATTGTTTAGCTACATAAAAATTGATGGAGGGTTTTGTTTTGTTTCTTTTAAATGAGCTTTGTATAAAAGCAGCAAGCCTGACATGCTCCCGAGGAATTGTGCCAGAAGATCTTTCTCATACACTCTGTGGGTTTTAAGACAAGATGTTTCACACATATCTATATGTAACCCAAAGGACTTTTCTTGTTGCTGCATCTTTATTTCATGCAGTTTACTAGAAACTGGGAATAATAAACAGTGGTGCATTTCTACCATAACCAATATGTACAGAAGCTGAGGGGGTCTGGAGTGAAAAGCTAAGTAATAATTTTGCTATGAATCAGGTGACCCATGTAATTGATATAAAATTGTCTTTATCTTAAACTGAAACACCTTTAAGAATTACGAAACTAGTGATAAAGCAGTGTTGGGATGGTCAATATTTCACAGAGTGAAGCACTTAGCCAAAAGATATAAATAGTGCTTGCCTGAGCTATCACCTGAAACTGGCTTGAGAAAGAGGTAATTTTATTCTCATTACCCATCCAGTTTCACTGGGAGCTACACTACTGGCAGATGATGAGGACAGGACTGACTTGCTTTCTTCTTTGGGCTTTGTGAGTTCATGTGGCTATCTCATGTGGGAGGACGGCTAGTAGGAACAAAGTACAGAGATCTGAGGGCTGGCACTGCCAAAAGAGAAGGGAAAGCCATATTCTTAAAAGCCAATATTTCTACTAAATGTGATGGTTTAAAGGGTGATTACTAGGTTTATTTCCTTGGAATTCTTCTGAAAACATTTTTAAGATCTCAGTAAACTTTATGGTGCATTTGCATAGACTAGTTTGCATTCTGATAGGAACTAAAAGATACCTAAAGAAGTTGTGTTGCTGAGGTTTGGGAGCATAGGGTAGGCTTGGTGTGGAAAGCTGCTAGCAAAAGCAGTATCTCTTGGCTTTGAACATGGAGGGACTGAAGGAGGAGACCTTCAAACTTGCACTGTGACATCCACCAAGGGAGCAGCACATGTGCCTTCCACAAACAACATTTGGCCCAAGGAGAGCAGCGCTCCAGTCCTGCTCTCAGCTAGACCCTAACCAGGGTTTAACAGGATGGACAGAGAACTTTTGCAAAATTCATGACTGAATGTCATCAAAATGCCATGGCAAACAAATAGAAAAGCAAAATAAACCAAATATGCTACTTGTAAATGTCTATGCAGCAAAAACCTGATTGCATTTTTCACTTACAAAATCGTTTAGCCTTATTTCCCATGGGAAACCTAGCTTCCTTCAGTGCATTTCTTCCCAGAGAAACACCACTGAATACCACAGTGACACAGTTTGCATTCGGCAGGGCACTGGTCCCATCACATTAGGCTCCGTCACATCACATCAGTTGATGTGACTGACAGAACCCGACGTCTCATGTCACATTAGGGCACATCGCCCAGCACCGCGAGTTACAAAGACACACTTTCTAGCAAGCCAAAATCGAATTGAAATGATGTTGGATGGGGAACACTCTTAAGGTCTTCCTGGTCAGACCAATCTATTGGCAAGCTGTATTCCAGATCTTTAATTTAGAGCAAGATGGGTGAGACTTATTAATACTTCCTATGTCATTAGCTACTTCAATGAGAAAAGCTGGTTTCATTAAAATGTAAAAGGAGATGGTGAGGCCATTGGTTCCTCAAGAAATACTTTGTATGTTTGTGTGTATTCAAGCTTGGCAGGCATTAAGCAAGCTATATGTATTTGTATGCTGTATGTGGTTATATCCCCATACACAGGTAGACAACTGGATAAAATGCCTGTGGGCACAAAGACTGCCTTGTCCTCAGGCTGGACAGCTTTTTTAAGCTGCAGGTGTCTTCTGTGCTTTACTGTCAGCCTGCAAGGTCCTCAGGACAGCCTTTCATTTCCATCTGGCTTAGGGACAGACATACTTTCTTAACTCCATTATTGCTCCTTTTTTGTTGTTGTTCTGGCACTTATGTGGATTGTAGAGCTTTCTTTCTGCTTTTTTTACTGGGCAATGGAGGAAGAGTGGACCAGTTCTAGTGAGCTAACACCCTGTACTGCCAAACCTCTGAAATACAAATACAAGCAAGTAGTTATGTCTTATATAGTGTATATGTATTACCTAACAATATAGCAGTAAAAATATGTTTTACAAGAATGCCTACATCCATCTGTACATACTAGCACTTAATATATATTAGCACCTCATGATCTTCAGAGGTTTTGCAGTGCAATTATTCTTAGGGGCTTAGCAGTGCCATTATTTTTTCATCTACAGGTCGCATCCTCCATTCTGCCTGGACACTTCACACTCTCATTTACCCTATACTTACATGCATGCTGTCTCTTTTCTGACACCCTCCTGCCATGTCTCATGTTCACGCACCCTTTTCTCACAGTCCCTTCAGATCCATTCCCTCAGCCCTCTTCAACCACTCTCAAAGCACTTTCCCCTTGGCGCTCCAGATGTCTTCTGCTTTCCCCATTCATTTTTTGCTTACCACTGCAAACACTGTCTGTGGAAATCAGGAGAGGGTTCCCTACCCTGAGTCAAGCTGAATTTCCTCAGTGCAAGCAGTGGAAGTGGCAGCTATCATCATTAGGGTGGTCACCCTTCCTTTCACAGGGAAAGCCCTCTGGAGAGGATAGCCAGCACCACTGAGATGGGCTTGGCACTCGCACCAGAGGAAATAATGGGCAGTGACTGCTCTTCTTGAAAGAGGGAAACAACTGGGACTTTGATTATTTGTGCTCAGACTTTTAAAACAACAGTAGCACCAAGCTCATGAGACTCCTGGTAAAGGAAGCTTCTGAGTGTGAAAGGTCACATGAAGGCACTTTTCCCACTCTTATCTGTAGGTGTTTAGAGCAGCTCAGTCTGTTGGCCTTGATAAATGGTGACTAGTTGAAATCACTGTGCATCTTGCTCTGTGTCTCATTAGAAACGGTGTTTTGTGGGTTTCCTTCCTTTACTTCCTATTTTGATGGCACTCAGGGCTTTGTGTCACTCTTCCATCATTAACTGCTAATTTGCAGTTCATTAGCTGAATAAACATTCATATAAAAATAAATATACACTTCACTATATGTGGCAGTTTTTAATTAAACACTTCTTTATTCCCTGGATAAACTGTGATGTCTGGTTAGAACTTCACCAAGGAAACACTGGCCTGTCTAAAATGTGAGTATAGTGTCTGGAAAAAAACACCAAGATGCTCTGAGTGTCTCTTACCATTAAGGACTGAAACATAGCTCCTCATCTTACCTGTATACTCTTTCTCTGGTTTAGCTTACCTGTGGTTTCAGAAGAAAAGCTATGTGTCTAATATTTGATTAATAGGAAAGTAAAGGTGGTTTCTACAGCCAGATTCATATTGTTGAACTAAAACCTACCAGGAAATATTCCTTAGCACTGGACCTTGATTCTCTGTGCTATTAAATTGTTAGCATGGACTCTTCCCTGGCTTTGGACAAGCTAGTACCACCAACCTGTGCCAGCCTAGGCAAGTTTCAGGAGATTCTGGGGCGGGGTGGGGGCAGAAACCATTTCCAGTGGGCTGTCTGCGTGCACCTGTCACATTTTAGAGGGTAAGAGATCTTCAGTATTAATTCAGATACTATGGGGCGTCTTATGCTAGTTGTTGTTGTTGTCAGAACATGGTCCCCCATCTGCCCAAATGCCCTGGGTAGATGCTGCCAGTGTTGGTACCAGAGCTGACTCCAAAGCGGTGCTGATGATTCAGCCCTCATCACTGGCAGCAGTGGGAGCTGCCAGGTAGGTGCTCAGGGCTGTTGTCACCAGGCCAGGTGCACATGCCTGTAGTCAAGAAGCCGAGATACGCAGTATGTCATCTACGTGTATCTGGTTCCATAAAGATATGTACAGACAAATACAGAAGGCGGTTTTGAAATTCAGCAGAAGAAAACAATTACGGAGCAGTGATTTGTGAAACACTATAGAGCTGCACACTGGGAAGAGGAAATCACCACACTACTGCAGTCACCCCGGTGTGTTAAACTGACAACTTTGGTGGTCAGCACTGGCTGCAGAAGGTGTTCGTAGTGCAATGGGTAAAACAGCAGTTGTTTTAATTTGTATTGTCACGTGTACTGGGATTTTCCAAGATGATGTAAGGGCATGCAGAACCCAGTTCAATAATATGTGGTGATTGTATCTCCCGTACAGTCTTTTGAAATCCCCTTTTAGAATATTATTTGGTTTAGTACATAAAAGCTCCAGAAAAATACTTCTACTCAAAGGATGCTGGATTTCTTTTTAAACCTGCCCTATTAACATCTCAGGACGAAACATTATGAAGGTGAAACTGCCCTGTATCCTCATGCATATGCATGATTATTCGGTCATTAATGATGTGCACCTACTATATTGCAAATTACAGTTAGCTTTTTCCTAAAATGATATGAGTATGTTAACATTTTTCCTGATATATTCACATAATTTTCATGATGAGAGCATCATCATAGTTTGTTGTATGTGTTGGCTTTTTTTGTTACTGTTGGGGTTTCTTTGGTGTGTTTTTTGTTGTTGTTGTTGTTTTTTTTTTAATTCAGCATTTTAAGACAAGCCTTTTTGTTTCTAAAATATATATTATAGGACTTACATGAAATTTACAGTCATATTTCCCATGTTTTCTTTCTGTGTGAATGTAACTGTATTTAATCTGCTATAAATTCTGCAGGAATTATTTTTCTTTTTTTTTTGACATTTACATTACATTTTAGTCATGAATTTTCAGACATATTACAGGGTAAAAGACAATTGTCTTGCAAATTGTAATTTGACTTGCTTTTATAGAAGTATCACTTGTATTGCAAAGCCTAAAGGACATATTTTATGAATATTTTATTTAAAATATTATTCATTTATGCATAATTGTTTTTAAAAATATATTTACGAGATGGAGGTTTTTTATAGAAAATAGCCTTTTCTTTCCTTGAATTATTGCAGTGTCAGAAAATTATATATTAAAAAGTAAATATAATTAGGAATCTGGTTCCTTGAATTCATCAGATCCACCTGAATCTAATGTTTTCTGCTATGTGTCAGGGTATTTAAAAAAAAATCCTGGCATTTTCATCATTAGTTATTAAGACTGAATATTCCTCTTTTCTTACCCACTCGGAGATTGTATTTTATGTCATGAAATTCCTTTAGAAACAATCTTTTTTCAAAATTGCTTCCATCCTCATCCATTAGAAAAATGTGGGGTTTTTTAGTTCAAATGAATGAACATTAAGCAAACTGATCCCACAAAAGATGAGAAAAAACCTACATACTTCCTGTTTCTTTGTTGCTGTATGTTTTTAAGGGTGTCACGAACATCACAGCAGCTGACTCAAGATACCTATTTTTTTTAATACACACTTCACCAGCACAAATTTAATCGTCCTGATGTTCCTAAAAAAACTAACATTCCAAGATTTGACTTATCTAATAAAGATCCAGCTGGAAAAAGTCTTTAAGTGACAGGGAAAAGCTTTTTAAAAATTAACTCCTAAAATGGTAGTTATGCACAGAAATTTTTAAAGTCCTATAAAGCTCTCTTGCTCTTTCTGAAACATGGTTAATCTCTCTATCTGAAATAAATATCATTAAACAGCTGTTCCTAAGTAACTTTGTGCTAGGGGAAGACAGAGAAATACTAGGCAGAAAGAAAATATTTAAACCTATTTATTGATATGCATCACAAAAAGAGTGAGATGAAGCTTGTTCTTGCTGTTCTAGCAGGACACTTTCTTTTCCATTACAACTAATTTGTAATTTGGCTAATAATCAGGCTAAACTAACTTTCTCACCCACAGTTATAGGTGAAACACAGAAGGATGCTATGGTTTTGCAAGACAGAGAGAGGAGCTAGTGTTTCTTCATTCTACTTTATAAACATACATCACCTAAATAACAATGAATTATGTGGTAAATATTTTTTTCAGTATGTACTTGGGCTGAATGTATTACTCATTAATGAATTATGCAGGTCATTTTGAATATGTGCTGACAATCTCTCTGCATCACAGGAGCACTGGTATTGCCAGTGTCAGGATTCAAAAAATCTCGACTTAGATCACAAATACTAAAAGTGGATTAAAACCTAACAAGTAAAAACAAAAACAACAACAACAACAAAAAAAAACAAACAAAAAAGCAACCAAACCCCAAAATTCTTAAAGTTGTATTTGCTTGCCTTTTTGATTGTGGACCCTTAAGAGCCACATCATGGAATTTTTCTCTAATCACAGAATATTAGGGGTTCGAAGGGTCCTCTGAAGATCATCAAGTCCAACCAAAAACTAGGGCAGATCACTCAGAAAGGCATCCAGACAGGTCTTGAAAGTCTCCAGAGAAGGAGACTCCACAGTCTCTCTGGGGAGCCTGTTCCAGTGCTCTGAACAGCTACAGCTGGTCAAGAAATGCACCGTATTATGTGAAAGTAGAGATTATCTTTTAACCACTTGACTGTAAGAATTTGTTTTCAGGAAAAAATCCCAAATCCCCTGATGTTTATAAAACTGGTAATAAAAATGTAAGGTTAGAAATGGTGCACTGTAAATGCTAGGGCTTTCTGAGCAAATGTGCTACATCTTGCAGTTTTCAACTATTTTATTTAGATAATTGATTTTTTTTTCTCCACTTGTAAAACCTTAAGCAGTCAACTTCTGTTTCAGGAATACAGGTAAATAAAGTGATGTACAAGAGCATCTCTAGTCGCAAGCTTAAAATATCTAGCCCAGATTTATCATCCTGATTGTGATGACCAAACAGATTTTTGAACTGGTGGCACTTGTGTGTTCATTTGCTCTGTGTGGTTCTATGGGAGAAGTGTTGAGCAGCTGCAATCACCAACACCTCCTGTGTGTCAGGTGGGTGTTTGACTGGAAAGGAATTCATCTGATGGAGAAAAATGTATCTGGAAGAGAAACTGTACTCTGTCCAATTTAAACACACCCCAAAATCAAGAAGCTTGGACAATGTGGTGGGATTGCTGTGCCACGGGTGGTCTTTCAGCTGTGCCTGTTCACTCCAGGTGAGGAAGTTGCCCACCACAACCAACACCAAGTCGAAGGCACTTGCAAAGCCAGCACACACCAGTTCTTTGAGGTCTGACCTCTAGTGTGACCTCATACTGAGCAGCATCTTGCTTGCTGGAGCTGTCTCACCTGTACTATGGCATTTCAATACAACGGGCACCCTGAGCGTGCTTTCTTTCATTACATCTCTGTGCCAACACCCTCCTGCTCCCGTGCGGCTACATATCATTCTGCACATCCCATCCTGGTACTGAGGGTGTTCCTCACTGTCTATCTGACCACATGAAACAACATCCCACAAAAAGGAGATGTATGCATTTTACAAGAGGAGGCTTTACTTTAAAAAAGACCAAACATCTTCCCTTGAATGTTATGAACCATGACGGGGAGCTGATATCTGTGGAGGTGACACAGCAGGGTAAGACACTCATGAATTATGAGGGCAGATGTCAGTTCCAAGTGACATGTTTTCCATAACCTACTGCCTCTCTTTGTTTATCCATCAAATACAATCCATAAAGCAACTGCTCAACTATTTAGTCTTGGGTAGTGCATAGAAATGCAAGTCAGACCTCAAATTTAGTTTTTCATTTGCCTTCTTAAAAAGAGATGTGATTTATGTTTATTATAAAGTATTTGAAATGTCATTTAATAGGAAAACAAATGGCAGTTGGATTCCCATGAGCAAGGAGAGGGGATTGTGAAACTTTGAATTAAACGGTTTTATCTTATCACACTTTAAGTTACATATTTTTATTCTAATTGTAAAAATTATCTGCCTTGACATATCTTTTCCATTATTTTTGTTAAAGGGTATTCATCAGCGGTGTTAATGATGACACAAAATTTTAATATATGCATTAAACATTTAAGTTTTAATATGTTAACATGACACAGGATGTGAATAATAACAATGTTTTATATATGAAGTGAAAACATATTTTATGTTGGAAATAGTTAGAATGCCTGGCAAGTGACTTATATCCATAACAATTTCATTTAAATATTGCTTTTGCACCCCATCTATCTTAGATGCAATTTTATAGTCCTTTTTAAAAATTCATTTCAGCATGACCTCTTTGAGGCTGCAACTTAGTGCCTCTAGCCTACATATTCAATTGCACTTGTACTTGTTCCTATTCAATTACCTTTCAAAGTGCAGAAACCAGCAAGTGCCCAGACCTGAACTGCATTTACCATTCTGGGACTCTTCAGGAATTACAACTTCTGTGTGGTTACACAGTAATAAGGGTAAAAGGCAAGAGGAAATCCATCAAATTGCTAAAATATAATGGTCTACAAGATTTGATTTAGATCTTCATAATCTGGGACCTCTTGGAACAGCCAGGTAGTTGCTAATATAAGATTATGTTCCCTTCAATATCAGAAGATTATGATGCATACACACAACAGCTCTCTTTTTATTTCCTCATGTCATACCTTCTGTCTTGTGGCTTACAATGAGTACCCCAACAGCACTAGGGAAACGGATCTCTTTGAAAGGCTACATCTTAAAAGGCAAGGAAATGTTTTGGTATTCTAATGGGCCTAAATGGAAAAGTAATTTACAAAAATATCTGCAAAAATTCCATCCTGTACTGGTTTACTATAGTAAGAACAAGTTGTGCTGAGAAAACAAAAACATCTCTCTGATCTTAAACACAGCAGAAATTCAAGCCTAGTTTTCATTCATGACAGTGTATACACTTAAACAGAGCTTGCTGTACCCTAAAGGTTCACAATTTTAATCTGCTAAAGGTGTGATGTATGTTTAAAAAAAACCCAACAAACAATAATCAGAAAACAGGGATCGCATTGATACAAAGCATCTTTCAGAGCTGCAGACAGGCTCTCCTGTATGGTGCCTGTTCTTATTAGCTGACTGAGACATCTCATCACTGAGCACATCTCTCATGGACAGAGGCAGATGGTGCCATCCAGCAGGAGAAGCTGGCTCCACCCCACCACCTCCAGCAGATCTGAGAAGCCAAGGAAACCTGTCAGGAGCAAAACCAGGGAAGGGCAGCAGACACATGCACATCTCACCTAGAAAAATGCTTCCTGTAACAAGGCTGAGATTCATTCTCTGATTTGAATTCCAGTTGAGCGTGCTGGTGTAATACAAGAAACAAGGGAGATAGTAGAAATATCATCCTTTCAGAAATATAGCTTAAGAGCTAGGACGGAATATATCCCATCTGCATGTTAATATTTGCATATTTTTATCTTTAGAAATACAAGCTATAATTTGCTTCTGTGTTTATTTGTGTTTGGTATGTAATGTCAAGCATTTAAAATATTTATGGTCACGTTGGTTCTAGTCCAGCCCTTTGATCTTTCCTATTTGTAGCTTTTAAATGAAATTCTTTGTTAATGAGCTACAGTAAATGTATTTTGAGAGATGAGTTTACTTCTACATGTTATACATGTATGTATTTTTCTAAGAGCAGAAATAGATGGATCAACATTTATTTTGAAGAAAATGTTTATTCTGCTTACTCTTTACTCTTTGTTGTTGCTGTAATCTCATTTTCAAGAAGGGTGCAAATAAGTTTATGAGGGTCAGAAGGATTGTTCTACCTCTGCAGACAATTCACCTACAGAGGCTCAGTCACTGATGGAAAATTGTGAAATTGAACTCCTTTTTTTCCTGTGGTGAATAATTTATGCTTGGGAATGGTTTCATCACCGAGCACGCTTCAAGTCATTAAACTGAACTGAAGAAAATGGGGTGAAGTCATCATCAGAGAAGGTCAATTTATGGAAATACTGTTATCTCTTTCATAGTATTATTAATACCTACTGACACCTCCATGTTCGGTGGGGCAAAGACAATCATTAGCCTATAAGGTATAAGTAAGGTCTCAAACACAAGCTCACAATGAGAACATCGTTATTGTAAAAATGATCTGAAAGTAGTAGCCAAGAGAAGGAGAAGACAGAGAGGAAGGAGAGAGAGGCAACTCTTGATCTGAAAAAGCCACCGAAATACAAATTTCTAGCAGGCTGCTGTATGTCTTGCCATGAATTTGCATGGTGCTACTGTTGCACATGTGTAACTGCCTACTGGTGTCTACATGGCACATTGTTTTGATGTCTGAGGAACAGCCAGAAGATTTGTCTTGAATTTTTGGAAGAACTAACTTGACTGAGTGCTAAAATGAAAAGGTATTTGACTCTCTCTGAAATGTGTGTAACTGTAATATTTACAGCATATTAGTAATGTCTATTTAAAGCACACTGTCACCCAGGAAAAGTTTTCTTCTACAAGTCCTGCTGTTTTCAAATTGAATGACTTGCATGTAGGTTACAGACATGTTAATCTTCACAGTGTCTGTCATGACATCAGGGTTCAGATAAGGCTACTTCCTCAGTAGGATTTTGGCACCAGCAATCACAGTGTAAGTTAAAGAATTTACTTAGCTGAAAATGCTATTCCACTGCATGAATTTAAGAGGATACTTGCTTTAGTGCAAGGTTATATATAATCCCTTTAGAAAGACCTCTGAAAATTCTGCACTCAAAAAAAAATAATTTGACAGCATCTGACCTATGTATCATAGTATTAAAATGAACATACAGTTGATGGACACATAAAGGTATATGTATTTTGCAGATATTTCTTGAGCCAGTGCCACTATGACTTGCAATTTTTACAAATCTGATTACAACAGAAGTGCACTTCTCTGTGATGAAACAACAATCTTGATCCTGAACAACACAGAATCTCCTTATTTAAATGGGAGATGAACTGTCCTTTCACTTTCTGAGACAGGTAAAAGGAGTTTATCCAGGTTTTTGGGGTGTGGGTTTTATTGGTTATCTAACATTGACATGATCAATAAGAGCTGCTTGAATGCAGTGATTTTTTTATTTTTTTTTAAGTTCATTACTTGAAAAATAACTACAGATTTAAGATAATTTAAGAATATTCTTTTTTATGTGATTTAACAATAGCATTATAGAAATGTAGGAATGAATGGCTTCTTTAAAAGCCAACTAGTCAATCTCACTGATTTGAGAGCTCATATATAGTCACAACATCTACCTGCTCCTTGTCTAATGTGCTCCTAGAAGCCTTTCATTATGAGGTTAAATAAGTTCCCTAGGCAGCCTCATCCAGTCCTTAACAACCTTTGCAGCTGGAAAGTTTTTCTTGAATGTATAATTTAGTCTAATCTTATTTAATCTAATCTAACCTCTTTCTCCCTTTTGAAAAATTAAACTAGTGATTTCTTTCCTACATTGGGTGAACATGGAGAGTAACTGATGATCACTTTTTAAAAGATCTTTTTACATATTAGAAGATGGTTACAGAATTGCTTCTCTTTTCCAAGCCAAGCAAGCCAATTTACTTCAACATTCTGTTATATTTTTAAAGCTCTTAGCAGTGTTTCTGCTCTTGCCTGCACTCTTGTTTGTCTGCATCTTTTATTGAAGTGCCATACACAAAGCCAGGCTGTGTATTTTAGCTGAAGCCCTATTTCTGCTGCAAAGGACAGAAGACCTCCATCTCTTACTTAGGACGTGTCACTTAACACACTCCAGTATGACACTGACCTTTTTACTCAGCATAGTGTTAACCATTACAGCCAGACTTTTTTCTGCTTAGCCATCTTACATTTTCAGTTGGTTTTCTTCCTTTCCAAACAGAGCTCTCCTTTGAATTTCACACTGTTGGTTTTGGATTATGTCAGTAACATTTTAGGATCATTGTTGAGTACCAATCTCGTTCTCCCAAGTGCTTGGAATCCCTCCTAGAAAGATGCCATCTGCCAGTTTTATGTGTAATCCTTAATCTGCTGTCCAAGTCAGTAATGTAACTGTTCAGTAGACTTGGCCCAGCACAAATCTGTTGTGTGAGTTTTATAGAAAGCTGCTAAAAATGACAAAGTTTAGGGTTTATTTTGATTGGAATCCTTCACCCACTTCATTCCTTCATAATTACCAACCTAGCTTGTGATGAAATCCCTTTAGAAATGTCAGTGTCCATAAGCAGCTGTGTCAAAACCAATATGTCTTACAGAAGATACACATAGAAACAATAGTGCCATTGCTTTTGCTTTTTACTTTTTCTTCAGTTCCTTCAGTCCCTTCCCACCTAAATCCTTCGTCAAATTCTCTTTGGCTGGATTTGTGACACACCTTTGCACAGGGTCTTGGAAATAACTTTTGATTTTGCCACTGAAATTATAGCTCATGATCCATAATTTCCTATAGCACTTCAATAAGAACAGGTAGAACTGTCACTAGTAGAGTTTTTATATACAGTACATAATATTCTTTCCTTACATACCATGCACAGTAATTTTACAAAATGGGAGTGTGACTTATATGTTAAGTATAGGACTTGTTTTGCACTTGGGATTTGCATTCACACAAATGCATGGGATTGCTGAATCACACAATAAATTAGTTTGGAATACCACTGCTTACTAATTTCACCCACTAATTTACCCATATTGCCATCAGTAAAATTGTACAGAAATAATGCACCTAATTCTCTTAAGTGTTTTTGCAAATATTACCAACTGGCTGTCTCTCTGGGTGCTCAACTGCCTTTTTATATCTGGCCTCTAATAAATAATGAAATGTAGATGTTGCCTTCAGCTTACCAGCTTAGCTTTAGCATTGCCTGCATCCTGCCTGTCAACTGGATTTAGAATATTTGCATAATTATGTTTCATTCATTCACGACTAGATTTTTTTAAAAACAAGAAAGAGAAAAAACAAACTGTACATGGAAGCAGAGCCCAGCCTATCTACTCAAAGCATTTAAATGCATCCTGCTAGGCATGTTTGAGCAGATCCTATTTATGTACTTAGTTTGAAAAAAAGTAAAACATTTAAGGTAATTAAAATAATTCTGAATTAAATTTTAAATCCTGCTGGCATTATTTAGTATTCTATGAGAACTGTCATGCAAAGGAAAAAAAAAAAAAAAAGGAGGGTAAGTAATCTTTTGCCAGTACAATGAAGTAGTCCAACTGCTATCGAAATGTATAACAAAACTTCTGGGGTCTTTTGGAAGAGCAGCAGATGAGTTCAAGCTTTTACATAGGCCTCATTTTTTTAAAAAATGCACAGCAGTTCAGTGTGTGGGAATCCTATTTAACTACCAAGTTGATGGTGGCCAAGGCAGCATAAAATAAAAGTTTTCCTTTTGCTAATTTGGGGATTAGAAGGTTGGAACAAGTCTTGACATCTTCTGCAGGAATAGAACTATTTCTGTCACTGCAAACTGGGTAATTCTGATGCACAATCAAGCAAGTACTAAAACTGCAGGGACACACTCTGGAAACACACAAGAAACAAAGTGTGTAGTTTTGTGCAAATAGGAAAGAAAGATTATGGGTGGTTAATCTAGCAGTGAGAAAAAGAACATTCCCTTTTCAAGGGATCTAGAAGGAAGGAATAGAGGATAAAAGCAAAAGGGAAAGAAATGTGGAAAAAATAAGATTTTTTTTTTTCTTCCAGTAACTTTAGGTCTAAAGTTGGTTAATTTACTCTCAGACCATAAAAACAGTGGCTATAATAGAAGCATAGAAAATAGACTGCTGCTGAGAACACCTGATCTGTCCTTCCACCTGTCTGATGGGAACAACTATACCTACATTAAGGCATCTTCCCCATGTTGCTTAAAAATCTCCACTGACTGGTGAAGTTCAACAGCTTCTCTTGGCAATGTATCCCAGTGTTTCATTACTTTTATCACAAGAATTTTTCCACCCTGAATTCTAAACCTAAGTCTGTCTTGCTTGACTTCTTCCTTTGTCCTCCATGGACATGAAAAGATGTTTTTCACTCCCTTGCAAATAGCCAGGCTGTTATCATGTCCCCCCCTAGTTTTCTTTGGCTGTTGCTTTTGATCAGACTTCCAG
This sequence comes from Chaetura pelagica, assembly GCF_000747805.2. NCBI lineage: Eukaryota > Metazoa > Chordata > Aves > Apodiformes > Apodidae > Chaetura > Chaetura pelagica. The sequence goes on from NW_009953786.1 coordinate 7,633,905, forward strand.
TCTTTCCTTACAGCCCATGTGCTCTGAGTTTCTTGTAAATCTTGTTGTTTTCTCCTGGCCTCTCTCCAGCTGATCTGAATCTTTGCCTACCTGTGAGGCTTGAGTAGGTTCCATGTCCTGTGGCACCTAGATGGAAAAGGAAAGATACTGCCTTTCACACATCTTCTATTTGAACCTGAAACATCTGAGTGATTTCTTTAAAGGTCATACTGTCCTCACAGAGAAGGTGACATTATGTACTGTTTCAGTGACATAATGCATGCTTTTTCCTTGAGTGCTTGTTTGCTATCTATCTGTCACTGTTTATCTAGGGATTTCAATGACTATTGAAGTGGCCCAGACATTTTCAGCAATTGCAAGTTGGTTCAAAATCCAGCTACTCACCGCTCTCCATATTAACCGTGACAATGAATTAATACTTTTCTGTGCATCGAATAAACTGGTGAGAAATAATGCTGAATATGAAACTGAGATTAAATCCATTCAGAGAAATTCAGATTTAATGCTTTAGGGTTCCTAGGATCTTCATGTCTGATTTTGAGCTGTATCTAACACTAAGCATTAAAGCAAGTTTATTTTCTGAAATGTGATTGGGAAAAAAAATAATAATAATAAAAAAAAAATATTATTTGTGGGATTTCAGGGCCATTGCGTTTTTGTTAATCAACACAAAATACATTGTGTTTAACAGTAAGAAATTATAGATTAATTAATGCTTTTTTTTTTTTTTTTTAATTACCACTCTTGGATGATCAGTGTGTTTATGGAAGTCAAGAGCAGTTCTTTCTGGCTCACACATGTCACTACCCATTATCCAGAGCAAGCTGAGGCATGGGAATAGGTGCAAAATAGGTTCAAATGAGGTTCCTCACACATACTGGAAATAAAGATTTTCCTGCTATAAATTAGCTAATAATACAACAGACAAGGCAGAGAGCTAAATGAATGTCTCATTTCTAACAAACAGCTGTATTTGCACTCCTGCAGATAAGCAGTGAGCATTCAACCACAATGAAGAGACTGAATGAGGCTGATAGTTCTTTACTGTAAGACTAAGTCAGAGCGTATTAATGTAATACACGGCCATACATGTGCCCCAAAAATGTGGGACACATGTGCCAACCATCCAGCCATGCTGATCTTTGGTACTCTGTCAACTTGCTCACAGTGGATTACTGCTGACAAGTTGTAAGTCCAGCTTGGCTGGATTCAGCTACAGGATCTGATCCTTTGTGATGCTGAATACTGCTCTAAGTGATACAGACTGCTGACTGCAAGTCAGCACTTCATGGAAAATGCTCAGAAAATTGCAGAAATAAGTCCAGGGGCTGCCAAACCCTGAGAGGAGACAAGGAAAGCAATGGTCCCCAGCTCTGTTCTCTGATTTCCTCCAGTTGCTCCTGTCATTAAAAATACCACCAAAAGGATGCAAAAATCATAATTAATGGCCAAACTATGTGTGGGCCTCCTCCTGTGGTTCTAGGCATGAGATTGTTGTGGCAAATTTAAAAAGAGGGCCTTTTTTGGGGATTGTTTTTTGTTTTCTCTGTACAAACTGGACCAAATCTCTGTAGGCTCCAGGGTTCTATTGTTCAGTTTATTAGCCTTTCCCAAGAAAAGTAGTTTTAACCATCGAGGAGAAAGAGGCAAATAGTTCAGTTTCTCTAGAGAAACCAACTACATTATGATTGTGAAAAAAAATGTGAGGCCTGAAATGCTTTTCTTGTTTGGCTCTTTTCCTTTTTACTAGCTAGGTCTACAGGTCTTAAGCTCACGTTCTGTAGGCAGGCATGCACCCATGCCACACAGCTGACTGTGCACTGATGCACAGTTAGCAGAATACTTTATTTCCATCAGCTTGGCTTCTGGGACTCACTTTTCCATGCATGCAGAACAGTTAAGAGTCTCCAGTGCAAGACTGGAGTCCCAGTTGCTTTTATGTGGATATGGAAGACAGAGAATGCCAGGCTCCAGGGCTGGAGGCCAGCTGTCCCAGAAGACCAAAGTTTAAACTCAGAAATTAAAATATGAAGCAACCAGAATCTTCTGCATGTGGATGCAGGGTGTGTGAAGATTTTTGGGAAGTTCAAGAGCAGGTTAAAATGCCCATTTAGAGAGCACACAGACTTTCTCAGTATAAAAGTAAAGTAGCTGTTTGGCCTTTTTCAGCCTATTGCTAAGTTAGTCTTTCTGTTGGTCTTGATGATCATCTTTTTGCTGCATTTGGTGAACTGTGGGCAATTTGCATGGCTTTTTCACATGCAGGCAATGTGAGAAAATGCCCTTTAAGTTGTAAAATTCTAGAAATGAATGAGCAGGTAGCAGAAGTTATTTTAGCTGGGGATTACTTCACTTACTTTTGGAACAGCTGTATTATGAGAAGAGAGTGGATGAAGAGAAGAGAAAAGAACTTATTTGCCATGACTGGCTGAGTTAATTTTAAAAAGACATGTTTTTTAAGGAATACCTTAGAAACGTTTTCTATGGGACTAGAAATATATTTTTTAAGGGAAGTTAGTCATGACAATTATTGCCACAGGTCACTTGGCCAGCTCAACTGAAAGGAATTTATCTGCAAATGTATGCTGCAGCTATAGTATCAACCAGGTCAGAAAGCCCATCTCTAAAGTTTTTTGTAGAAGGTGTGTTGCTTGACCCAGCAAGGGAGGCTATTTCCTAAACAAGAGGCTTGCCTGGCATCCTTTACAGAAGCAAGTTGTTTCATAAATCCAGAGCCTTTTGTGGGCAGGTGAACTTTGTGCATCCTTAGATGAGAAGTCTTTTGGTTACCTTTGCTCCCTGATCACAGAAGGCACAGGAGGAGAAGAAGCAGGAAAGAGGTGTTTCCTGTGCAACAATCCAGCCTTGTGCGGCAAAACTGTGAGTCTGTGGACAAGCTGACTCTTCATGTCTGTGGAAACAGATACTGTGAGTACTAAACTGGGTTTCTAAAACTCACTAGGCTTTATTTATTGCCTTTAATAATGACTACAGGAAACACAGAACAGACCCAGACAATTGCTAGCTTTGTATGATCAGTATTGCCATTTTGCATTACCTGTGTACAAAAGCAGCTAGAGTGAATTAGAGATGGGCTGGATAGTAATACAGGAAAGAATGGAATGTCATTACATAAATCACTAGCAATGCCTGATCTCAGCTGCTGTGTATGGTCATATACTTCAAAAAAGATATTGTAAGAGTAAAGAATATTCAAAGAAGGAGGATCATGTTGACAGGTCTCAGGTAACTCGAACATCTAATGAGGAAATAAAGTTCTCCCTTTAAAATTAGACTAGGAACATAGTGTATATTCATAAGACTACAAAAAGGTCTAGAGGACTTAGATTGAGTGTCTCATAGCGCAAGGAGAAGTTAGCCCCTGGTTGAACTGCAAGATAACAAGTGTGCCTCAGACTGAAATGGTGCAACGAGGCCCAGAAGACATGGAATTTGAAGAGGAAATTTCTCTGCACTGTAATAAGAATATGCAAAGCTATTGCACTTTTCTTCTGAAAGATTTAACCACACAAAGCTGGGTGTGAACATTTAATTCTTCTGACTTGGAGACAAAGATGAGAACTACGTCCATGCCAGAATGCCAGGCAGCAGGTGCTGCAGTAGTGGAGCCACGGATCTGTTGTTGTCTGGAACTTCATCCGTTTCCAAAAAACACTGCCACTTAGGAGAGAGATTTAGTCTTGCATCAGAACATGGTTGTCAGCACTAAGGAATGGAAGAGAAACTGGCTGGCAGCAGTATCAGAGGCTGATGAGGCCACTGAACAGTCAGCAGTGGCAATGGCTCAGGATGTGGAATCACAATCATCAGGAACCTCCAAAAAAGCAGCCAGGTTTTGTTTTCTGCAAAATCTGGAGAGTCTAGTGGCCTTTCAAGCCAAATCCAATTCTGGAAAGAACTGTACAATGTAGCTGCCTGTGATGGCGGAAACGTAATTATTTCCAGACTTCTGGATGCAGCCATTTCCATTTGTTCCTACATTCACATACCCACATGTAATAGTTTGTTCCTGACTGCTACAGCTCTGAACAAAGCCAAATTTAAGATTAAAGCATGATGTCAAAGCTGCCCAACTCCTCTGAAGAGGCAACCATTGAAAGATTGCTGTTATTTCAAAGCTAACAGAGCATAAGGATTCAAGTACAAACCATTGTTTTGGGTATGGTTACTTAAAAGTATGTAGTGAGACATCATGTCTTAAAACTCAAAGCTTTTGTTTAACTAGAACAGACAAGCTAGGGTAGGAGAGAAAACTGATGCAAAAAGACCACAATTACATACTGAGGCTGTGGCTGACCAAAAATACACCTGTCCCTAAATTCAGAGCAATCCCCCTGCACTGGGCTGCATACCAGCTATTCATAGCAAGTCCAGTTTTAGCCAGAAAAAAAAGCTGGGAAATGACATAACCCTGATCTATGTGTGTTAGTGGAGTATCACTATAAACAGCATTTACAAATATGAAACAAAAAACATGTTTTGAGCTACTGTGGTTAATTTTTTTCAGGGCCAGGAAAAAACAACAACCTCCCCGTACTGATTGCTAAAAACGGAGGAAATAAGGAAATATACCCTCTAATACTCTCAAATTTTATTTCTTGTGAAAAGGAGCTCTTGCTATTTTTGTTTCTAATCTAGGCCAAGTTCTGAAATCCTTGTAAAAAACAAGGGCTTAAAATGAAACAAGAAATAACAGGTAGCTTTATTTTTATATTAAAAGGAAATGAGGATTAAAAATACTAAGGTGTCTATCTGAGTATATTCCAGTTTGCTTCCCCATGAAAAAGAGTTTGCAAAGACTTGGAACCAGACAATAGCGCTTAGTACATGAGGACCTATGACCTTGACCACGGTCATGTCACTCTGCCTGAGCTCCAGCTCTCCTGAGAGGCTGCCTGGTTCAGCAGAACATGCAGAATAGGACTGCTCATTGACACAATTTAACCAGTCACTTCTTATTAGCAATTGTTTTTCATTAGAACCATATAAAAACCTACAGAGAAGCTTTCATCACTATGTCCCGAATATACATGTAATCTATGCATCTGTTTTTTCCCATATTCTTTCTCCCATTGCTACCACTTCTATACCAAAGGAGAAGTGCCAACTATGCTCCATATTTTGTAGATTTAATTTTTTTATTTTATTTTTTTCTCTCTTTTTTCTTCTTTTTTTTTTAGGCCTTCAGTTCTGCATGAAACTTCACTAAGATACTGAGTATTTGGCAGACAAGAGTTTTTGCATGTTGAAAATTATTTGTTGTTCCTAATGAACATATGGGAATGTCATGTGGAGTCCTGGAATAATTACACATGGGAACTTTTATTTGCTCGTGCTTCCTAGGAAAGCAGAAATTGACTCAGGTATCTCACTGTTCATAGGATCATAGAATCTGAGAATGGTTGGGGTTGGAAGGGACCTTAAAGATCACCTAGTTCCAACCTGCCCACCATGGGACGCCCCCCTCTAGACACTATTGACCTGTAGGACCCTAGAATCCATATCAACAATTATTATCCCTCCCTGGCTTTCCTTGTACACTGAATTTAGGGTGTTCCCCTTCCCTAAACTGGTTGCTGATTCCTGTAGGAGCAGACACTGTTGTCATTTAAGTGCACAGCTCTCTGTGCAACCATACATCACACCAGCTGATACTAATGTATGTCAAGCTCAAGATCTTTGAGCCTTACAGTAAATCTGTGCAGTCCTGAGACTGCACACTTGGCTCAGTCTGTATGCCATGGAAAGCCCATGTTTCCATAACCAAACCTCCAAGCTGAGAATGGCTGGCTTTTGGAAGGGAAGCAGAAAGATGGAGGATGAAAAGAAGACAGGAAAGGGATGGGACAAATCTTAGGGTTTATCCATCCAGCTCCTCTGAATCATGAATGACAAGCAAGTTTGGGTGATGCTAGCTGCCAAATGTAATTTAAGAGGTACCTTTATTTGCTCTGAGAAAACCACATTGCATTCAAAATCCTTCCAGATCTCTATAAATAAATTCCAGAAACTGTTAAATTAGAACCATTCAAGGCAGGTCTTTGTTATATCCTGATTTTTCAGTAAAGTACACAAATTAAATTATTATATTAGGAAATTGTAAAGAAACTGTATTTACTGGCAAAATCACTTCTAATGCATTAAAAAAAAAAAAAAAGAAAGAAGTTGGAATCTATATCTGTGGTGATCATTTGGCAATACTAAATTTTTGTGGGGCTTAATACCATACTAAATTATTTCAGCATCTTGGAAAACCCCTTAATATGGCCTTTATGAAGGTATGTTTAGAGATGCCTCATGCAAATACACACACACAGAAACATACACTCCTTGTTGCTACATTTCATCAATAAAAATGAAGATGGCACTTTATTAGAAAGTATTAACAATCTGTTAGCCTTCATTCCATCCCTAATATTTATTCCCCATCATTAGAAAGTGTTAGGTAGTAAAATGCAATTTCAAAGCTGTTATTTCTCCTCAACAGGGCAACAAAGCTGGTGAAGGGTCTAGAGCACAAGTCCTGTGAGGAGTGACTGAGGGAACTGGGGCTGTTCAGCCTGGAAAAGAGGAGGCTGAAGGGAGACAGTATGGCTCTCTACAACTACCTGGAAAGGAGGTTGTAGCCAGGTGGGTGTTGGTCTCTTCTCCCAAGTAAGAAATGATAGGACAAGAGGAAATGGCCTCAAGTTGTGCCAGGGGAGGTTTAGGTTGGATATTTGAAGAAACTTCTTCCCCAAAAGGGTAATTAAACACTGACACAGGCTGCCCAGGGAGGTGGTTGAATCACCATCCCTCGAGGTGTTTAGAAGACATGTATTAATGTGTTGCACAGGAACACGGTTTAGGCACTGGCCTTGGCAGAGTTAGGTTATGGTTGGACTTGATGATCTTAAGGTCTTTTTCAACCAGAGCGATTCAGTGTGACTCTGTGGGAATATTGTAACTTCAGTGCCCTTTATCAGCTACAGAAGTAGATCAAGGCTGAAGAAAAGAAAGTAATTTTCTAATGGTCAAGGGTCAATGGCTCATTTGAGAGAAAACCTCAGAGACTGCAGATATCCTTTCCAGAGTATAATATTCCCTACAGTCTTTCTACCTTTTCTGGACCTGAGCAGAATTTAACCACTACTATTTGCATATATACTTTGCTGTTACTTGCACCCCTAATATAGCTCATTATTTCTGACTAACTCTCTTCTGCTCACCTGTCTTCTAAGGGAAGATGCCACATGTATCAGCTATTACCTATCTACTGGTTAATATCTTGCCTGCCTATGTTCCTCATCTTCTGTGCTTCTGAATCAGTCCTTCTAGCTGTCACCAGAATTGGCCAGAGAGGAATACTTCCATGCATATCTCCTGTTTCTTAATGCTGGCATTTTATTGCCCTCCAATGTACTCATGGCAGAGTCGACATCATTGCTGCATTTTCATACCTTGAGGTTGTGACAACATTATGGTACAGAGCATGTGCTAAGGTAAATGCAAAACAACTACCAAAACAGTTTGCTTCCAATGGGGCCTGGATCAGCCTCTCATTAGAGCTGGGCTGCCTGCAGTGATGTGATGTTAGGCCCTACACTCTGACAGATACACTTGTACCTAAATACTGTTATAATCATCAGTTGTGAAGAAGATCAAGCTCTGATCTGGTCCAGAAGGAAAGTTTTAATACCACAGGTCTCCAGGAGTGATTGGAATTACTGCTTATGCACACACCCAGCTCCCAAAAGATTTTCTTTTCCTTTTGTCTTTTGCTGCCCCTTTTGCACTTACATGCAAGAGACCATCTGGGTCCAAAATCTTCAGTCCAGCACCAGAAGAGACAATTGATGCAACACACTTCAGATTTCAGATGTGCTCCCATTTGAACATCAGTGAATACAATCTTTATGTTTCCCAGATTGATGTGTTGTGTCTTCTAGCCATCCTAGCATGGTATACTTGTTGGTCTACCAGGATGAATAATATTTAGCAGACAGAAATTTTTCCTCTAGTAGGTAAGAAAAATGATCAAAAATCCTACATGCAACTGATTTCTGCTTTCATCAGACTGTAGGAGTGGTGTCCCAAAGCACCTGTCTTATATCAGCCATTTGCTCACATGCAGTATAACCAGCTTCTCTGATAATAACAGGGCTTTTTCTCCTGCTGCTATCAGGACAATCGGTCTGGCCTTTTGTGCAGTTCTCAAGTACAGTTGGAAGAGACAGATGCTCAAAGCAATCTCCCACTGGGTGGCTTGAGCGGAGAGTTCGTGGATACTGAGAGTGAAAGGTGGAACTGGCAAGTCTCAAGAATGGGTTTCCAAGCTCTGCTCACCTGAAAGCTGTTTTCTCTAGCACATCTTCTAACGCTGAGTCATAAGAAATGTTCTGGACAAGGCCATAATTCCAAATAGTTTTGAACACCCTCCTCCATTCATCCAGATGATACCAAAGGAAAAGACAAGGCTGTTTTAATTAATCTCATTTCTGAAATGACCTCTAGATGTGGTTGGAAGATGTAGAACAGCGGAGCAAATGCAGGCCTTCTGTGGTAGTGCATTAATTTTGGTGGATTAAGATAGTAGAAACCAAAAAAATCTGGCCATCTGTAGCCACTCTGTTTTCCCTGATAAATGGCTTATTTTAATTAAGTTTCATTGAGTTTTACAGAGAACATTATACAATGCAGATATTTATGATGCAATAAACTACAAGACAGGAGACAGAAAAAAGTTAATGAAATCAGTCTCACTGCTTAAAGATTCGTCCCATACCCAGACACAGGGCATTAGGATTATAATGTTGAAAGAATAAGAACTACATATGTTTCCAGATTTAAAGTTTTACAGTTTTGTGATAGTCAGCTTTTAGTTTGCAAGTTTCGTAGATTTAGAGGAAGGTTAGTTTGACACTGGCCTGGAGCTATTATTGGACAAGAGTCAGGTATGGCTGCTGTTCATCCAAACTATTTACATCTCCAAGTTTTGGTCCATCCATGGCAGAAACAACCTGATATTTAGTCCTGAAGTGGCATTAGGAGTAGGTCCTAGAAGAAAACACGTAGACAGAACAAACCAGCATAAAACATGTAGGTCTAAACATCATAGTGAAGTTTTTAAAAGTATGATATGGCTTCAAAGATAGATACACTTCCACTGTTCACTAGCAGTACTTTCTCAAACCCGCAGTGCATTTGCTATGTACATACACAGCATAAATATGTATTAAGATGATTAAAAAAAAACAACTATGCTGTAACATATGACTTGCTTTATTGACTTGTTTGTGAACCTGCTTAATGAGGCTAGCTAGTTAGATGCTTTGAAAAACAACATACAAAACAACAGTTGCTCAAGAGACTGCAGTATATATTAGTAAACTTTGGATTTTGTGTTTTACTAAGGGTGATTCTTCTTGTTTCCTGCCTCCCCAGAGAAAGGATGACTTTGACAAATGGCAAAACCCCTGCTAGGATGATTATAATTTACCTTAAGTCCTAAATGGTGGACAAGGCTCTTTGATCCACTTTACAAATTTTGGCCAGACCTGCCAGACACTGCCATACCTGGCCTGATATGTTTTTTGATGTTCATACTCTCTTCATTTTCCTTTGATTTATGGAAATTTAACTAAAGCAGTCACAGTCTGCTAAGACCAGCAGTTTTCTGGTTAAAATATGTATCTCACAATGTGTGAATGCATTCCCCATAGTATGTTTTGATCTACTTGGAACTTTCAAGTCCACAGTTCAGGGAATGCAATGAAAACTTTATTGCAGCACTGACTGTCATGCAAGCTGAGCCATTGTTTGAGCCAAATAAAGAAAGAATCCTCAGCCTGACCTCCATCTCTTCTGCTCATACACATACCACGTAATGCTTCATGCATTATTTGAATAGGAAAGAGCTTACCAGAAAAACCTCCTAGCTCATGGGCTTTGTACTTTAACCTGCCATCACCTGGAGCTGCAGACAGAGGAATGCATAGAAGAACATGACTGTCATAATGGACAGATTTTGGCAGAGTAAGGTAATTAGTTGTTAGTGGCAGCTCTACAACCCAATGCTGAGCACCTGAGCTAGCCCTGTGATCTCCCTGGGCTCCCCTGTGGTCAGGGAATCAGTAGCCAGAGGGTGGCCACGCTTCCCTGCTCTCAAATGATGGCGTTAGCATTGCATCCCCCTTTTCACCTCCCCAGTGACCACTGAGGGGGCCTGAAGCAAATGGACCCTCCCACTGAGTGAAATGCCCACCTTTGGGGTGTGGGAATAACCAAGCACAGGATGTGTGAAAAGCTGTGTCCTGGCAACTGGATGGCCCCTTTCACAGCATATTTCATTTCACAGCTAGGCCTGTGGCAAGTCTTTTAGAGCAGTTTTGAAGGTATCCACAGCAAGACTCTGCTTATGGAGGTTTCATTATGGCATTGAATGACTGTGTGCATTTCCATGGATTTCAAGCCTAGATAGGTTGGTTTACAACCTGCTAAAGATGTATCTTTTGATAGGAGCAGCCGTGCCATGTAGAAAACACCGAGTGCTGCATCACACTTCTTTTCAGGACAATAGAGCTGTTTTCCTTCTTTTCATGCTGCAAACCAGATTCAGCCTGGTTGCACTGGATTGTTATGTTAATGTTCCATTAATTAGCTTTCCTTTCTTTATATTTGGTCTTCATTGTTCTGCTTTTACTTTGTTTCACTCCCCGTATAATTAAAACGTTTAACATTGTTCCTTCCTGTGGTCGGGACACATTCCCTTACGTCCAGGGCACTCCCAACCCAGGCAGGGGCCAAATGGTAGCAATTAAAGCCGGGAACCTTGTTGTGCCCTGCCCGCCCAGCCCCTAACGCGGCGGCAAGGGTGGGTTGTGGGGTTTTCTTTTTTGTAAAACCCTCTGACTTGTGCCATCTCTCAGGCAAGGCCCACGGGCAGGCCCAGCACAGGCCGACAAGGCTGAGCGTCTTTCTGCTGAAACAAGGGCTTTTATTTTTACATGAAGACGTACACAGGTGTGTACCGGTGCATCCACACACCTGCCTGACCATGGCCACACATCCCTGTTCCTACCCTCACCCTCCCTTCCCTCCCCACAGAGACGATCCCGCCCCCGGGCGCAGCCCCC
>NW_009953786.1:7645131-7699807 GCF_000747805.2 Chaetura pelagica
GCCCCGTCCGGCCCCCCCCCCCCCCCGCCGGGCCCGCAGCGGCTGAAGAGAGGGGCATCAGGGCAGCCTGCGAGAGAGCAGCGCTCAGCGCTGTGGGCTGGCCCAGCCTGTCCCCTGCCCTGGTGCTGCCTGGTGGGCTGAGAAGCTGTTAGAAATCTAAACCAAAACAACCGTATTTTTCATTTAGCGGGGCCTGACAGAGCACTTTGTTGCGGGCACTGGTCTCGGCTGCTGTCCCCGCGTGGGCGTGAGAGGTGCCCCCGTGGCAAGGGTGAGCTGTGCCTGCCAGCTGGGCAATACTGGCGTAAAACTGGTGTAATGGAACGGTGAACAGGACCCTTCTGGGAATGAAAGGCTGCAGTGTCAGAGAAGGATCCCCACCTGAAATGGGGAAGAGTTAGGCACCAGGTTTAATGGAGGTGAGGCTATTTGCCTCTTCCTCAGAGCTCCCAGTGCAGCTTCCCGACTGCCCTGTCTGGGGTACCTAACTTTTAGACACACACTGTATCCACCCCTCTGTGCTTATGTCAGGTCTTAATTTCTGCTCAGGAAGGCAGGACCTCAATTCTCATGCTGTATTGCTCCCTAGCTGTCAGAGAGAGCTACTGGTATTTTGTCTTCCCCCAAGGTAAACCCATTAAACAGTGTGGGACAGCCTTCTAGTATGGTGATGGGAGAAGTAAGTGAGGGAAATGATAGATTAAAAAACCCAATAACTCATTTTCTACTTTGGGTGAGTTTCTTTTTTATTAAACACAGAAGTTGATTAAAGCACGCTGATAAAAATCAAGAGGTTTCTTTGTTAGCCCATATCAGTTTATAAAGTATCTGTGTGGTGAGGTAGTCTTCTGCAAGAAGTGTGTGGAATTGAAATACTGAGTATCCATGTTTGGGAAGCAGGCAAGAAGGCTGTGAAAACTGAAGATGCTCTGATGCCTTTCTTGGTTCTTCATGGGTTTTTTGGTTGGTTTGTGGGGTTTTTTTGAGAGACAAAGTCACTATGGATTTTAAAGAACTTGCAGCTCGGTGTCAAAACAAGCTGTTTAGTTCACCTCTCCTCGAAAATCCTCTCCTGCAAGCAATACCAACAGTGGTCCTGAAAAGGTGATATATTCCTGGAACGAGAAATGTGTTTCTGTTCTGACACCCATGCTTCCGCTTTTGTATAAATTTAACATAAGTAGCTATGATTTTAGGAGGGGAGGGTGGTCATATCTCATCTTTGTTATTAGAATATTGACATCTCTTGCTTCATTGATTTTTTATTACAGCCCCAAGGTTAGAAATAATGATTGCCAGTGACAGCTTCTTTGCTGCTTGCTTTAGCTTCAGATGATAATTTCAGGCATATTTTAGCTTAGTTTATTTCTCCCCCTCTATATAGACTCCCTGCCTTTCTGCCTTAGATTTAATGGGAATAAGCAGTTTGTAAAAAGCCGCCTCCAAAAAGTTTAGGGCTGCAACATGCCAGCATAAAAGATAGCACCAAGCCAAGCTGCCTTTTGTCACCGCTACTGCTGCTGTCTTGGCATCTGTTGACGAAGAGCCGCTCCAATCCGGGGATCCCTGCCGGGGTGAGATATGGCCGTGTCTCCAGCAACAGACCAGGCGACACCAGTGCCAGAACACTGCGACCATCTGATGCAAGTCGCTCCTAATGAAAGTCCAGCATGGGGCTAAATGAGTTTCCTCCACTGCTGGGTGAGGGGCTAATGATAAAAGCACTCCCTGGGGTCGCCGCTGCTGTCGGTAGCTTTGTCAGGGCATATGGCAGTTGGCTGATGGCAGCTCCTGCAAGGTTTCCTCTCGCCACGTTACCTCTGGAGTTGGCTGGCGGGCTCAGCCCAGAGTCCTCTGCCCGCTGCCCGAGGGGTGTGTGGGTGTGTGGGTGCTTGCCGTGGAGCACGGCGAAAGGGCGGGGAGCTGCGGGGCGGCATTAGTTTGGCACCTGGTGGCTGTTGTTGCTGCTGCTGGAGAGGCACAGCTTACGTAAAATCTGTACCGGTTAGCGGTAGAAGAGACTCAAGATGTGCTGGCTAACGAGGTTAGCTGCACTCCCGTGCATGCAGACACGCTCTGCTGGCCTGAATGTGTGGGCCAGGGCATTCTGCCTTTCCAGGCACAGCATTCACAGTTTCATTAACGTCAAATACATAAATAAATAAATAAATAAAAATTGGTAATACAGTTGTGGCCTGGAAGTAGTTCCTAGGCAGCTCAAAAAAATGTAATTTAAAGAAACGAGAGAAAGAAGGTAGATTCTGTCTTTCAGTAGTAGACCTTTCATTAGAGAAATCGGTAAGAAATAGAAAGAGGGAGATTAAAAAAAATAACTAAAGACAAATGTACATGTACATATGGATCCTGCAGGGAAGTGTGCTGAGAAAAAAACTAAATGAAACAAACAAACAAACAAAAAACACAACAAACCACTGGAGGGATATAGGGATGGGTGCTTGCTTGCTTTTATTCTTACAGTCATTTCTTCCCCTTCAACGTTTTGAAGTTGACATTAAATGCGAGACCTGTAATTTTATTATATTACATAACATAACATAACAGCAGCATGTTTTCTGCACCTGTTGGTTTTACGATTTTCTCACAACAATTCCTTTGCTGTTGAGACATGATCTGAATGATAGGCATTGCTGAATCAGCTTGTAAATAGAAGTGGAGGTGAGTTCAATATATTTTCCAAAATAACCTCCCTCTTCATGGCTTGTGTGACTTGCTGCTTTCCAAGTATATGTTATCCCTCTTCATTTCTTGCCATTCAGTTTCTCTGCTCTCTTTTAATACTATTTTTGTCTCTCATCATTATTTCCACATTTCTTGTCTTGCTTTCTTCCTTCATTCCCCTGGATTCCCTTCTTAAAGTGGTCTCAACAACTTAGATAACAGCAGAGATATTCATAAGTGAAATGTTTAGTTAAAGCATAGTAACCCTGCCCTTCAGGTGCACTCAGGGCAGGTCAAAATCATGTAAAACTTTTTCTGAGAGAATACATGTATAAGAATATAAGACCTTAGACTATGGGACTCACTTGTGAGTGGTCTAGTGCAAGTGTGAACAACTAAAAACCACTAAAACTGAAGGACTCCAGCAAAACAGAGCACAGCCTTACTACTGCAATCACTGTCGATTTTCTGTAAGTTATAAGCTGTCCTCAGTAGAGTCCTGAGCCAGGATTTTAGCATGCTTTTGGGATCTGTCAAGAAAATAGGTATTTGTAGTTTATACACGTATGGCATACTCTGTCTGTGGATCTCAAAACATTTTAAGCCTGTTTATCATGTAGACTCTTAACACCCCTAGCAGGGTAGGTTATTTCAGAGACTGGGCAACTTAGGCACTGGGGCCATGGTCTTCAGAACATGTGTTACTGCTACGATTCCTTCCCAGGAAGGGGAGCTTAAAAGCTTGAGGCACTGTTGAAAAAAGGAGTTTAAGTGCCTTATCAGATTTGCCCCAATTCATAAGCTTCTCCCTGGCATCGCTATCAATCTTGAAAGCCAACAGGAGCTCTGGATAGGTCAGGGTGGTCACACAAAAGTTTATTTAATAGTATGTGGTTGAAGCAAAGTACAGATGGAAGCCTGCTGCATTTTTCTGGCATATGTTGCAAAGTGTTCCCCTTACAATTTAAAACTAACCTACATCTTTGGATTAAACCAACATAAGCTTTAACAAGTGCTTCATATGAGCTTCAGGTAATTCTTCTGTTGTTGACATAATTTAAATGAATTAACTTTTTAAGGAAATTTGCTGTTATTTAAAATACATAATTGTGAATCACATGGCAGGAAAGCTCCATTAAGTACAGAAAGCTTTATGTCCCCCTTGGCTTATTGCTGTGGTAACATGGTCAGGAAGATCACTTTTCAAATAAGCTGAAATAAAATGTAATTTCCTGTGAAATGAAAACATTCTTCCTGGTAAATATTTTTTATTTGCTGTGAATAGATTTGCATGTTTCCAATACAAATCAAAGGTATGTTGTGAGTGGCATTCAGTACCTCTTAGGAGCTATGGGAGAAGCAACTTGAGGGGCTATGTACCCTATGACATAATGTCAGAGAAGTTAGGCCCCAACAAGTGCCAGCCTACATAAGGGCAACCCTGACTACTCCTGAAAGGTGTGCAAGCCCAGCTGAAGTTCTGGGAGTTTCCAGGGATCTGTTACAAGCTTCTTTCAGTATAGTTCCATGTTTGCTGTGCTCTATCATCTGCGGTTCGGGTGTCTTGGTGCAGGTTGCATCCAGTTAAGAGGTTATGGATCTCTAGCTCCTGCTCAGAGAAGACTTCTAGGCAGCCTTAACTGTCTAATAAAGCACCCTTCTTACACAAACAATGTGTTTTAAGGGTGCTTGGAGAAAGAGGAGGAACATTTTTCAAGTAAACTTGGCCTGTTTGAGCAAGTTTATATAAAGACTACAGGACAATTATGCTCTTGACAACTTCTTTTCCTTGGCGTGCCCTACATAAACAAACTGAGCTACCTGAGTGCAGAAAAATGGAAGTGATTGTTAGTGAACATAGGAAAAGTGCCTAAAAGTCATGACATTTCTCCCATTCACCAAAAATCTCTAGATTCTCTATGGCAAAGTTTGCCCAAATTACGCTTCACAGTCTCCTCTTTAAAGAAGTTTCAAGGGGAATTTTCAAAACAGGGGGAAAAAAATATATCATTTCAAATGTGCTTGGAAGAAAAACTTTATTCTACATCACTTTAACTAAAAATATTCTTTAATTTCTGAAATGTTGGGTTTTTGTCTTTTTTCCACCTTTGTAATCTTTTCACAGTTTTCCCAGTGTTTCAGGATATGTGGTAGCATGTTGACAGTATTTCACTTTTCTGTCTTTCAAAGTCAAGGAAGATTTAAAAACTGGATGGAGGAACACATGAAAGGAAGAGGGAAGGGAAGCAGGTGAAGATAGGAGTAACAGAAATAAATCCAGGGCTTATCCATTTTATTTCTATCCTGACAAAGATAAGAGGAGAAAAGGGGGGGAGGGGGCGAATCTGATTTTATTTATTAATGTTGTTCTTTTAAATCCCTAAACAAATATTTCAGTCAGAAAACAGAAAATTAATCTGATTTAATCTGATCTCAAAATTCCCAGTCTAAAATATTTGAAAAAAAAATTCTCAAACTAATTTTCAGAAGTTGTTTTCAATGGAATGACATGTAAAAAAATGCCATTTGGTTTGACTTACAGCTTGGCCTGCATTATATTCCAAAGGCTCCGAGGGAACTGTGGAGCCATAGTTTGTGGTCTGTGTTAGTGTGGCTCTTGAATGCTTCAGTAGTGGCCACATTTTCAGTATCCACTATATTCCTGAGAGGAAGACTAGTTTATGTATGAGATAGTATAGCATTTTAAACAAGAGAGAAAAAAAACACAACAGGTTGTTTTAAGTAAAATGGTGATGGAAATAGAAATTTCAGTATGTTATATGGAATAATACTTTACTGAAAACATTTTTTATCTCAGTAGAAAGGGCAAAGAATAAAAAGCTAGGCTGTGGATTAAGTGTGTGAAATTTTACAGCTTTGCCCTGTGTTCCAGTCTGTTACCAGCCACAGGAATGGTTGGAAGACTCTTTACTCCACTGCTTATGTGGTTTCCTGTGGCCTCAGTAGATCACTTAACCTTTGTCCTTAAGTTTCCTTATCCAACAAATGGGAATGTTAATACTTAATTTTCTGCCTCAGAGGAGTGTTGTGAAATTTAACTATTTAATGGCTGTAATGCTTTGAAGCCTCAGAAAATCACCAGATATATTTTTTGAAAGTAGGAATACGACTAATCCAGAGTGGAAATATAAATATATAATGTTTGTTGTTTTTTTTTTATCTCCCCCCCTCCAACAAGAGTAAACACATTGAATGTGAAATCAGTGCTGCTGTGGAGTATAAAGAACCAATGATTGAATAAATCATCTTTAGAACACACCCTGGTAATTCACAGTTCTATCAGACAATCTCCCCATTTTGAATTACTGGCATTTTTGACAACTTGAGCATGCGTTTTTCCTTCTGATTTTAACTCCTCTTTTAAGAACACAAGTTTCTGTCTGCCCAGACAAGTAAGAACAATCTTAGCATGGGATATGCAGTGAATTAATTGGTGGGATTTTTCTCCATGAAAAGTTTTGTCATCCCAGTAATATCTTCTGTAGTTTTCTTCCAGTGTGCTGTCAGCCCTACATTTATCAGGTGTCATTTCTTTTTATTCAATAATTATGCCATTTTCAGTAGTGCTGGATGAATGCTTCAGAAACCTGTCTACAAATACTCATTTCAGCTCTTAAATAAACTTATTTCAGCTCTGTTCATACATATTTCATGCTCATTTTATCTGATCATGTTAGTCAATGATTTATTGACTGGAATGTTTGATCAAATGAAAGATTTTGAGGTTTGGGTAATTGTCAAGAAAATTGAAATCTGCATTTCTGATAATAAATATACTGTAATAATAATAACTAAACTCAGGATCAACCTATTACTGTGCAGAAAGATGAATTATGAGCCAAAGTTCAACAAAATGCCTTCTAATTTAGTTAGTTTACAATAAACTCACGTTGAGTAAATTAAGGCCAAAGAATGATTTTTTAAAAAAACATCAGAATATTTGCAACAACTAGTACATGAAAGAAAAACAGCATTTCAGTAGTTGATGACTCACATACAGAGTTACAATTCCTAGAATAAATAATCTGCAGATTGTTTGGCCATTTATTGTATTAGTCATATTTGGATATTGAATTTGGTACAACAAAAGTAGTGCTGTTTGTCTCAGCATCACAGCAGAACAACCTATTGGCAAGACACTGTTGTCAATAAGATATAATTTGGAAAAAGTTTATTTACCTGCTGGTTAGAACATAATTATAAAAACGTAGCATATTCCAGTTGAATAATTTACCTCTTTCTCCATATTTAGTTTCAGTGTGGTCATACGTAACTGATGCATTACTTACTTGTTTAGCTGAATTCTTATTGATGAAACTGGGCAAAACGATCTGATACCTGTACTGAGTGCTATCGCAGGATGACATTTAAACTGTCAGCAGTGCTGAAAATCAAGAAAATGTTTCTACACTTAGAACCTTCTAGGAAGTGTTCATATGTGCAGAATAGTTTGGAGAAGTCACAAGTGCTCTGAGGACAAGCAGTCTAATATTTACAAAACCCAGATAAGGGTATTTTGTGACATTATTTGTAATTTTCAAATTTCAGAGTAAAACTAATAGTCCTCAAGGCAAATGGCCGAATTTCTCCCCTTAAACAATGAAATACAAGCCCATTCAACAAGCAGCACTCATGGCTTTAGCTAGTCACATATTACAAGACAGTGGAGGAAAGATGACAATTCCATGTTACTAAAGATCAATGTGATTACTGAGGTCCTTAAGGATGTGCTGATACAGTCAATGACTCCATGCAGGGTTAAAATTATGCCAGTTGGAGGGGTAAAAGGAGCAATGTCCTACAGCTACTGGAGAGAATTAATCAACTCCTCCCCTTCCCCCTCTCACCTCTCCTCCTCCTTCTATGTTGTGGAGGGCTAATTAAGTGGTTTGTGGATTGCAACAGGGCTTTAGTACAAGAATATGACATACTGGGGACCAGTTCCCTGAACAGTCAGGCATCTCTGTTAGACAAGCAGGAATTTTCAGCCCTTTTCAGGCTTACAGATTTGACCAGGAGATGCTTTTTTGCTCCTAAATTTGGACTTGGTGGCTGTTGCTTTTAGTTCCTACCTGATTTAATTATTTGCCGTTTTAAAAAATGAGTAGTGGTGGAAGGTTTATGTGAGGCTCGTCAGGATTAATTTCTGGGGCAGCTGAGGGTGAAGAGGGAGTGATACTAACCAGGGACAACCTAGTGGGGAAATGCCAGAAGTGGAGAGACATAGGATGCCTGAGAAGGTGAATCACAGCAGGCAGATAAAACTCCTGTTTGTAATCATCCTCTGAAGAAACTGTCTTTTCCCTCTGAATTGGGGAAAGATGCTGTAGGTGACTGGTTATGCTGAGGCTTAAGTTCTGTATATATTCTTTCTGCATATGCCCCTTTGGTACTCTCAGAGAGAACTTGCCCTTTGGTTTGTGGCGTCCTAGCAAATACGTGGTAAAAGTGCTGTGTTCATGGAGTCTCAAATTCTGAAATGTTGTTATTTAATTTCCTCCCAGAAAGAAACAAACAACATTTTCTTCTTTCCTAGACCGTCATTGCTGATTCTGCTTAGCTCCTTCACAATTATTTGCAGCTGAAGCCATTAAAAAAATGAAACACCCTCTCCCTTTTAGATCATACACAAGATGAGGGCAGACAAATTACAAGTGGGCTGCAGCTACATTAATTTCATGCAATGCTATCTTAATTTCCTTCCTTCTCACTTAGTTACGTAATGTGAAAATTGGCCTATTTTGGTATTATTATGATGATTTTGAGCTCCTCATTCTTCTCTCATAGTGTTGGCTGCCTAAGATGACCTCAGAAACAGTCTGATTAAAAAACAAACAAAAGAGTTAGCAGAAGGAAGTGTTCTCTTGTAGTGGCAACCTTTCAGGGAAGAGTTGCAGTGTAGCTCTTGCTTGATGGATGCTTTCTGGGGCCTTTCTGGGAACATGGGACACTCCTACTTATTCTGATTAGTTTTTTATTAGTGTAAAGAATGAAAGTACTTTAAATAAATAAATAAATAAAGGTTCTATTTTCAGTAAATTGCTCTGTGTAGGAGAAGCCAGCCTATGTTGCAAACAGGGACGGAAAAAAAAATAATCTTTGTTTGTTTTGGTTTTTTTTCCTAAAAAAAAAGAGAATAAATGAGACAAATTGCTATTCAGGCTGAAGCCTGGATTGTATGCCTATATATTCATAATAGTTTTGAAGTGGTAAGAGCTAAGCTGGTGGCAGAGCCAGCTCAAAGCTTCTCAGTAGAGTACACAGAAAATTAGTTTTATTGATCTAGAAGTGAGGGGTAGGAGCAATCACTGTGTCTGTAAGAAAGGAAAACCTGGACCTGGGCAAGAGAAGCAGGTGGGTGAGTCAGATCATGGTGCCCCTCCATAAATTTGGCTGCTGCTTCTCAGTTGGCAGCTGTGCCTTCACAGAGGCACAGGTGAAAACAGGCAGTGGGGCCTGTGTCATTTTGCTGTGTCTGTAGAATTCTGCTACCCTGTGAAACAGCCTTTTAGGCCTACGTCTAGAACGTGTCTTCCTTCTTGACTGAAGAGATTTTTGTAGCCCAATTAAGTGTTATACTTGTGGTATTTACTGCAACAAGCAAATCTTTGGGCTGCAAGAGTGTTAACCTGCAATATGGAAGGGCTAAGTTTACATCATGGTTCTGCCAACAAGAAACAGCACTTAAGTGGGGGAAAAAACCCCCTCAAACCCAACTTTAAATATACTTTGCATTCTGTAGAGCTTCAAATCTCAATATATATTATTCCACACAAAAAAACCTAAGTCTTTAATGTCTTGCTCAATTGAATTAAAATAATTTAAAAAAAAAAAAAAAAAAAAAAAGCTTTGTGTTCACCTGCAGTATCACAGCCAGATTTCCATCACTGTATGTGATCATGTTAATGTAAAGAACACATGGGGAAGGCACATGCTAGGCAGCCAGGCTGTGGAAGAGCAAATACACAGTGAAACTCCAAAAGAAAACAAGCAGTTTTTTCTTCCAGTGTGATCTGTGTTGGGTCTTCTATTACTATGATGAAAAATAATATATGTTTGTATTATGGCAACATCCAGGAGTCTCAGTGAAACTGTATCTCAGCACTCTGCACAGTTGGATTTTTATAGACATGTTCTATTCAAGTTTTTTCCAAAATCTACAAGGGTACAGACAGCAGTCAGGACTTGAACTAGGATTATGAGAATCTGGATCCTGCATTAAAAACTGAAGATAAAAGACATCCTGGACAGCTGTAGTTGCTGAAGAGATCATTTTGTCCATGTTCTTCTGTTTGGACAGAGGATCAGGTCTACCTGAACCATCACTAACACTTGTGTAATCTGTTTCAAAGCGATTTTTCCAGTTTTCTGACTTGCCTATCTGCACAATACTAAGAACTGCAGTACCTGAATAATGAAGTGAAATTAACTGGCAAAAAACAAGTAGCATACCTAGTTAATGGACTGACGTTTAACCACAGTGTCACACTTGCATTACTCCAAGCCTGTGTTATTCCCTCACTTTGAACTTCATATGCTCTTACCAGTACTGCTTATAAATGATGCTGGCAGGCACTATCAGCAGTTTCACATACCTTTTAATTTATTTTTTAAAATACACTAAATAATACTACTATACTGACATGCATAGGGAGTAAGCAACTGATAATATAAAGGATGTAAAGTATTGAGTAAGTTGTTCCGTCTTGTCGGAGTCAGTAGTCTGGACATTATATTGGCAAATAAAACTTATGATGAATTGCACAGCTCAATCTGCAGCTCATACATGTATATTGGAAAACTGAAGAGAATTAATGTGAGCAATTTTTTAATATTAAACTGAAAATGAGGTATCTTTTTTTTTTTCAACAGAATATTACGTCAAATTGTTTTCTTTATTGCATTTTTCTTCTGAATATGATTACTATTTCCCATTTTCTTTAAGAATGCATGATCCTATTGTTTCTCCATACTAACTACTTGGCTTTCCTTTGATCTAGAGCAATTTAATTTAATTTAACAGAACAGGAGTTGAGTTCTCAAGCA
This sequence comes from Chaetura pelagica, assembly GCF_000747805.2. Taxonomy (NCBI): domain Eukaryota; kingdom Metazoa; phylum Chordata; class Aves; order Apodiformes; family Apodidae; genus Chaetura; species Chaetura pelagica. Next base: position 7,655,878 of record NW_009953786.1, read on the forward strand.
TTTTATCATTTCCTTTGTGATGAAATCTGATCCAAAGTCCATGACTTGTGTAGAAAAATGCACTGTTATTGACATGAATGTGCATTGTGTCAGGCCTTCACATTTCAGACATTTTTATATGTTCTGACAATAGTTCTTGAACTGTGTAGACAGTATTGATGGATTGTCCATTCTTCAGCATTTCCAAATGGAAACAAAAAAGTTGGTCAGAGAAAAAATCTTGGTCCCATTGTAGTCAAGGCGATGTTCATTACAAGTATTTCCAAATGCTTTTGTTTTGAACTCTAATTCAAATATATAAACTTACTAGGCTTCATTATAACATAAAAATTAGTTCCTTTCTGACTGGAACTACTAGTGGTCATATAAGGATCGGTGACACTGATTTTATTATACTGAATATAGGGTATCCTCAGTGCAAAACATAGTTATCTTAAACATGATGAAATGGTATTGTTAGGTAGGATCATTCCACATTCTGGTGTCGCAGGAAGTCGGATAGGAGGAGCGCACAATAATTCCTTCAGTTATCTCATACAAAAGAGAGGTTAATGAAGTCCAAAGATAAATAAAATTACAAACATCTGACAAACACATACTGCTCAAACAAAGAAAGGGCACAAGAGATCAAGAGATGTGAAAGTAGTGCCAAACGTATGTTTGCCTAGCTGATTTTAAAGCATTTGATAAGGAGAAAAAAATAAGTTTAGCCTTGAAGATGGGATGTCCACCATGTTTGATTGACACATCATTTGCTTGCTTTACATGTTAATGTGAAAAAAAAAAAAGAAAAAAAAAAGAGTGATTTGTACTCCATAAAGGGATAAGGTAGCAGGATTGCTCTTCTTTTGTTCCTGTATCATACTAACACAGATGACCATGAAGTACTACTAGAAAATTAAATAAAAATATACATTAGTTTTATTAATAATTTAAGGAAAAGTACTGATTGCCCTATTCACACAGGAATTGCAAGCCTGGGTCAGGGGACTGTATCTCTGACGGGCAGAACAAAGGAATGGAAGCTTCAATAAGTGCAGATCTCATTTATGTGTATTGTCTTCATCAAGATAATTCCCATAAATAAGATTTTCAGAAAAGAACCCTAAACATTAAGAAATCCGATAGGAAAAACTAATTCTGAATCACAGCTATTTATGAATTGAAAGCTCAACTTGAATGCAAATATGGAAAAAAAATAACTTTTTGGAAGGAACTTGTGAAGAGAAAAGCCATATATGAAGGCAGAGCAGGATCTGGGAGAGAACCTGTAGACCTTCAAAGTTCCCTCTTCACAGCAGCAGGCAAGAGCCACAGTGTTCCTCAGATCTATTAGTTCTTGTGTCCCTTGCCCTGTCTTCTGTGGGGCTGTCATTTTGACTATATGCTCCATATTTTAGGTTCTCTATATATACCAATTTTTCCAACATTCAGTCAATCAGGTAACAAGATTAGTAAGAGGCAACTGGAAGAGCTTTGGTTTATCTTGTCACTAACTCTCATATTGACAATGATTGATGATAATGATGTGCGTATGCACACAAATACCCTGTGATTTAAAGGAGGAAAAGCTGGTAAAATCCAAAACAAAATCTAAAAAAAAGCATATTAATGAAAATTTGCAATTCTCTGAGAAGATCCGTAGCCAGAAATTACGGTTTGATGCAAGAGAAGGAGGAAAATCTGTACTGATTTTTTTCATTACAAATAATGCAAGCATATGTTAGAATAGAGGACAAATAGATACTGGATCATCTAAACTAGAAGTCACAAAAACAGAAGCTAGATGGCTAAAAATATCAGAAAGAAAAGCACGTCTGGTCATGTTGAGATTTCTCCCATCAAGCTGGCAACAAAGCACAGTAGATGGGAGCTGGCAGTGTTATTCAGGATGCAAAAAGGATAGAAATGTTCAATTCATTTTCTGTCCCTATGATTGGAAATGAGAGTACTAATACCCTTCTTTTTGATGATGAGCTATATTACCAGCCTTTTTGATTGCTAATGGAATAGCAAAAACAGCTCCTAGAAAATAAGCACCTTTTAAATTTGGGGAAGAATGATTCCGCTGCTCTTTTTTGAGGTTTGATTGACAGGATGTTCTGTAAATGTAATGGACTTCTGTGAGACTTTTGAATCAGTGGTGCATAACACCCTGATTGCAGAGTCGATGCTACACAACATCAATAAAGAACATGTTAAATGGATTAAAAATTGGCCAAATGACAGTTCTCAAAATTGCAGCTGTCAATGGTCAGTGCTGAGTTGCTGTTGAGTAGCTGTGTCTTAGTAGTGGGAGGTTACCATAAGGATCAATGCTGGGCCAGTATTGTTCAGTATTTTCAGTGCTGGGAATCAAGGATTGGGAAATAATGAATTGCAGCTGTGGAAGGTTCTAGGTGACTGAGACATCGTGGAGGCAGGCACACTAAATGATCTGAATCAGTTGTAGCTGAGCTTATTCAAATGAGCTGTTTTGAATACAGCTAATTCGTCTTATCTAAGAAGAAGAATAGCACTCATGACAGGAGTGAGAGCAGGGGAAGCCCATAGCCTGGAAACAATGCAACTGAAATAAAACACATGAGAAAAATAGCTCTCAGAAAACTTCGAGAACAACAGAAAGCCTGGAGGAACTCCTACCATCCTGTAAAAGTGAAGATGACAGTGAATGTGAATATAAAAATTATCTCACATTTACATATGACCTTGGCAAATGGGTGTAGAGACACCTACAGTTCTTGTGACCACTTTTTTTTAATTAAAAAAAAAAGACAAAAAAAAATGTTGAAATATTCACAAAAGTGCAGAAAGAACCACAAAGAAGCATAAGTGAAGGATTTAGTAAGAACAAACTCCACAGGTGGTAGAAAAATGCTTGGTACTAGAGGACTACTTAACTAAGTGGGAAAAAAAGCTGAACCACTGCCAAAGGCTAAAATTAGAGCCATTTGAATGCAAAATAAGGTGCAGATCTTCAACAGTAGTGGTGGAGAAGAATAAACTGCCACAACAAAGCACCATTTTGGGGCATCTTAAAATCAAGGCCTTATTTCTGTTTTGAAGATGTATTTTAATCAAACAGAAGTAATTGATCTTGATACAGGTTAATGCACGTGGATTGCAAGGGCCTAGGTTGTGCAAGAAATGACATTCAGATTTCTAGTGGCCTATCTGACTTTGCACTCAATAATTGTATGACCTAAGGTCTCCAAAATTTCAGCTTTTTTAAACTTCCTATTAATTCGTGTTTTAATTTGGTTCTGGTCTTATTTTATAGAAGGCAGTTAGCTCACTCCTCTAAAAAAACCCAAACAACTGTGATTGGTAAGAGCCTCTTAAAAACATAAGCTGAGGAGGGAAATAACTGGATCATTAGTCATTGGTTACCCCATCCTTTTAAAAGGCAATCCACATCTCCCCATCTGGTGTGCAACACAAATACTAAGACAATCATCTCATTGGTCTTGATGATCTTAAAGGTCTCTTCCAACCAAAATTATTCTATGACAGCTCAAGTCTGGGAAGTTTCTGGCAGAAATACTGGACCTACAAAAGTCATGGTTTGGTAAAATCCTTCCTTCAGAAGTGATCAGCAGTATGACTATGTACTCAGTCATCTTTTTGGGGGAGCCTAATTTCATGTTACTGTTTCTATTTTCTGCTGCCACTTTTTTTATCCCTTCTGGTCCCTTTTTCCATATTTGATGTGTTAAGTCCTCCATGCAAGGCATTTTTTTTTGGCATAGTTAGATCCCATTGTAACAAAGGAGAGTTTCCTAATGCTCATAACATTATCTAGCCTCCTAGTAGTACTGAAGCATGGAAAATTTCAGATGTGTTTGTGGCATGTAGTTGCTTTGGTGATATTATCTAACGTGATATTATTACTGTAGCCTACAGACTATGATTGCCTGTCTCTACATGTAGATTGTGATGAAGCAGCGAACAAAAGTTTTTCAAGTGAGGGAGGAGGCATGGTACAATCTGAAATTGTTAACCATACAATATAACAGAGTAAGAGTTCCAAGTTTGAAAACAGAATATAAGATTACAATTCAAAAGGAAGATAACCAAATGTGGGATTATCTACAACAGAATTATTTTTTTAAAAAGCTTGCCTGATTTAACCCCATAATCTCATATCTGAGCATATCATTGCACAGTATCTTTTCTAAAAAATCAGTTACTGCTGAAGACAGTTGAGCTGTGAAGCAGTTAACATGAAGAAAGCTCCTTTTGATTCACATGTGGAAGTATAGAATTGGTTCAGATTTTGGGTTAAAATTACATCTGTCAGAAAGTTGAGTGTTGGCATTGCTTTCACTATTTGCACTGTTACTGGATACAGGTCAAATTTAGGAAAGAGATTTTACTGAGAAAAATAATGACCTAAGTTCTAATTAGACCTTTTTTTAAAAATTCTTATTATAAGTGTCATTCCAGCATTACTGTCTCATAGTGGTGAAAGGAAAAACCCTTATTCCTGATACATGTGGTGTCATTCCCAGTCCAGCTAATGCAAACTGACAATGTACAAAATCTTTATTCCAGTCCTATGAAAACCTCATTAGAAAATAAACTGGAAACATATCTCCTTGAACAAAAGGTCCATGTGGCTGATGCAAGACAGAAATTGAGATGCTATAGCAGCATTGTTTAAGTTTCCAGAGATGACCACTCACCTGAGTAGTTAGTCATAGGCTGACAAAGGGAAATTTAATTCAGCTGTTTCTATGGTGGAAAGAAAAAGGATTAATTTCCTGTTACCTATTGTTAGTTTGGAAGAACAAATGGGTGTCCAGCTACATGAGCTGAGTGGCCAGCTAGAATTTTTTCTCCAATCCAACATACTTTGGTAGCAAAAAAAGCCCACTACAAAACCAAAGCAATTTAAATTATTTAGTTGGGAAAACTGTTGTGTGCAGATGTAAAAGATAAATGCAATACTTAAATATATATATAAGTAAATTATATACATATATATATATGTATATATATATAATATAACTTTTTTTTAAGAATTTTTAACTTCAAAGCAACTGTTGGATGTGGTTAGGACTTGATAGGGGTAGTCTGGTAGATGAAGGTGACATAAGATTTACAAAAGCCTTTCTCTCTAGGTGAGCTCTTGGAAAGTGCTTATATCCAACAAGGAGCTGCCAACAATGTTAGTACTCAGCAACTTTCCCTCTTCTGAGGATTGCAGTAGATCCACTGATAAAAGAATTTATGCTTGAGCATGCAACACTGACTTAAGGTTAGTGTTTATGAATATATTAACGTTCCTTTCAAATTGTAAGGGATACAAGGACTTTACAAATAATTGAGTGTATTTAAAAGTCTACTGCTCTTTTTATATGTTAGGTTTTGTTATTTGGGGATTTTCTTCAGATAGATTTATGCTGTAGCACAGTTAAACAGGAGGCAGCACACAAAATGGCTATTGCATGGGAAAAACAGGGATCTGGAGCCACTGAGTACTCCTTGCAGTTGTGGTATTCCTTTGTGTGTCCAAAGTTTAGAAACTAAGCTGAGAAACTGAACCAAGGACTGCTTAACTAAGCAGTCTGAACTGACATTTTTTAGGAAAAAAAAAAGAAAAAAGTTTTGTTTTAAAAAGAAACACTGAAGCTGCTCTTTTTCCTTCATGTGGAAGTTGAATCATAAAGGTCTGCTTTGCAGGGCATCCAAATGCCAAATGAGGCTCAGAGTTTGGCTGAAACTGCTTTTGAGGTGGAGGCATAACGTTAATACCTTTCACCCAGGGAAACAGTTTTATTTTCTTCATTAGAAAAAAATAAATAAAAAGTGTTTTTTCACACAGGTGACTTCATGACATTGTCAAACTGCAATTAAATGAAATAAATGTTGGAGCAACTGTGGAAATCTGTGCTGTATATTAGATTGCTTTTAAGTGCCCTTTTAAGGCTTCTTGGTCTTCCAGTCTACAGAAATTATTTTTGGGCAGGGAAATTCAGCCTTTTTACTGTACATATCTTACCAGGACAGGAGGACTGAACATGATTTGTTCACTTACATGCTCCTATGGTGCAGAGAGAATTGACAACTCTATTATTATCATGTTAAATGAAGTTGTGAGGCAAAAGTGCAAAATTCTGTGCCTTTGCTGATACATCAGTGGTATGAAGAGAATGATACTGTTTTTCTTTTCCTTTGTTTTGCCTCTTTACATTAGAAGGCTACAAAGTAGGGGTTGATGCTGATTATGGACATGTACATCACAGTGTGCACAGGAGACCAGTCACAAGTAGTACTTGTAAAAGCTATTATGGAACAAATAATACGTAGTATTGATAAAGAAATATGGACTGCTAAGAAGCGAAGGAGAACACTACCTCTTCTGCTGTGAAGTCCAAATTAAAAGAGCTTATGTGATCTTTGCTTTTCTTCCTGTGGGTGTTGGGTGTTCTCACAGCCTTCACTAACCATTTCAGAGCAGGACAGATGACCTTCAAGAGTAAATACGATTAAAGCTGAACAAATCAGGTAATTACAATAAAAACATGACTTGACAAGCAGCCTCTGGACAGAATTACAGTTCTATACACAGCCTTCACATTCAATTAGCATGATTGGAAGTGGTAAAACTATTTATTTTACTTTTGCTTGATATTTGCGGGACACTGTTTCTAAGCTACATTAAGGTCTGTAGAAAATAAAAAATAGTTCAGCTTAGATACTGATTTCTAGCATCTGTCACTGGAAAGGATGTTAGTAAGGTCTTACTGGAGGTACCTTCTTCTCCACCCAAGTCCCTTGTGACACAGGACTTCATTCCCTAGCATGGCCTCTTCACTGTCCTGCACATTCTACAACCTGCTGGCAGGTCTATAAAGCCATGCAGGGAGAAGGAACATGTACCTATCTCCAACCTTTCCCATCTGCTTTTCTCACTGAGAGAAGTGCAGGTAGCAGCCCCGCAGCTCCAAGGGAACACATATAAAGATAACCTGAGTGAAAGCCCTTCAAGATCTTGCACTACTGCAGTGTGGACAGTAGTGCACATGGTGATGTCCTCTAGGGATAGGCCCTGGCTTCAGCAGGTATATTGGTAGGGGATGAAGCAGACAAGGAATATCCTTTCCCCACCCTGCAAACTCACTGCCTGTAGAGTTGGACCAGAATGATACTTAATAGCATCCTTCTACATTGCTTCCTGGTGAAATGCTCAGATGGAAGCACCCTCCCTCTGGAGACAGAGAATTAAAATCCAGAATGTGCCACTAGAAACTTGCAGGTCAACCCTAAAATATAAAGTCAGAGAGGAGAACCAGCACCCTCTGGATCTGCAGGGCATCAGTAAATTCCTATGACCACTGTAGATCTGTAAGCACCTAAAAAAAATGGGGCAAATATCTATAGAAACAACTTCTAAAAGACCTTCAATCCCACTGAAACCAATTTTAGCAACACCCTTTATAGCACAGAATGCTCGGGCCTATAATCAAGAGAGTATTATAATCTAGTTTAAAAATCAGTTGGGTAAGCTGATACGCTGAAATCACTGGTGCTGCTTCCATGCAGAAGGTTTTAGCATGATCAGGCATATGGTAGAACCAAGTCCCAAACATGCAGGAGATCTGGGATGGTTTGGATGAGTCTGGCAAAAGGTCCCACTTGTGCAGACTTGCTTGGGGTCATGGAAAAGTGTCTGCATGTCTGTATATATTAACAGCATTACTGTAGTGCCTTGGAGGTTAAGTGTTATTCTGTCCTGGACTATGAGCCTTGGTGTAAAGGGGCCTTAGGTAGTGGAGACCCAAGCTGCCACATCCACGTGGCACATCTCCATGCCATATAGGTCCACCAACGTGGATCCCAAAGAAGGGTGGTGATGCTGGCATGACACAGCACCAAGCTTGTCAGAGACATGAGAGAGGCCGGTGCTTTTCCAGTGATGCAAGAACAGCACTATGCTGCAGCAGCTGGGCTGCCTCTGCTCCCAGCAGGTGCTCAGGTGCTGCTGGTCTGAGCATCTCTGCACGGTGTAAAAACATCTAGTCACAAACCAGAACCCCACTGTGCAAAGTACTTGACAAACACAGCACAGAAAGATACCTTGCCCCAAGGAGTTTAGTATCTAAATAAAATGGAACTAGTGTAGAGTGCACATTGTTCAGTGTATAAAGCAGTGCTTGTCACTTTTTCTGCCAGCAATGTGTCAGAAGTCAAGCTATTAAGTTGCAGTTAGCAGAGAGGCTAGGCACTCCCATTGCTTTTGCAGAGTACCACGCAGCTACCAGGACTGTTCATTATACTCCTGACTCCATCAGAAATCCATAGTGATATCCTAAAGAGTGATATGATATCTCCAAGCTCAATGAGTTATATGCCCCTCATTAATATACCCTTTATTTTCAGGGAGCTCCCGTCTTTTGAAAGGGTGAAGATTACTTGAGGTTTTAATAAATGAACCACTGCAAAGGAACATGTTGCCTTCCTCCTCCGAAAAAGACACTATTTATATCAATAATCCCATTGCGGGTGTTACTCCAAGCCTCAGAACAGAACAGTGACAAGTTAACCAACCACTTTTGTAATAACATTTACTGCCCTTTATGAAGTTAACAAATCTATTTTTCAAATTTCAGTCATTTAAAATACAAAACCAAAAGCCATTTTTTCATATGATAAAATGTAGCTGCTGCTGGAATCAAAGAGTCAACCACATTTTTTTCATTAATTTGATTATTCTGAAATGATTGATAAGATTAATTAAAATGGGCTTGATTCAGAGATCTTCAGAGAACCCATCTACACAACTCTTGCAATTTCTACTTGAATAAAAATGGAACAGCATCTGTAGGGAGACAGATATACCCAGAATGCCTCTTCTCTCTAACTGTATGATAGTTATTATGCCTATTATTCTCCTTGTGCGTGTGTGTGTCTCCTTCAGTGCATCCAGAATATTTTGAGAGTTTTTTAACACGGTGTAGAAATGCAAAAGAAACCAAAAAAATAACAAACAAAACAGTGAGAGGAAGAAAAAAAAAAAAGGAAAGAAAGAAAGAAAGAAAGAGAAAGGAAGAGAAAGGGAGGAAGGAAGGAAGGAAGGAAGGAAGGAAGGAAGGAAGGAAGGAAGGAAGGAAGTAAGAAAGGAAGGGAAGGAGGGAAGGAAGGAGGGAAGGAAGGAGGGAAGGAAGGAGGGAAGGAAGGAGGGAAGGAAGGAGGGAAGGAAGGAGGGAAGGAAGGAGGGAAGGAAGGAAGGAAGGAAGGAAGGAAGGAAGGAAGGAAGGAAGGAAGGAAGGAAGGAAGAATTTAAAAAATCAAGTATAATTTCAACCAATTAAAAAAGCTCAGCTAGTCTGCATTGAACTTCTGCAATTCCTCCTCCCTTTACTGGGCTGTTATCTAGAGTTAAGTGTGTTAATAAACCAATAGCATTTGCATGCATAAAATCAAGCTTATACTACCAGATCAAGGCTAGAGTCTTCAATATTATTCACACAAAATATCATGCTTAAGGAGAGCTTACCCCACTCTCTGAGGTCACAGATATTCTTCTTGAGTACATGTAGGAAAACCTGTTAGCAGGCATTTATTTTCCAATTTTGTGACGTGCCCTATTGTCGAGTGCTCTTCAGTGTAACTATCTTGCTTCTATAATCAAAACAACCCTTGGAAGGACAGAGGCAACATAGAGTTCCCACCACTGCCCTCCCTTGGAGTTTTTTTCCTGCAAAGTGTGCTCCCCAATATGATTCTTTTGTAACATCTCAATAGAATCAGACTGCTCAGGCAAATTTCAGTGATCATCAAGAAACATAATCAAATATGCACACTGCTGTGCCCCATGAATGTTATGATAGGTAAGGCCGTAAGTCAGCTAAATTTATATATATCCCTAATTTAAAAATAAATTCATTAATTAATCAGTTGATTGGAATTCAATAAAGTGGTTTTTGGTGGGCTTTGATATGAAACATGCATGTAGGCATATTACTAAATTGGCTCCCAGAAATTCACAATATATTTAATAGGTATCAGAGGGGAAAAGCAACTGTGTTTAAAGAAGTAAAAAGAAACAAACTTCAGGTGACTGAAGTAACACTACTGATTAAATAAAACAGCTCTTGATCTATCTAACCTTGTTAATGCCAGTCATTAAATACTAGAAAGCAGTGGACACCTGTTCCTTTATCCAAAGTCAATGGGAAGTTTTGGCATTTACTTTACTAGGCACAGGATTTTTCTCAAGACTTTTCTCAGCCATTCACATGCTTAGAGTAATGCACATGCGTAACAAATGTACTTTATGCTACCACACCATTACAGTTTAATCAGAGTGCACATTAAATTTCTCTTTACAGTGCTGGGCAAGAATTTCCATATCTGCATGAGTCTACTTTTTGTAAGCTCATGTACGATGCAGGCCAACATTTACATGTGAAAAGTCATCAAAAATCAGGAGGAAAATTGCCTGCATCAGACATTTTTAAATAACTCAGGCCATTAATTGGTAACCTTTGTTTCTCCTACTTGCACAGCCATAAATTAGTTTTATGGATTAAGTATATTTGAACTTTAAAAAATGCTTTTATAGCTTAGAAAACAAAACACTGTATTTACAATCACTCTTTAAAGATGGTGGAGAAAAGGTGTTGTGTGTGCAAACTGATTAGGACTCCAATTTCTTGCAGCTTGATTGCAAACTGTTACTGGAAAAATCAGACTAGTTAGTAATTGCAGCACTAGCTCAAAGGTTCATAAAAGATTATTTCAACACCACTTTCATGACCTTACTTATAGAGTCTCAACATGATCTTTTGAGTACTGGAGTAATTGCAGGTTGTCTTTTACTTGTCAAAGTGGGTTGTTAACTGATGCAGAATGCATCCACAGTGCTTGGGACTTAGAAGATCTGGCCCTTGTGATAGCATCATACTGGTGGAGATGGACTTGTATGCTGTATGGCTGAGGTTTTGCAGGAGCAGGTTGTGGTTTAAAAGGCCTTGAGTAGTTGCTCAACACTTTTTCCTGTGGTACATTTCAGTCTTGTGACATGGGGCTCTGCGGGCTTTGGAACATCTCCAAACGTCATAATCATTCATGCAGTATTGCTGTGAAGTAAAACGGTATCACAGGAGCAAGGGGATGTAGACAACATCAGAGTTGCTGCTAGTGCTGGCTACAGAAATCCTCTAGAAGAAGCTCTCACTACTGCTGAAGAAAAGCATCCATCAATTCCCAAGCCTCTTACCCAAATAACATGATTGAAAACCAACCAGTGAATGAACCCTGGAGTTCCCTTTGCTTGCCTTGTGCTTTACAGCCTTCTGTTCCCATTTCCAGCTTGTCTTTTCAAACATAAGGAAATATGTTAAAGGAGTACACCAGGAAACCATGAATGTTTTGCATAATCGCATGACTCCAGGAGATGGAGCTTTAACAATACAATTTATGGATGCATCTTTAGTAACTTCTGACTCTTGCATTACCCTTGGTTTGAAACGGGCAGCAGCTTAGTTCCTCGACCCTCGTCTGCCAGGGGAGACAAAAGATACGGGTTTTTTTTACAGCTGTGAACAGTTAGAGAACTTCTCAGATGGAGCAGCACCATGTAGACATAACTGAAGATATTTCCCCAGCCATGGCTGCCTTGCAAAGCAGCTTCACAGGCATGTTTTTCTTGGCCGTGTCAACATTAGGGACAAAAGGGTCCTAATAACTGCCCTTTGGCAGACACTTTTAAGTCCACAGTGATGGGTCTCACCATATTGGACAAGCATGCTATTCACTTCTCTTGACCAGGGCATGTTTCAGTACACTTGCAATCTGGGCTCTTTGGTCCCAGTTTTTTGGCATGTACAAGGTATAAATGAAGAAGTGGGATCAGTGCTGCTCCCTCACTGTAACCCAGTTGCTTAAGCTTATCATTTTTCACTGACTGTGTAAGCAGTCTGGTTTATAGTTCAGCTCTTCATAGCTGCTGTGAAGCATGTAACACAACAGCTTCTCGAAGAACTTTCATGCCATTAACCCATACTTTAAGAGAAAACATAAACATAGCCAAAGGAAATACTGAAATAAGCATACACATCTTTTAAGGCTTTCAGGTTCTTGCCATTCCCCTTGCATGTAGGCCTGTGTAGATTTCCTTTAACCACCTGGCATCCCATCTTACTCCTGCAGCCACTGAGTTAGCTGAGCACTGCTCCCTCTCAATAAAAGAGATGACAGGACAACTTTTCCTTCCTAATCGCCAGATTTTTTTGTCACATAATCAGTTACTTAGTTACCAGCTCATGAGGGCAGGTGATTTTTCTGGGTGGCAGCCAATTCCTCACCTACTAATAACTCTGTGTGAAAGGAGGTGATAATAGAGGCTCAACAGCTTTCTGTTTTCTGTCTTCATCATGTGGAATTCTAGTCCAAGAAGGAGGTAAAAAGGATAGCTATCCAACCCATTCCTAATGGAGAGTTTGATTTAAAAAACCATAAATAAATCTGTGCTTCTCAAATATAGATTATAAAATTCACTGCCTCAAAGAGGAAACTATTGTTTGTACAATGAGGGATTCTTCCAGCAATTGTAGAGATCATACTCATACACCTCTAGGTTCATTATTTTGTACAGATGAACATTTTTACCTGATTGGACATGTTTGTATCTCAATGGAGCATAAGGCTGATAGAGATTTTCATCAGTCAGACTAAATCCATCATTCAAATATTGGTCCCTGACTAGCAAATTAAATCTCTCCTTAGTCTGACAGTCTTTCATTCTTCCCTATCTTCAAAGTTACCCACTCCTACAGGCCAATCAGTTCAGAGACTGACAGTGGTACTCTTGCTTTGATTTCTTTGTGACAGAGTATCCAAAAGTATTTCTTAGCTTGTTCTAGCACTTACTTTCCTTTGTCTAGTGGTTCAGCAACAAACATGCACACTATTGCTAATTAATATGTTTGAAATTCTATCCTGGCCCACAGCACTAAAAAAGTCTCAGAAGTCTCTAACTGCAGTAGCTATTAATCAGCCCTAAGCCTTTGCATTTGTCCTAATTCAAAGCATTTGTTTCACAATATATTTTCTGCATACCACACTAGTGTTGATCAACGTAGGTTTCAAAATTCTTGTTTATTTTATGTTACAGCATGTCAGTCTGGGAAGTTAGACAAAAAAAAGAAAAGAAAAAAAAAAAAAAGGAAAAAAGGCTGTTTATTTGTTTCATGCTGGGGAATTTCAGACTCCAGCAGGGTTCAATGGAGTGTGTGTCACCATCACAGAGCGTGCTAAGGAGGCGCACTGAGTGGAAGCTGGTGATGAAAGAGAAGGGGCACAAGAAGTCTGCATTTGGCAGCTGAGAAGACACAAAGGAAAACAAACAATACTCTTTGCTGAGAAGCCTCTTTCATGCTCTACAATGGATGCATGTTATTATTGGCCTGCATTGTCCATTCTGCTGCATAAAGGGAAGCAGCCTTTTTCCACAAAACTCAACTGTACCACGCACAGAAGGTGTCAGTTCCACAGCAGCTCTGCTCTGTGGCCTCTGAAGACCTCAGGGAAGACACTAGGACTGTCTCTAAACTGAGAGACTGCCTGGGATATGGGAGGAGCAATGTAATGTATCATTCCTATCCAACTCTGTAGTCCTCTGAGAGAAATTAATAAAAGAACCCATGATACAGATACAGAGATCCCAGGGCTTCTGAGATGCTAAGGTCTTGCTCACTCTGCCCTTGCAGTTTCCGTGTTTGGGTTGAAGAAACGTGGTGACCAGCAATTAAACCTGCCCCATCTCCTGAGGAAGCCTTCCCATCACCTCTGAGGCAGCTGGCTCTGTCTGCCCTGTGGCTCTACTGCTCCCCTGAGCAGGCTCAGCAGCTTGCTCCAGGATGGAGCTGTTTCTCTCCCTCTATCCAAACCCCATCTGACCTATTCTTAAAAGAATATATGATGACTTAGTACAGATACATCAAATAGATACTCCCCTTTAAAGCAACATGATACTGCCAGCTTTCTAAACAGTGCTTTCACCTCACCTTGACTGTGCAAAAGTTTTCGGACTTAAATGGCAGGAGATGTTACTTGCTTGGTTGATTTCTCCTTCTTCCCTCCTGCAGGAGCACTGAAGGACAGAGGACTGATCAGAGGCTGGAACAAAACAGTAGTATCTGTAGCACATCACTGCTTAGAGCAAAAGTTGTTGCTAGCTTCTGATTCCCTTTTTCCCAAAAGTAAATTAAATTCTCGAGTAGTTTAGGCGTTTAGCTTGCCTTTGGTTTTTTTCCTTCCCTAAAGGTGCCCAAAAGCAAAAAATAATGCTGTGTTCCTGCTCCCTTCTGGTGTAGAAAGATCTCTGCATTTTTTATCCGAAAAGAGGAGAGGAAGAATGAAAAACTGGATTACTTTTTTTTCTGTAGAATTTCCAATTTCTGTCAGCTGTGCTGAAAGGCTCAAACCCTGTTTGTGACACAACCAGCAGGGGTATCATAACAAGGAAAACCTGAACTTCCCCAAGCTCAAGATATACTTGCAATGTGAGAGGGTCTTTACCCTTGCTGTCATTTTTCCATACAAAAATGTCTGTCTGCAATTTGAACACAGTTTACACATCTACTTAAACAGCTGATTCACTGATACTTTCATCTCAAACCTTTCTATATTCCTTGCAAGAGAATGAGGAGTTTTATGCTTCTGCATCTGTTCTCATTATATTACAGTTCCAGTAATCTACACTTTGGAAAAGTTTACCAGAGAAATAGGATATTAGACCTTAATTCCTCACACGTACAAAAAAACCCAAAACAAAACAACATAAAGGAGGGGGGAGGAAGAGAGATTTTGAATAGTAAAAGAAGAGGAAAGGGAAAAGGAAAGTATATTGGAGCTTGTGTTTCCCAATGACAAGGGTGTAAAATTTGAGGCAGGAGGAATTTTTTAAAAGAGATCATTTGGGACAAAGCAGGAGGAGGGCAAGAGAGATGTATATTCTTTTTGGTTTTTGTTCATCTTCAGAATTAGTGTTACTCAATGTATAGGTGCAATGTATTGACCTACATCTAGAATTAATACACAACTGTACTAATGCTCAGCACTTAATTTTTGCACAGAAGTTTTTACCCATAGCAGTAGATCACACAACTAATTATCAAGTTTGATTAAAAAGTCTCTTATTTTAGTTATAGAAAAAGGAAGATTTGATGGTAAAGCAGCAAATATTATCCAGACTGCCTAATTCTCCTGATCAGTTTGTGTACCTCTAGACCATCAACCACTTCGAAAATCAACGAACTACATAATGTAATACTGCAGTGGGATTGTCTTACAACTTGTCCTTGACAGATGTTTGTATTGACAGCAAACAGCCCAAAAGACAAAGCCTGCACCATGACAATTCCACAAAATCACTGAAAAAACAAAGAGTGACAATCCTCAGGGCTCCAAATCTTCCAAATTAAGGAATTAAAATCCCTATAAAATGTCTAAGCCTGGAGGCTTTTTACCGTAGAATTATCACTGGTAAATATATAGATTATTTAATTAATCCACTTGGTTTTAAGTTGTCTGCTCTTTTATTTTCCTTCTGTGCCTCACTTAGGTGGTTTGAGCCCCCTGGCACCTTCAGAAATTGCTGAGAGGTGTCTAGCAGGAAGGATCAGAAGTTCACAGGCACAGGTGGATAAGGTATGAGGGACCTCATCCGGATGTCTCAGTCCCATCACCACTCAACACTTACTCCTTGGATGCAGCCCTAAGTCCAAAGGTACACCCAAAGTGACACCCCAATGGTACAGTCTTGCCAGCTTTGCTTTTAATGAGATCAGGGTTTCAGCAGGCTCTGGAGTCTGTGATTCAAATGCTCTCCTCACTGTTCAGTTAATGGGATCAGAGCAGCTCCATCTGTAATGTGCTGGTTGTCTCCTGGGTAATCTGCCTCAAGGAGATGGATTGAGAAGCTTACACCTTTAAATATTATGCAGTCAAGGAGAATTATAATTATTGCATGTATTAACACTGTGTACAAGGCCCAAATTACGTGGCATAGAAAATATGAAATAAAGTGGAATATTGCAATAGCCAATAGTCAGGGGAAAAAAAACCCTCATTGATAGAGCATTATCTATGGTATTAGAAAACTTTGCTGTGGAGAAAAGAAACAGAGGATACATTCTCCCTAAAACTACTGGAAGTCCTCTATGGCTGTGAGGCAGATCATCGTTCTTTAGCTTATATGTGGGAGTAGGGAAGAACTCTGTTAGCCTTATCCCGTCCTTTCTTCTTCCTCAGGATCCACCTTCTTCCTTATTTTAACATCAGAGAACAACTTTTCCTTCCTTCGCTGGCCAAGACCAGTTTATTCATGTATGCAGAATCTTTAGTTAAAGTACTCATTTTCTCAGAGGAATTGCTTCCAAAAGGTGTCAATTTATTCTCTGCATTCATAAATAAGGAAGAGGTTGAGAGGATTTTGGAAAAAGCTGTCAACTTTGAAGATGACTATAGGATCTAGGTACCCAGTTTACTTTTCTGTTACTGGGAATTATATGTATAAATCCCTAACCTTTTGAAAGTCTTAGCCTACAAGCTTGACATGTTGGTCTTAGCCTGAAGGAATGTAGGTGTCATCAGTGGCAATACAGTTGTTGGCATTTAGCTATCAAACTACTTGATTTGCATGTATAAAGATTGTTTTAACCTCCAAATATTAGATCTCCCGGTGTTGCCCAAATTGAATACTTAGGAAACTGCACATACAAGATTAGGCTCTGATACCTTAAAGAGCCCTCAGGAAACAGAGCCTTTGCCTACATAGACAGTTGAACACAAAGCTAAATATATTTTACGATGTATTTCTAAGCTCTATTTATTTGGCCCAATAAATTCTGTTATCTACCATATTAACTCCATTAGATGCAAGCACTGATTAGAACTGTTTCCATATTTACTTCTTTTAATATTAGGATGTCTAAATTCAGCACCACATAAGACACTGTCTGAGTCCCTGTCAAAAAGATTTTTCTTCCCATTATGTGCAGTTTAAGAGTCATTGTAATTTCCACAGTGACAGAAACTCTCACTGTCCATACACTTATCTAATGAATTTATTCTTCTTTATGAGTTAAAATATAGTAACTGAAGCTTGTATTTCTCTGCTTCAGAAATCTGCTCCAAAGAACAGAAACACCATGTTGTATTCCAGGTCTGAGTAAGGCATTTTTCACTGCTTTTGTTGAGGGAATTCTTCATTCTGTATTGAACAATATTTTTTAACCTACTTCCGACTTCACATATTACAAATGCCAGAGTCACAATAATAAGTACCTGAAAGTACCCAAACCCTTTCAGGCTATTGCAATTTCCAGCGTATTACCAAGGATCACAAATAAGCACATTAGGGACCAGCTTTAGAGAAGACTCATGTTTGTAGTGAACCTGAGCATGCTGTGCAGTTTCATTAACATCAGGAGGACAAGAGTAGAATATATCAAGTATGGATGAAAATCTGAGCAATAATGCATCTGGTTTTGGAACTGACGTGTTTCATGTTTGTGAAAGGAGAAAACAAGGTCTCACAACAGCAGCTTCCAGATGCAGAATTGTACAAAGTTTTAAAAGCCTGTGGGAGGTTGCATGCTGAGTTAAAGGGCTTGATATGGAAGTAATTAGGTAGCAGAGAATAAGTGAGATAGAGAAAATAGTTGAATAAGAGCTTTAAAGAAAGGTAAATGACTGCTCAAACCTCTCCTTCCCTTACCATTCATGACCTCCCTTAAGTTAAGGCAGGCATGATGAAAGATCTACACACTTTCTTTTTCTAATAATTTCCTCAGTAATCAAGGAGCGGAAGTTGTTAAGTGTAGTACGATCAGTTGGGAGAGATTCGCCCCAGCATTTGGGTCTCATGCCAAGAACATAAAACTGTCTAATAGGAAGTCCTCCACATATGAACAGGGAATAGAGCTGCAGTAGCAATCAACAGCTGATTGAGGTTATCTGACCAGACCAACCAGCTATCCAAGCAGGAATTTCAGCAAGTGGTTTCTGAGCTGTTTTAGACTAGTCCATGCATCAGATCCTACAAGCTCTGATAGTAGCTCTTTTCTTTGGGCAAAATCCTGCAACTCCTTGCAAGGCTGTACAAGGACCAGAGTGCAAGTAGGCTTGGAGGTAGAATAGACAACAAAGAGCATTTAGTGTTCCAACAAAAAAAAAAGGTGAAATCTTGGTGAGACCTGTACACTGGGAAATGGAAAAGGAGATAACTTGGTGGGACAGATAACTGAGGAAATGTGATCTTTGCTACACATTCTACCATCTTCTACCTCCCACCATGAATAAGGAGCGTTTGGGTGGATAAGTGGATCCTTTGGCTTGGTTTAATGCCAGCAATGAGAACATTTGCAAAGCAAAGCCAAGCATGCTGGCAAAATTCCATTGATCATCCTTTCCTTCATTAAAGTCCTCTCACCTTGTGAGAATAAGTTGATTACACTACCATAGGACACGCTTCCTCCAGCACTTCAAAGCCTGCAGAGGTGGAAGCTGGATTTGGGCCATAATGCCTGGAGCTTTCAAGAGTTAATTAAACATAATACTAACCTATATGTTTACAGGTCCCTTTTTGATGACAGCAACAGAATAGAGGTTAACCCCACTTTTCAGGTTCTCCCTCAGGATTTGTTTGAACTTTGCTCTTGTTCCATCTCTACATCAGGCATGAACTGAGCTCTGCAAGTCAGACAGAAATGTGTACTGAATCTCCAGCTACAGATATGGACTGTGGGGCTGGAAAGACTGAGTGATTTGCTAAAGGTTGATACATGAAAACTGCAGCACGGTACAGTCTTATTATTTCATCTTTTTCTCAAAAATTCTCTGCCACCCTCCCTCTTCTATGATGATGACTCATGAGAATACCAATACATCATAAGTATAAATGACATATATGTCAGCACTGGCTGAAATTTTGCAAAGCACCTTATTGCTGGTGAGGTGTCAAAGAATGAGGAATCTTTCACATTTATTAGTCCTAATGCAAACAGCATTTATTTAAGCTTCCAAATAAAGATCAACTAAGCAGCTTTAAAGACATCACTAAAACCTCAAGCTGCATAACATTGATGAAAAATTGACTCAGAATTGACACACTGCACTGTACTTACTAGCCCTGACAAGGTGGATAAAAATAGCAAGGAAACAATGGTGATGTCAATCAAAGACTGGGTGAGTCAAAGAATTTTGCAAATACTCCCACGTGGAATGAGTCAGAGATGAAATGGAGAGTTTGAGAAATCCAAGGCAAGCAAAATCTCTTTAAAAGAAGTTTCACTGTGTGCTCAGAAGCCTCAGTCAAGTTGAATTTAAATCAACAGAGAAATGTTTTTAAAAAGAGGGCAAATAAGAGTCTCAAAGGTGTTTCAGTCCACTGGCATGATGACAGGTTCCCTGATTTTTTTCCCCAAAAGTTTTCCAAATAAAATGCTAGATGCAATAAATAAAACCAGACCTTTAGACAGTATAAATTTCCCAGATGAAGTTTTGGCAATGAGAAACCTGATCCCTAGGTCTTCATGTGAAGGAGTGATCAGCACCCTGAAGGACAGATCTAGTATAGAATACTGACATCTTCTAAGAGTAAAAAGAGATAAGGACAAGTTCTGCAGCTGTTCAACGTGGCATGCCATTATACAGAAGTTTAGGATAGGAAGCATAGCAGCAGCCAATTGGAAATTTGGAGGGAGTTTCAGAAGGTAGACAGTCATAGAATAGAATAGACCAGAACGCCAGGTTGGAAGGGACCTCAAGGATCATCTACTTAGAACTTTCTTGGCAAAAGCAGTCATAAAGATATTTGAATGTTTTCCAGAAACAGCAAAATACATTTAAAAAAACCCAACAAACAACACAAGCCACAAGTGAGTGTCACTCTAAACACACCAAGCAACTCAGAATGTCTTACAGTTTAGAGAAGGCAGTATTTTTAGTTGTAGCATTTTGAGGTGTCACACACCCCTCAATGACAAGGCCTTTAATGTTTGTCTTTGGAGAAATATTAAATAATCAAGTTTTATAAAATCTCTAGTTCTGAATCTCAACTAGGTGTCTTTTGCAACACCTGGAGAGCTAGTACCTTATAAAAATAAGCAGCTTATTGCCAATGCAGGTAAAAATCTCTGGGATTAAAATTTTTAGGACTAATATTTTTGTTTTGAGATCACATAATTACATGCCTAAGTTTGATCATCTTGATCCATAGGCTATAGAGGCCCTGCAATTGCATCCATGGTAGTTAAAGGAGGTATTTGCTTAAATTCATTAGGCCTGCAATCAAATTCCTTAGCAACATTGTGCAAATGGCTTTTTCCCCCCCCTCCAAGAGGAAAGGTGTGCAAATATGGTGCAACACACAGGAGCTGCTAACGCCAGCTCATGTCACAATAAGCATCTTTCCCAAGGTGAGGAAAGAAGTTTCTTTCACAAAGCTTTTACCTGCTCTCTGATTTTTTTCCCTTAGTCAGGCCTTTTCCCCACAGACATTTATTTTAGCAGCCGGTTTTGCAGCATTTGAAGTTTACACAATGCAGTCAAGTGTCCTGAAAAAAAATCCCTATAATAGCCAATGTCTTTTCCGTTTCAGAATTGTTACTTATTTATGATGGCCTCCTATTTTTTTCAGTAGTTTTTCTCTGCTCCAAACAGCAAGAGTTTAAAGAAATGTCAGAACTGTGGAAAACCTGTGGGCTGAAATCCAAAAGGCCTGAGAAGTTCATACCCATTGATAAATGGTCTTACAGGAGAAGGTCCTCTGTATTTGTACCAAATATGCATCTCAGTGCCCATTTGCAGATTTGGGTGTGAAGCTGGAAAACAGAACACCTGTTAAGGGGCCAGCTAAGAGATTTTCTTTTTTTCTTTTCTTTTTCTATTAGACATTCTTTGCCTTTATTCTGTAATTCTTTCTTCAGGCTTTTGCAATTGTTGAGTAAGGAAGATGAAAAGCTGTTATTGTTTTATTAAAAAGTCAATGTTCTTTACCACTCCTTTCCTGCTTTTTAACTGAAAAGCCAGCCAAACCTGAGATACTATCTGTGGGTAGGAAGCATCTGAACTGAAAATGTCATGGTCTCCAATGGCTACGTGCAAAAACAAATATTCCAGTACACACGCACCCTAATAATTAGCACTTTTAAAGATAGCAAGTACTTGCTTGCAGTGGTAGACCCATCCAAATATTATATATGTAGTCATACACCATATTCTTGAGACTACTTTGTAAGACAGAATGAAGAGAATTTTAAATTAAGACTGCAAAAGTACTAATATTTTCCCTTTTAACTTCTGGAATGAGCATACAACAATGTTTAATTTTCTTTATGCTAAGTTTAGGTTGGCCAAGTTAAATTATTCCACCTTTCCTCTACCAAAATCATAAACCATTGGGAAAGCATAACTGCTCTTATGTGATGATTTTGGAAGATAAATTCAGTACCAAACCATAGTTTAAGGAAAGGGATATAGGTCTTATTAACTGCTCATGCTAGATCAGCTTTACTGCTTATTGTCACCAGCTTTTGGTTTAACTGAAGGCTTTGGCTGAAGATGGAAGCTTCATTTTGGCCCAGAGATAACCCCTGAAAGATGCAGCACCCTCACAGCAGAAGAATGGTTTATCTGCAGTGCTAAAGTACATAACACAAGACTGTGATGTGTCAATGCAATACTACAAGTGGAGATACCCAGGGAAGTTGTGACTGCCTCATCCCTGGAAGTCTTCAAGGCCAGACTGGATGAGGATTTGAGCAACCTGGTCTAGTGGGAGGTGTCCCTGCCCATGGCAGGGGGTTTGGAACTAGATGACCTTTAAGGTCCCTTCCAACACAAACCGTTCTGTGATTCTATGAAACTGTCAGAAGGATCAGGCTCTTAGGTACTGCAAAGCAAATGTCTATATGAAATCTGATTAATGTATGTATTTTGTAAGCAATTACTATAGTTTGTCCTCTGACAGGGCTTTCTGAAACATTACAGAGAAATGAAGAATACTTTTAATTTATACTGTATTAAATTATATTTGTATTAATTATTAAATAAAGATTATTACTAAAAGTTAATGAAAGAAACTATCATCATTATAGCTGCCACAAATAAAAAATCTACCTATTGTAGAGATGATGCCATTCATTAATTAGTTTATAGACCCTGAAACCTAAAGGAGTGTCAAAACTTTCCAGGATTTCCTAAATCCATCTTGCTAGAACATAAATGAGATTTCTGATGCAGTCAAAATATGTGTGCTGGATATTAGCAAGACTGCTTCTCCCTTTACTACACTTATGTAATCATAGAATGGTTAAGGTTGGAAGGGACCTTAAAGATCATCAGGCTCCAACCTCCCTGCTATGAGCAGGGACACCTCACACTAAACCAGGATGCACAAGCCTCATCCAACCTGGTCTTAAACACCTCCAGGGAGGAGGCTTCCACAGCCTCCCTGAGCAACCTATTCCAGCACCTTTCTACCCTCAAAGTGAAGAATTTCTTCCGATATCTAACCTAAAACTCCCCTCTTTCAATCTCAAATCATTATTCCTTGTCCTATCATTACATGCCCTTGTAAAAAGTGTCTCCCTAGCTTTCCTGTAGGCCCCTCAGATACTGGAAAGCTGCTATAAGGTCCCCCTGGAGCCTTCGCTTCTCCAGGCTGAACAGCCCCAGCTCCCTCAGCCTGTCTTCATAGGAGAGGTTCTCCAGCCCTTTGATAATCTTTGTGGCCCTTCTCTGGACCTTCTCCAACAGCTCCATGTCTTTCCTGTGATGAGGGCACCAGAGCTGCATGCAGTAATCTCTCTCTCGTTCTAATTGCTGGATGTTTAAAACTAATACAAATAAAATACTATTTCATATCATATATGTATCAGGGATTAGCACTTGACAATTCTCAGTGTGTGAGAATTTGCCTGATTTTACATTTTAGAGAACAGAAACAAACTGTTTAGAAGTTAAGCTCCAGTGTTGCTTCTTAGTCTAGCATAACTGAGGTTTGTACAGTTTCACAGGTGCAGAGGAGATTTATGGGTAAAATTATCCTGGAACTGCATATGTATTATGCATATTTCCTTACTTTCCTAAAATAATATTTTATTCCAGGACAATTTCAACGGATTATTTTTGGTTACTCTTCAGGGTTACTCAAGACAAAACAACCTTTCTTCCACTAAAGCATGGGAGGTTTTTTTAATGTGGGCATACCTGCAAAGCTGTGCAGCACTACTCACAAAACCAGCATGTCCACAGTATCAGCAAGTGCTGACTAAGGGACCCCCGTGAAACTGGGAGAGAAATCCTCTAATCTCACCTTTGCTGATCTTTCTTTTGGCCAGTTGCATCTACTTGTGTTTTGCACAGGCCCCAGGAAGTTCCCCCTTACTAAAAAACTTCAGAAATGTGCATGTAGGACATACAGATTTACAATTTTGATGTATTCAGAAAGCCATGCAAATACTATACGAGTATGTGAGGTACTAGTCAGGGAGACAGTTCCAGTTAAAACAGCTGACATACTTATCTGGAAAGACAGATGAACTACACTGGGGTGAAAAGTATAATCGTGCTTTAATATTCATGTATGGTGTATGGCTACCCAGCTCTTTGAGGACAGAACAATGCAGAGGCAGATATGTTCAGAAAAGTTGGATGTCATTAGATAAACACATGAACGTGTTCCCGGGAGCAATGCTTCTCAGAACATTATTTTCTCGTAGCGATAACATCCTTGATCTTCAATGACTGCAGGTTTTCAGTGAATACAGGGTAACAGTATGTCAGTACTTTCCACTGAAATCATTTGACATGCCAACTTTAAAATGCACAAAACACGTTCTACTGATGAAGAGATACATAAACTACCAGAGTCCAGAAATAAATATGTGGTAAATAAATATCTGGTAGCACTATATGTGAATTATGTATATGTGCATGCAAACACACATACATATACAAATATGTAACTACATAAATACATATAGAAAAATAAAAATATAAACATATATATGTGCATATTTACATAATATTCCTAGATTGTCGACAAGAACAAACTATTCAGAAGGCAGCAGGTTTACTTATAACAAATAAGACATTTTATCACTGCATTTTACTTGCTCTTTTTTTACCGTCTTGCCTTTCTCTTTGAACCGTTCCTTCATAATGTGGTAAAAACCAATCCCACATTTCTTAGCTGCTGATTGGAATAATCTAGTAATATACAGCACTACTCTGTTTCAAAACATTCACAATCTGATCTTTCAAGTCATCACAGTGGGAGCTGCAGGTGCTGAGCTCCTCTGAAAATGCAGACCTAGTGTAAAGAAGCCTGAGTAGAGGTATCTCTATCTTTAGGTTCTGATATGATATCTGACACCTGGCTATCAGATCTTGGACATGTATTTGACAGTTTTGACTTGTAATTATTATGATAAATCCTTAAACAAACAGATCATAGTAGACAGTGGAAAACACACTAGAGGAAAATAGAACCTGGTCTCATGTTATGGCCGATGTGTGTAAGAGGAATCAACAAACAGTAAAATATATATATATTTAAAATAAATCAGCAACTTGTTCTACTTTTCTACCTACAGAAAGCATACAGTACAATGCATTTGACACTGCCAGTTTAAACTGTAATTTGGTAGAATTACATCTTCATAAGCTAAATATATTATTGCTGCTTTTACTGTGATGTATTTACTGTGGTACATACTTGCAAAATGAAGAGCCTAAAGTAATACTCCTAACGCCCTGTTCAGACACTCAGACGTAAGCAGACTGAAATCAAAGCATCAATTGCTCTTCTTTAATTCAATAGGATTTGTGAGGGTATGACATGTTAAGAATATAAGACCATTTTTACTTTGATTCCTTAATAAATGGAGTTAGGATCCTAACTGGAAAGCTGTAACTTATGTGCATAGCAAGGGGGTTAAGGTGGCACAGGGTTAAAGTGGGAAGGCAGCATAAGTCTCTTTGCTCTGTTTGAGCCTTCTGATATTTGATGCCATTCACCAGAGGTCTCCTAAGTGTAAAAAGTTTGTCTCCTCTTGTTAAATTGCCACCTGCTCAGGGAAAAGCTAATCCATTAAGGTCAAGCAGTTCTGAGAAGGTGCTGCAGTGCCTGGGGCAGCCTCTTGAGTTTCACTTCTGGCAGCTGCAGGAAGATGAAGTCGGGATGGTCCTTGTTACTGAAATTAGACAGATCAGGAAGTAAACAGAGCTCTCCTTTCATCTGATCTGGCTTTGAGATGGGAAAGGTTGGGGAGGGGGGCAGAGAAGAGGGTGAATTCCTCTTCTAATTACTTTACGGGTCAGTTCTCCAGACTTTATGTCAATGTCAGACATGCATATTTATTTATTATTTTTTTTTAAACGAGAGAAAAAGAAAAAAAATCTCATGAACTACTAAAGATTTAAGGTTTTACTATTATTTAGTTCTCAATACCATGACTTTCATGGGGATTATTTTATTTTCCTTTGGGGATGAGCAGCCAATGGAGCTAAGGCAAGGAAGAACCATGCTGTCTGCATAAATTTCTTGTCTCCTTTACGTACTGAAATCTGCTCCTTCTGTGTTCATTGCTTGGCTCCATTCCTCTGCAGTGAATTTGAGGCTTATGAAAGGTGCTGGACTGACACTACAGTCTGGAACCCTTTGTTTTTCCCACCTGAGTTGCTGGGATGGTAGCCCTATGAGATGGTCTCCTCCCTACAGATCTGGAGGGACAGCCAACCACAACACAGAAGAGTTAGGTGCCACCTCCATGACAAAGGCTTCCCAGTTTACTCTCCCCTCTCTGCAGCCTGTGCTAAACCCACCCTGCATGAACTGCAGCAGTTCTGTGGTGTAACCTTGCAAATCTACCTGACTTGTGGATGGCAACTTTGGAAAAAAGAGGGAAAAAAAAGAAAAAAAATTATGGAAGACCATTCAGGAGCAATGCATGAGTGTGCTCAGCACGAGCTATAACTCGTAGCAGCCATTTTGAGGTGCGACAGCAAATGAATGAACCAGACTCAATCTTGCTTTGTCTTACGGAGAGCCAATATTGTCTGGAATCAGCTGGTGAAAAAGCAGTTTCAGCACTTTTTTGGGTAGCACAGGCTGTGATTATATGAATTCCATAGGTGCAGGCAGCCTTATTGCTTCAGTCCCTGCTTCTTGCACACCCACTTGGAGTCCTATTTTCACAGGGTTTTTAAGAGCTGCTTTAGAGAGCTGTGATAATCCGGGGGATTAGTGAGAGCCAGAGGGGAGCCAGACACATGATGCCCCACGACTGAAACATGCAGATGCTTTGCTTTGATGTGATAAGGTGCAATGAAGCCTTTTAAAACTGAGATGAGGGAATGTTTTGCAGAGCACTGCAGCAGCCTAACTCTACCAGGTCCATCAGAAGCTGAGAAGATGTGAAGACAGCTGGTCAGCTGCTTAATTCAATTTATTTTTCACCCCTTTATTCTGCTCAGCCAAAGCTCTCTCCCTCACCTTCCCCCATCCCTCTGCTCTCCCAGTTTACAGTGCACCATGATTAGCTGGCACCCTGTATTTTACAGTTGGTGTCCAAAGTAAGATGGAAAGATACACTCCTCCAGAGTCAGCTATGTCTCTATTGTAGGAAGCCAGAAGGAGCCTTTTGACTGGATGGAAAGAGACATGTTCCAAAATTATCTTTCTTCCTTCAACTTGCAGCAGGCCTTTGAGTCTCCCAGAGCCAATAGATTATTTTCTCTCTTCTAAGCTAGGCAAGATACCCAAGCACCTGCCTTTCCTTCTGTAAATTCTGTTCCCTACCAGAGACAAATGCATGTACCTATGTTTCTTTTTGCATAACTAACTGTTTCTCCAAACAGAAAATGTCCAACTTACATGCCGATGCAAATAGGTACATATTTAATCATATATATTTTTGTCCGTATACACACAGGGCTTACTGACATATCAGAATGTTCACTTGGCAATTTTCACTCCTGCAAGAAATTTATATGCACATAGTTGCTGTTAATTTTGGCATTAGGCTCTAACAAGGATTACGTTGTGCTGAGCATTTTACAGAGATTAGAGGAAAAGCAACCTTTATGCCAAAGTACTTACAACCTACATAAGGCAAAGTAGAAATTATTAATAAGGTGGTAGAACATGGAAGAAAATATTTTTTTCTGCTTTTTTAAGACTGTTTCAAATTCTTTTCTTGCCTAGTGCTACAAAAGCACAAATATTTAGTAGCATTTAAATTTCTAAGTCAATAGTTCGTAAATTTGCCAGCGCCTCTCAGAACTGTGTGTGAATCTCCAAGGATGCTCGTCATTGCGACTGTTTGAAAATACAACTCAGAGATTACAATGAGTCTGCAGACCACAGATCACAAAGTATGCTCCCAGGTGCCACCGAGATGTGTCCTCAAGCCCTGCAGATTTAATTTTTAACTAGAAAATACTAATTTAATTATCTGTCAAGTACCATCACAGACCTAGATCCTCAATCCAGATGTCTTTGCTTAGATCTTAGAATCTTTGCAGAATGAATTCTGGGTGAAGTTATTGAAAACTAACCCTGTGGCTCATAATGACAGTATGGGACCAGAAGTTGTCACGTACTACCAAATTGCAGAGTGATGCATAAGACAGGGAGAGACACTACTGTCTGCTTCTTTGTGATGCTTTTGCACTGTTTTCTCCTTTTTTCTTTAACACTGTACTTCTTTCATTTCTCACATCTCAGGTGAAAGTCCTATTTGGCAAGGCAGAGACATTGCTTTTGTGTGTGGTTGTGAAAAATTCCTGAATGTTTTGTTTTCATTCTGCATCAGAATGAAAAGAGATCTTGAAACATCAAAATCTGTCATGAAATATAATTTATTGGATTTTGGGCAGCCTAACTGTTCTTCACCATCTTCTTGGCAAACCATCATTCTTTGAGATGCAGTTGGAAGAGGTCTATTTTGATTAGTGTAAATGCTGCTGGAAAATATATTCTTTATTGAAATTTTTATGTTATTCCATCAGACAAGAAAATTCTCACTAATTGCCTTCCACTGCCAGTTTCAGTTAAGAAGAAATGTAAGCAGTACACAGTTGGGATTTTGTCATTGTGATTAAACACAGTTATTTAAATGCAGTTTAGAGCAGATACATCACTCAGGATACCGCTAGGTGTACTTCTTTCCTTGGCACAAGTGTTTGCCTATTGTTATCTGGCAGAATCCTAAAATCCATATTTAGTCAAAAATGCCAATGGATTCTAAAAGTGCATGTGGCCAGGACTGGGCAGAACCTGAATATTTAAAAAGTAATGACAGCAAGCCACCAAACCAGAAGCATTGTTGAGATAACTCAATAATTGTAAAGAAACTGTTACTCACATGAGCTAAGGTCTGTAAAAATTATGCTTCCCAATAGTCTCAAATCGGCAAATCTCTTCAAGATGCTTTTTTAAATCTGCAATACCTTGGTTTCAAAATCCCTGCAGAATAAATTATTCTCTCATTTTAATGCTCCAAAGGTACCACATATTCTTTCAAAAGTCATTTGGCCAAAAGAACAGAAGATGTTAGCCCCTTTGTCAACTGAAAAGCTTTAAAAAGCCCTTGTTACTATTATTCTGCAAAATGCAAACAAAGCTCAGGAGGGGTCCCTCTTAGGAAGTGATTTGCATCTCTTGGAATGATTTAAAACTGACGAAGATGTCAACTTGAGTGACTTCTTACCCTCTGTGGACCTCGAAGGCTGTGGCAGAAAAGGAAGTTAAATATTGAAATTATTTTGCTATTGAAAGACACAAAAACTGATCTGATGTTTAGGCCTTCTGTCCCTGCTGCTGGGCCTTTGGCACTTTATCATCTGTGACCTTGACTCAGAAAGTCACTGATCTCCATTTTATTAACAGCCAGTGGCTGCACAGACTTTTGCTGATATGGTTGCACATAGTACTGCTTAAAAAATGGCACTGCCTTGCTTCAGAAATTAGTTCCTTTACAGGCTGTTTTACCTATTGGCAACATTAAGATTTTTTTTTTTACAATGAAGTCCATGTAGCTCTAAGAGAGCAAGCTGGATTTTATGACTACTCCTAATCAACAGAATAATTTACTAATTTCTATTTCAAGAGAAATTCTATGCATTCATTATGTTCCAGTTATACCTCCACTGCAATTCAGCAACTATGTCAAAAGCCCAAGGCACGACTGCTCATAACCAATGGCATTTGCTGAGTAAAGTTACATGGCTCCTAGAGCACAGCAGTCATTAAAGATCCAAGGATTATTTCAAGCAAAAATAACCTAACCTGACTTTCCAATAGAGTCTGCTATGCTGACAACTAAAAAATAAATAAATAAATGTTATTGAAAGTGTAAGCTGATAATTCTCATTGTCACATAACAAATGTGGGGAAATTGAAAGCTTCTCCCTGGTGATCAGTGGTGTAATTGATTTTTTATTCAGGTGCCACGTAGGTTTTTCTCGAAAACAAATGTGACAAAGTAACTTCTAAAGTCTATAGATAGAACATACTTTATAATGCACATTTATAGGATTTTCTCATCCTATAATTCAGACCAAGTTTTTGAAGGTTTTTTATTCTCTATCCCTAAGTAATGTGATGTGCCATACGTTCTGCTCATAATAGTTTACAGGATCCTCACTGTAAATTGAGCTATAGAGGTCTTTTAAATCAGCTTAAATGATTGGGAAAAACACTGACTTTAGAGAGGGAGAAGTTATTATCACATTGCAAAAGGTCATAATTTCAGATATAGCCAAAATTATCCTAGGTGTTAAGTATACTAGAAATAGAGTTGCATGAGAGGCAAAGATGGACAATGGGAGATCAAACTTAATGTTCATTAGGCCTGACTTCAAAGAAACAACAAGTCTGTATAGAAATTCATTCCCATTTTGGAAAGTAGTTAAGTAAATTAAGTGTTTGTGGTCAACTGGGGAGTTCAGCATGTGTTAAGATAGTCTAAAGAATGGAAGACTTTCCTGAACTGGAGGAAAATAAGCAAATAAAAGGCAAATGACAGAAAAAGAATACATTTGAATATGTTTCCTTTATAGAACACAAATGTACCAAATTCTAAACACATTACATTTTAGTAAAATTTATTGTATACTAAAAATAAGACAATATCTTTTTAAAGAGAAGCACATCAGAAATGCTAGATAAATATGGGGAGTATCAAAAAATACTTTGATAGTTAGATCTGATTCAGTAATATGTGGAGATATAAAGTGGCCAGGAATTGCTGAATACCAGGTATTTCATGTAATACACAACTTGACTGAAATGAACCAAACTTTATAGCATATGATGCTCATCTAGAAGATGGGTTTTTGCCTGTGCAGTCTGTGAAGTCAACACAAACTTCACTATTGACTTCAGTAGGTGCAGAAAAAGGCCAGTAAGGACACAGAAGGAACAAAATGGGAGTTTAACCAGTCACACCAACACCAAAGAAACTATTTGTCTAAACTATCCCACAAATAGCATAGCTTCAAAGAACCCCCAAGCCTCAGTTTACTTTCCTGGATGCAGTTACTCTCATGATGTATGGAACCACAGACTGTCATAAGCTAAAAGCACACTTACTGAAGGAAAAAGCTATAAGGTCATGCTAGCCATCGGACACACTGAGTTTCAGTTTTGTCTCCTTTGGGCCCACCACACCCTGCCTGGATCTCTGTCCATCAGCCACAGACAATGAGCGTCTGGGCTATATGACACAATAAGCATCTGTGGCGAAATCATAACCCATTGAAGTCAACATTGAGGCTGCCATTGACTAGTACAAGGGCCATATTTCATGCAGTCATAGTTGTCTACACAAAATGGAATAGCTTTTCAGGCTGCCGCCTTCACCCTTCCATTTTCCATCTTCTGTATTTTGGGGTAAACTGGGACTAGCAGGAGCCAGTGAAATATTTTCCAGCACACCCTTTTTGGTGGAGTTTCCTTCTTCTGGCAGTTGTGTCCAGAAACGCAGAAGAAACCCTATTCCAAGCAGGGACTTTGTATAGCTGTGGTTAACAGTCGAAGTTAGGGAGTCCAGAATAGGAGGCAATTGCAAAAGAGTATGATACTGCTGCTTCCTCTTACTTGAAATTGAACCCTTATTTTAGCAAAGTAATAAAGATCAGTTTTATTGCAATCTGGAAAATAATTTGCAATTAATCTGGGCTTTGGTGAAAAGCAAAATAGAAACCATCAAGCACACAGCACAGTGACGTTCTGAGCTTGATTAGAGTTTCTAGGGAATACTGCAAATAAAATTAGTAAATAATAAACATAGCAACCAGTGGTGCCTCTTAAAAGACTGAATGTTCATTTAAGCAGAGAAAAACTGAATTCTCGGAAAACTGAAGTTGATGTCCACAGTGTCAGTTGAGAAGAAATAACACAGGGAAAATTCATCATGCAGAGTTATACTTTAACTATTCAGATTGACCAGGGTGTTACTTTCAGCTGCACTGAGAAACTCCAGATAGTTTGGATTACATATCTAAAAAGTTGATGGCCAGCCATGACTGGGTACTTAAGAATAAAAGCAGTGTCCTCTTGGCAGTAAAAATTCAATAGTGCCTCCTCTGCTTTTCTAATTTTTCTCCCTATGCTAGGCTTCTTCCTCATACCTGATTCATGCTGAAAAAGTAAGGATGTGCATTAAGATCAGATAGCTGCATGCAGGAGCAAGAATGGGTTTTTTTTTTGCAGTGGAATGGCACTGCATTTAATAAATATCCTCAGCATTAGCTCATTTGAATGGATTTCATAAGGAAGTCTAGTTTTTTCATCTCCCATAGTTAACATTATTCTAATTATAATAATTATTATTTCTTTGCATTTACATAAAAGTTTATATCTTCAAAGCACTCTCTAACCATGAATCATATTGCTCACAAGTTAAATTATAGAACTAGTCATGATTTCTCTGCTAATTTTTTGAAAGGAAAACAGTTTTTAAAAATCCTGATTTTGTGATGTGGAGAGGTATGGTTCCTATTGGATGATATTTGAATCTAAATATCTGGAGTATTTGGTCCAACAAAGCCTGGTTCCTCAGGAAAAGACAAGGAACACAGTATGGCCATCTGTGGTATTCAAACAGCTCAGATGAATATTGCACAAGGCCAAAAAGAAATACATAGATTTAGTTCAGCAAACTGAAATGGTATATTTAGTTGATTATTATTAAAAACTATTTGACAATTTTGTTAAAAAAACTAAGAAACCCGGAGCGGGGGTGGGGTGGGAATAGTATGGAGAGGCATTTTTAATATTGTAATTTAGAACATATATATTTTGAAATAATGGCATTCCTTTAAGATGAATGTCCCAAGTTTTCATCACCTCTGTTAAGACCAAAACCGGTAGAACATTGTATCATTTTCGTCTCACACAATTGTTGTGTGAACCATGGTCTCAGAAGACAAATGAGGAATTCACTGTCTCCAGATACATTCCATTGAAGAACAAGCACAGGAAATTCTGTTCTTAAATAGGAAAAGGCCAACGCTGAGATCTGCGTCCCCACGCTTCAGCTGCCTACAAGTACCTTGCCTGCATGGGAACACAAGGCTATTAACTAATCCTTGGTTGCTGATGGGCAAAGGGAGAAGGAGATCTACTGATTTGTGCACAAATGTGCGCATGACTAACACAGGCAGGTTGAAATCTCTCCAGATGTGTCTGTTTCTCTCCACTGAGTGCTGAAGAAGCTCTTTTTGTTAGGTCAGAGCTCTGAGATGGCTCTAAGTAGACAAGATTAATCCCTTGTGGCTGAGGAAAAGTGACTAATATGGCTTTACTGTCAAAGAAACTTCTGTATTGACCCAGAGAACAAAGTTCCCTTTCTTTCAAATTTGGACGACTTTTGACCTCTACACAGAAAGCCATGACTTTTCACCTTCTGTTGGACTCTCTGAAAGGCAGACAAGCTTGGGTTTGGTCCACAGATGATATTAAACTATTACTTTCAACAATAAACCACATAATCAACTCAGAAAATAAGCACTCCTGCCTTTAACTTTATAGAAGATGATTACTCGTGGACTATGTGTATTAATGAGTTTTGAATGAGTGACATTTAATGAAATATTCACTATCTTTTCAACTTACTTTCATTTCTTTTCCTGCTGGAGACCTTTCATATTTGAAAATTAATTATGCACACCATATTTAACCAGGGTGAAAATGAGACTTACATGGAATCTTTCCAGCTCTTCATTACATATTTAATTGTTAAAATAATCAAGCTATCCATCACACATTCTGCCACCCAGTCGTCTGTCACCTTGGAACCAGTCAGAAAGATCATAGACAGGGAAGTCTGGAAACAAAAATTTCATGTCTCTCATGCTGAACAATTTTGCCATTGAGAGAAATGGTCTTGGGATGGCATATCTGTATTGTATTTGCAAAAATAACAATCAGGAACATCTTCACAACATCTTCTATGCTTTGGATTTCCTTCCAATAAGCAGTAAAAACTATGGCCATTTTATTGGAAAGTTCTTTAGCACAGATTAAACTGAAGTTTCTCTGTCTTGTTGATTTTAGAGCCAGGCCATGAGCATTTTACTAAATACGCACACAGTGATCTGGCCAGCATCTAATAATAGTTACATGTTGAGTGATGCTTTTCATAAAAAAATTGTCCATGCATTTTACTAAAATGTTAGGTAACATAGTCCTTGTTTTATGGAAGGTGAAACCAAAATGCTAGAACAGAATTAGGGCATAGCAGTAATCTGTCAAACATCAATTACACACTGTGTGGAGCTGAATCCTATGCCCTGTAAAACCACAAAGGAAACACAGGAAGAGGGTTAAAAACTCTATCTTCTGAATTTGACCACAGTGCTCTTTCCACAGAGGTTTCCATGTATCAAAGCTGCGTGAAGGCTGCTGGCATGTTTCACTTAAATCTGGGGCTCAGTGTTTCAGGATCAGAAGCCAATATGATGCCACCATGACTGCACAATACTTGAAAGAATTAATGTATGAAAAATTCAAGCCTGTGGATTTTGGATGGGTCCCTGGATTGTTAGACTGTTCCTGAAGCAGCCTATCACTCTGAAGGAAGCCCAGGCTGGAGCAGCTCCAGACCTCATGGGAAGGAACCTCGTGGGAGAGGTTCATGGAGGACTCTCTTTCACGGGAGGGACCCCATAGGGAAGCAAGGAAGGACTCTAAGGAATCCTTCTTCCTGAGGAGGCAGGAGCAGCAGGAACCACCAGCCTGTGAACTGACTCTAAACCACATCCCCTGTCCCCCTGTGCCGCTGGGGGGACGGAGGGAGAGAAACCAGGAAAAAAGGGATTTGGGCCCGCGAAGAAGGGAGGGGTGGGGGTAACATATGCAAGCCCTGCTCTGTGTGTTGTCTGTGTCCTGTGTGTGTGTGATTAATGTTAAATTAAATTATTATTTTTCCCCAAGTTGAGTCTGTTTTGCCTGGGACCTTAATCAGTGAAGAACCCTCCTTGTCCTTTGTCTTGACCCACGAGCTTCTAGTTGGCCTTTGTCCTTCCCAGTTAGTTTAAGGCCAGTCTCACTATGTAGTTCTTCTCTAGAAATGAAGTATAACTTCATTTTAATGCCCAATTTTATATAAAAACAAGAGGGCTTAAAACTGGAAGGGATTAACTGGGCACAGCAATACTGTAGCTCTAAAGGACTAATGTCTAATGCTTTATCTGTCCCTAGCATTAATTGTACATTGCTCTGTGGTCTAAAGGGAAAACAAGCTTTCTCTTATTTCATGCACAAAGGTAGAAAAAATACTACTAAAATCTAAGTCAAGAGCTTTCTAGGGATTATTAAATAAATCTCAGCTCAGGCAGCCTGTGATGTATTGGGAAGGTGAAAGCTGATATGAACAATGAACTAGCTACTTGCATAGAAGTAATACATTTGGATAAAGAAGTTGTGCCTATGTACTGGAAAAACAAACAAGCAAACAAAAAAAAGACCTAAAACATGGAAGATGAAAGAATCGAAAAAAAAAAAAAAAGTCACCAACACCAGCCATAGCTTTAAAAGTATCAAGGACAGAACCAGTGAAGCGAATGAGCTATCTTATAAATTAGACTTCAACTAGTGTAAAAGCAGCCAAAGTGAGGGCCCAATTGTTTTTGTAGCCTGTCAGAAATAATTTCAAACCTGACAGGATACCACGGCTCGTAGTGTGATCTCACAGATTTCAGTGGTCATGCTGAGAGATAAGCAGAGAAGCACAGTAAAAACCCTGATAGCAAAAGCACTGTTGCCAGCTTTGCTGTACTAAGAAATTATCATTCACTCCAAATAGCACATCGGGCAAGTGCTGAATTACTTCCTTTTCCTCCTCTCCCCTCCTCTGCCTGCCACCACTCTCTTTCTTCCCCTTTCCCCTCCGTGGGAGGACATGAAATGTGTTTTACGGTATCAAAACCAACTGATACATCCAATAAGAACAAACATCGAAATAAACTACACCATCATCAAACTCCTTTATAGCATTAGTTCCCTAAATTAATGCAAGATGATTGCCTCAGCAGACAGCAAACAACTATACACAGATACTAATAATGCTGCAGATGGGTTCTAGTTCTTCACCAGGGAAGATGCCATGCACTTGCTCACGTCAGGAATCAACTGACAAGTTATTTCTTCGGTTACACATGGCAATGAGCAAAACAATTAACTTCATGTGCATGGCTGAGACAGGGTGCCTGTTGCCCACACCTTAGCTCCCCAGCTGCTAACTAGCCAGCTGCTCTGCCAACCCACCTTAGAAAAGGTACAGCCACACTGGGAGGGGAGAAGGGCAGGTGTCAATGTCTCTGCAAGAGAGACCATACAAATGCTGCCTGGACCGACACAGCAGCAAGCACCAAGAGGAGCCCACCAAGGGAAGGTGTGGCACCTCTGCCTCTGCAAAAACCCTGCAGCTTCCTTGAGCAGCATATCAAGATGGACTAAAACAACCCTGGTGTGGATGAAGACATGGTGGCAGAGGCATGTCGTTTGGAGCGCAGGATGCTTATGTGGGTGATGGTGTTGACTACTTAACCCATAAACTTCCACCCTGATAAAGCCACCTCTGGCTGTTTGCCCTCTTTTGGAAGCTGCAGTGTTTGCCTGCAGAAACGAAAGGTTTCTGTTTTATGGGTCAGGGAAGATTTATTTCCTCTAACTTTTAACCTCATATACTTGGACTGGTATTATTCCTATTTGAATGTGTGGAACAGTACAAGGCCTTGTCCAAAACAGAATCCCTTGTGATTAGTATTTTCCTGGCAGAAACACCCATTGATTCCACTTCCAGATTGTATCCATTTAAAGTACGTGCACAATCTTTAAGCTGGCAGAGAGGAAAGAGTCCTATGAGAAAAATACTAAGCAGGGATTGCAAGGAACTGATTTCAGTTTTTAGTGTTGCCACAATTTCAGCTGTCAACAAATTACTTCATTAGCCTGCACTCACTGTCTCTATTGGAAAATAGAGTTTTTGGTGTTTTTTTTTTGTTCAACATATCTAATTCTACAGTAGCTGCTCAGGACAATAGTAATTTAACAAATGCTTGCATTTCTAGAGTGTACCACACTTTGAGTCCAATATCAATTTGGCTGTCTAGCTACTGTGATGTAAATAACAACTGTGCTGATGGGGCTCATGTGCAACTAGAAGGTGGGGTACCATTCCATTTTGCTTTTTCCCAGTAAAGATGTTGAGCTGAAGCTTTCTTGCTTCACTGCAGGACCCCAGCACTATCTCCTCAGCTCAGTATCCATCAGTTTAGCAATCTAATCCAGGCTAAATGCCCCCAACTTTCCCCCCCACCCCCTGATCCTGTAAACACTCCAAACACTTGAATTAACGCATCTAGAGAGCTGGAAGTTGAAGAGCAGGAAGGGGGGAGCAATATTCCTTCCAAAATTTTACCTCGTTACTGAAAAATGGTACTTGGCAGTGTACCCCCATAGAGAGGTGAAGGCAGTACCATCTCCATTTTACAGTCAGGGAATGAAATCACAGAAATATTAATTGGTTTGCCCCAGGACACACAGGAAGTCTGTGGCAGAGACAGAAATTTGACACAGATCTCCCATGTCTCAGATCAGTGCCTTAATAATGAAATAATCACCAGAATGTTGAATACTTAGGTAAACAGTGGAAGAGTAAAGGTGGTTTTTTTTCATATGGCATATAAAGAGAGAAATAGCAGCAATGCATTCCCAGTTCCTGGTAATTCTTAAGTTCATTTATATTCTGAGAAGTGACTAGGAAAAAATGACACCATGAGGTTCTCAGTTACTTTCATATGAAATTTGCTCAATGCCCAGTTCAAAGGAAGGTGTTTGCTCAATGCCAGTACAATGCAGACTCAATCAAGAACTGAAAAAAAAAAAATAATTCATACTGTATTCTTTGACTTATGCATCATCAGTAACCAGAAAGCATTTCCAAACATATTCCAGAAATCAAAGGTCCAGAAAAAAAAACCAAAACCAAACCCTAAAACAAACCAAACCACAAGACATGAAATTTGTTTTGATTTCACCTCTTCCTGCTGGTGGCGCAACACTGGCCAAAATCTGGAGTCCTAATTTCTCCCAAACTTACTCTGAAATTAGAAAGAAAACTCTTCCAGTTAATCCAAGCTATCTAATTTCCAAGATGACGTTACCTTCTATGGTACATAAATATTAATACTGGTAATAGAATAATAATGTTCCTTCCCACTTGGTTTTAAGCAATTATTTAATTTTATTAATCCCAATAGAGCAAGAAGTATTTCACTTGCCCATTAACTTTCCCTTTATGTGATGGATCCTCACGATCACAAATTTTCACTAACATGCAGTCTGCTTTCCCACAGCTGCTAGACAGGCAAGAGTGCAACTCTGCTTAAGCACAGGTGTGGGGTGGAGGGTGAGACTTGTAAACACCTTTCTCCACAAACACATTGCAGTAAGTAATTTTCTGCCTCCACCAGCATCCACATCACTCAGCCATGGTCCTGTGCCTACTGAAGCAATGAGCTTTTACCCCTAACGTAGGAGACAAAGGAGTGTGATTCTGATAGGAACAGGGTTTTGGCAGTGAAACGCATGTTTAGCTGACCCAGTACTGGTAGGTTTTTAGTCCCATCAGGAAAGCAAACGATCATGTGCTGTAAAGCCCTCTACCTTTTTCAGGTTTTCAAAGAAATACCCAGAATTTTGTCCCTTAGTCTCAAACTGGGCCAAAAATTCATCCCTCTGAGTCCACCCACTTACTATGGATTTTGCTTTCTCCTTCAAACACTTTATAGTTTTGTTTGTCACTATGTTCTCTATTTCATGTAGCAAAGACAAAAATGAGTGCAAGGCTCAAGCTGCTGACTGGGACCATCAATAACTTGGAATTTTTTGGGAATATCCAAAGACAAACTTTCTTGTGAGCATTTACATCCAAGACAAGACAAAAGCTGAGCTTTTAGTGTATGGCATGCTTTGCAGTGTTGTGTTTGTACCAAAAGGCAGAACAGAAAGAGAAATCCTTCTTTGTCTGCAGGAGCCGTGTACTGCTTCTGTCCCACGTAAGTCCCACCTTGAAGGGCTCCATATCTGACTGGAATTCAGGACAGGGAAATATTTCTCCTAGAATGCTACTGTGTCTATATTGCTACATGACTTCTCCCCCCTGCCATTTTGGAAAACAAATACTGAAAGAGCATTATGACAACAAGTCTAAAGGTTAGGAAGGCATAATAACATTTTAAAACTGTAATAATGAGGAGTATTGCAGTTGTGTAGTATCTTTCCACAGAACAAGGATGAAAGCATTAATTAAGATTCAATCATTTAACCTCTGAGGTAGGTAGTATTACTATACCCACTTCACTAATGAGTAAACAGAGGCTTTGGCATGTTATATGGCTTGTCTAAAGTTACCCAACAAGTCAGAATAAAGGGAAAAAAAGTAATGAAATTAACAGCAGTAGTAAATATTTCTAGTATGACATAATGCAAAAACTCTTCCCTACATCTAGCATCACTGTATTTCATAAATTATGGTATTTTTATAGATCTAATCCACAGATTAACAGTCTTTCTGCCATGATTTAGGAGAAGCTCAGGTTTCACTTGTGTGTAAGGGCATTTTTTTTCAGGTTTGCCCTTTCCTTCACTTGCTCCATTGACTCCCTTCTCCCCATTCTGCTTCAGCTTCCTGGGTACTCTCTTTGCTTCTCAGCAGACAGCCAAGGCTGCAGATATCAGAGGAGTCTAAGGATACCTTGAGGTGTGTGGGTGTGTGTGTGTGTGTGTGAAGGTTTCCAAAGAATGCATTTAATGCCTGAAAATATGACAACAGGTCATAAAATGCTTTTTATCAAGTTCATAACTGCAGCAACATCTACAGCAAGGAAGTCTCTATATGCATTTTACACAGAGACAAGTTCAACCTCCCAGCCACTTCTTGCAATCAAGTCAAATTCAGGGAAGTCACTCCCAGGAGGAAACAAACAAGTGATAGTTTCAAATTGACCAACTCCATGTAAAATTTCCTCATTCCTTTCCTAGAGAAAACAGTAGAAATAGGGCTTCACACAAATAAGGAAATGTAGGATAGACAACTGTATCTACAGAGGAAAGACCAACCATTTTATCTTTACAAACTGGACTTTAGAGGATCAAATATAAGCCTCTTACTTAGTCCTCAAGTGGTTGCAGCCAGCTGTGGGATAATGAAGGGGGGAGGGAAAGCTTTTATCGTAGTGTTAACTTATTTGTATTTGTGGGCAAGTTACTGCCCTGTTATACTAGCAGCATAGATAATGCTTCTTATTTTGGATTGACATGGAGATAGATGCAGAATCAGTTAGCCTTGCACATCCTACAGAACTCTACAAAGTATAAATGCTCACAGTAATATTAAATGAGGTAGTTAATGAACCAAAACTG
The DNA here is from genome assembly GCF_000747805.2 of Chaetura pelagica. Taxonomy (NCBI): domain Eukaryota; kingdom Metazoa; phylum Chordata; class Aves; order Apodiformes; family Apodidae; genus Chaetura; species Chaetura pelagica. Next base: position 7,695,833 of record NW_009953786.1, read on the forward strand.
ATCAAGGATCTGACTCATAGTTATTTTAAGCCTTCCTTTTTGCTTAATTTCTGCTTTAAGTGGTGATGTTTCCTTTCCTCCTCATTTTTATTCAATAGCCATGATAGAAGTCCACAGCTCCCCCTCTCATCCATTTATTGCGAGGCACAATGTAGTAATTATACTTACATTTTTAAGAGTAGACATTTCTCCATAGGCCCTATCAACCTGTGGCCTCACAATTATAATTACTTGATCTACAGTCTGCTAATTTTTTATCTTCCATAGGAATAAAATAGTACAGGAAGAGGACACAGGGAAATGCAGACAAGTCACAGACAGATAGCAGAAACATTTCTCTAATGACTAATGTTTATAACAGGAAATAGCAAATATTAGGGACATTAGAAAATGCATTTTACTTTTGTTTTTTATTCATTTCCTATTTTTTAACATGTCAACAGATTCAGTGAAATGGAATCAATTCTTAGGTGGCTTCTAGGGTTATAAGCAACAAGAAAACCATCCAAGTAGGTTTCTGTTTGTTACTTTTTCAATTAGATTTGCATGGCATTGATGCTTGCTCTTAAGAGTCTATTTGCAATATTGGGAAAGGGTGTGAGTGAAATGAGGCCAAGACCACGACAAGTTTCTACTTAGCCTAGTTTTCCCTCAGTTGCTTATGACATTTCTGTTTTTCCAGCCTGTAAAGGAGATGAAAACCAGGAAAAGCAAGACTTGGTAATAATAGTCCTTACTCTGACTGGAAAGAACTGGTCCAAAGCAACAAGCCTGGCTTTGATTACATCTAGTAATCAAGCTGTTTTCAGAATTACTTGACTTAATGTCTCAGGAAATGTTAATCTGCACATGGAAAGCTTCGTTCTAAAGACTGTATGATCCACTGCACTGGCATTGGGTAAAAAGTTAAAGTACTTCATGCATGGTTTTTGGTCTATTGCAGTCATATGTCCAGGGAGGGCTACAGAGACACTGGAAAATCTGGTTAGTAAATGAAAGTTTTTTATCTTTTAGGTCAGTATGGTAATGATACTAAACAAACAAAACCCACAAACGAAATCTGGTAGCCAGTCAAAGAAGCTGGGTGTAACTTAAGCAGGAGATTTTTTAAAATTATTTTTATTTTTATTTTTTTGCACTGGACCCAAAGTACACTAACCTAACAGCATATATTTTAGTATACTTCAGAGTTCAGTGAACTAGAAAAATACTTCACTCGCTGAGAAAAACACAATGTGGTGGAAGTACTATATAATGAAAGTTGATCATATTGTTGACTGTTCAAGGCAAAATGTAAGCTCTAAGTACTGTTTCCTCAACACGTCCTAGAGAAAGAAAGACATCAGATCTCAGGACTGTTGACTAAACCACACTGAGCTACACAATTGCACATCACATTAAAAAATAAGCTGTATGGTCCTGAAGAAGTTTGATTGGGAGGTATGGAAACACTAAGGAAGCTCACGGGATGTGTCATCTTGTTTGTATGAAAGGGAAGTACTGTGGTACTGCACAAACTCTCCCAGTCCCCATCAAGAGTTTGACTGCATTTGGCTGATTTATTTTTGTTTGACATCAAACACCAGTATCTCCTTAGGATCTGTGAATAACTTTCCTCTCTACAGCTATCCAACTGCTTACCATAGCTGTCATACAAACAAAGAGCTCGAAGAGGGAAAGAAGTTTAGGGAAAATTCATACTCATTATGCAAGATAAATGAAAAAGTGTTTAAGATATAGTTAAATTTAACAGAACAATGGAAGTATAGGTGAAATCTGGTGATCTGGAGAATGATCCAAATAAATTGTCAATTATTATTTTGACAGGTGCTTGAGAACTCACTTTAAAGTATTACAGGATCTTGGATGTTATTTCATCTTGTTGTCAGTTAAGCTTAACATGTTTCTGTAGAACAGAATGATTTTCAAATATTTGACAGAGGTATGGATTTTCTGCTGAGAACGCGGATTATATCCGGCTGTCGATACATCCCAGGACTATATTTGTCTTTTCCACAGAATCATCCTGATGGATCTCAGCCATCAATGCAATTGACTAATTTTACACCAAGTACTTTCTCTTCTATGTTGTCCCTAGATGAGGAGCTCTAACAAAAAGCATCTGAAATTGTTATTACATGACAAAGCACTTTGTGCTACTGCTCGTCTCTTGTAGAGCATTTTCTCTTGCTTAAGACTCCTGTACTGCCCTCTCTGGTCCACATGCTGTTTCTTCTAAGCCTTGACAAGGTTTCCCAGTGTTAGGGGAACCACAACAAATTTAATCAGTGCTATCCTGCATTTTGTGACATGGTCAATCAGGAAACTATTAAGTAAAATCTCTTCTAAGACTAAGCCTGCAGAAACCTGTAACTGCAATACCTATCCTGTCAGCACAAAGTACTTCCTTGTGCTCTTTAACCTGCCTGCCCCACCTTTAAGTTCTTGACCAAATCATGCCTTTACACCTCAGTGTGATATTAGTGTCATAAGACTCTAGACAGACAAACCAAGTGCACTATTCTTTTGTCTAAGAAAATCTTAGCAAGCTAGTATCAGTTTAGTGTGATGGTTATCTAAATTGATGAACCTGTGATGAGTTTTTCTCCCCGTTTCCATTTTGTTTCCACGCTTTGTTATGCTTTTCTCCAAAAACACATTCTAGAGACTTGCAAACTCCAAAGTAAAAGTACTAGGCCAGCAGTTGCCCAGATTCCTGTTTTGAAACCTTTCTTGAACAAAAGTAACAAATAACAACCCACTAGTTTTTTAAAAGGAGATTGTAAGGAAATGATTGAGAAGAAACAATGTTTTCCAGTTAATAGTTCCAGACATAAGCAGAATGGAAAAGAGTTTCCCACAGGCATCAATAGCTGTTCATAAAATTTCATGTAATTAACTGAGCATGTGATAAGTTAAACAGAATCAAATCATACCATTCCTGGAAGAACCTCCCCCATAGGTGTTATTAGTGAACAGCATCATCACACAGAGATTAAGTTCGGCAAGAGCAAAAATTTGGTGATGCTTACATGTAAAAAGAAAATAAAAACACCATACCTGGACCTCCCAAAATCCTTTGTTCTTTATGGCCAGCAATTTAAAAATAAGCAAAAAAAACCCCAGCCCATTTCATAGCTAAGCCATGTGTAAAACTTTGTCTCCATATATTTCTACCATAAAATATCACTGCATTATTTGCTGTTTACAAAATGCTGACTGGCACAGACACCTTAGAGTGACTAATATATCACCATAATCACAGACAGCTGGTTTTCTTGTGGAGTTACCAAATTCTCTTCAGGAGCCCCAGCTCCTAATTATCTCTAACTATGAGCAGCCTCCACCTTCCATTCCCTGCCCAGCAATACAAGAGGCCTTCGTGCAGCACCACCAGTCTCCAACTCATTCCCACACAATGAGATGCAACATATTAAACATACAATGCATGCTCTAAAAAGTGGAGCCAACGAGAGCTAAAGAGCTTGCAGCTGCTGATACCACCTGTGTCCCTCAGCTTCCAGCCAGAACAATCTCCTCTCTGCAGTCACTAGTTGTGGCGAGAGATAAAAGAGGCAGAAAGTGAGAGTGACATGTCTGGCTTGTCTCCTGCTCTTGTCATGAAGGAGCCAGTTGCTTGTCTCCTCCCTCTGCAAATGTGGGTGATTTCCCCTGCAAGCACAAGGTGGCCAAGCATGAATTTCCCACTTATTCCTCTGTGGAGTATGCCCCACATGCTCGTTGTCATAGTTCACCTAAGTGCAATTTCATTAGTTGTTGTTGTTGGCTCTCCTGAGTCATGAGGGTTGCTGTGGGATGGTAAACTTGGGCTGAGCAGGGAACAGACCTGGTGGGTAAATGTGGTTTTGGCAGACCAAATGGAAATCTATCCTGAGGTCGATTTTCTTTTACAAGACATTTTTATAAAGGCTTTTTTTTTTTTTTTTTTCCCTGTTCTTTTTTTTTTTAATTACA
>NW_009953786.1:7700017-7735103 GCF_000747805.2 Chaetura pelagica
CACTCTTTCTTTTTCCATTGCCCTGCCAAGTGGTGATATGGATGCCTTTCAAAGTTCAGAATTATCTGTTGACTACTTTGCTGCCTCAGGACAACTGGCATCCATTCAAGGATCAGAAAGACCATCAGTTGTTTGGATTTTTTTCCTTTCACATGGAGTTTTGTTTTGCTTTTCCCTTTCCATGTATTTCATTTCTGAGTCGGCTGTTTTGGATCAATGCCCATCTTGGGCCAGATTGTGCCATTAAAGTACTGGCCAGTATTGTAGCCTGGATGGAAAGCAGGATTGGCAGAAAAAGGCAGTCACATAGAGTCTCACTAGATTGTTACCAATATTAGCTATCAACAATGAGAACTAAAGCTGTTCCTTACATAATTTCTGTTGCATCCTCAAACTAGAATCTCCTTTCTGCAAAACACTTTCTGAAGTTTCTCCACTCTTACTTTATTACTTAGCTGGCATCCCAAGCAGTCAGTCTTGCCCTTTTTTACTTCTCAAATCCATGTTTTAATGCCCTCCTTTCCCTTGCATTGTGTCAGAACATTACTGCCAGTCTGATAAGGACAGGATGTCATGGACACAAGGTAACATTTCTCCTTCTGGTCCAGTGTGGAACTGGCTCTGTCTGTTTCAGTTTAACATAAACTAGAGATCCAAGTTACAAGGATATTTGAGGTTTTGGTATAAAGCTTAGGCTTTTAGAGCTATCACAAAGCTCTGATTATGACACCATGGACTTCCTGTAGACATACATTCTCTTCCATGTAGAAATGCTTTTCACAAATATTTTTAGGATGTCTTTTGCTTGCCCAGTACTTTAAAATCCATATTGGCAGGGAGGTTTTCCCCAGAATTTTCTCCTCTAATTAAAATGTAATTCTCCTACAATGTAGGAGGAAAACAATTGGATGTGGGGCTGTGATGCCTATTCTATTCGTTACAGCATTTGTCTTACTACTACAGTATAAGGAGTATTTATAATACTGAAATAAATTTATTTAGTACAAGTGATAGATGAGGAGACTTTCTTTGTGCCTCTGAATCCCCTTACAGTGGAGCTCTTCCTCCTCACTGACTAGATAAAGAGCCCAAGACTCCTCACCTCCTAACTTAGTAGATGACTGAAGTTGGTGGCATCAATCCCCCCATTGTGCCACTGCCCATTTACTGGGCATACATGACTGTATGTCATGTTTCATATTATTTTCTCCTTCATAAAATAGTAAAATCTCAGGTGCTGTGAGAAAAGATGCTTGCATTCATCAGCCTGATTGATTATGACTGGTCTTGGAACAGAGGGAGAAAAAGGGGTAGTACACTGAACATTTCAGGGGACAATATAATTTGATATTCCTACTGGTAAATATATCAAGCAGAACGTGACCATGTTAAACAGCCTGCTGTGTATCTATACAATTAGTTCTGCTAGTAAAGAAGGAGTAAAAAAGTTGACACTCCAGCTTTTCATGTTGTCCCATGGCAGCTCCCAGAATATGATACTGTATTTGCACTGTAGCTAATTCCTCTCAATCCTTGCAAAACTGGCAGTTGACCAATTTCATTTCTCTTGGACTGCTTCTTGCTTGTCCTCTGTTTGCACTGATGGCCCAGTCCTGTAATGTGACAGATGCTGTCCTGGAGCAGACAAAAGTTGAACAGCATTGCCCTGCACCTTCCAGGAATGAGCCATAAGACAGCTCAGACTTTCAAAAATGTTGCTGAGATATTACTTCTCCCTTTTATCTTATTTTTACTTTATAAAAATCAATTTCCAGGCATTACAAACATATAGTTAACAGCATGTTGCAACTGATACTGTAAGTCTATCAGAAAGTGTTTATTTTCCTTAGGAACAATTGGGTCTTCATTTGAATTGTGTTCCTCCACTCCTTTTACAAACATAATATTTGTAAAAACCATTAAGGGAGCCAGATATCCATCCATCCATCCATCCATCCATCCATCCATCCATCCATCCACATTTTTGTACAAACATGGTTTGCATGTTCAGAATTCAGGTGTGTTTATGAGAGAAAATATTAATGTACAAAGTTGGGTGTAACTCAACAAACCACATTACTGCTCCTTTGAAAATGTAATGCAGTATTTAAAATACTGTTGACATGTTGCATTAAGAAATGCTTAAAAGTGTTTAACATTTAAAACATATCTTTATTCTCCCTACTTAGCATAGGAAATTACAGGTTTGAAACTTAAATTAAAGGTGTTCACATTGCCATCTCCTATGAAACACATTTGAGGGTGTAGTATGGTGGTTCTTATAGTGGGCTGCATGAAAATTATTTTTCAATAGCTCTGTTGTGTGGAGCTTGACTAAGAAGTGGCAATAATTGTCATTAGTTACTCACTAGGCTGTGTTCAGGAAGAATGTTAGCATTGTTTTCAAATCACTTAGTTTAATTATTTTTCATTGTAATAATGTTAACATTGACATTGTATGGAAATGATGATTAGTTCTAAAAATGCAGGTCTTTTTTTGTGTGAATGTGCTCATACCCTTTCTCTGCTTGCAGATTTTCTTCTAATCATTAGTGTATGTGCTGTAATGGCCAAGTTAATGAGGTCTCATTTTAACTTATTATGCTTCAGCTAGTCCTTTTTTTCACAGGAAGGAGGGACCCGGAGAGCTACTGGTGTATGAAAGCTTAAATCATGGATCCATATAACTGTGCCTTAGAGCCACATCCAGGTAGCAGGAGGCATGTGGAGCAACACTGTGCCCTGTGTGCAGGTGACCATAATTGTAGTCCATTGAAACCACCCATCATTACAGGCTGTCAGGTGGCATTTTCCTCTCCTCTTCACCAGGACTCTCCCCTACAGAGGAGAAATTCAGGGAGCCTTTTACATTAGATGATCTGCTTTCCACCCAAGTCTGCTGCAGAAATACAACCATCAAGCTGATTTTAACCTTATGTTTTACATATAGGATATATGGCAAGCAGATATGGAGAAAAAAAAATGTTTCAAAGCACCTCAGTAGTTTAGGAGCATAAGTCCTGTTGATTTGACAAGTGTGCAAAACCCACTACTAACCTCAAAAAACCTGGATCATGGCAAAGACTTTCCTCATCAATATTAGTTTTGTAGGTTGCCTAGAGTAAGTGCAAACAGCATGATACGAAACTGTATAATTTGCTCATACAAACAGAAAATGCTTCATTCTGCCAAAGATTCGTAACATGAATCTTTCAGTTACTCCTGCCAGTTTCTTGTATTGATTTCAGTATGACATTAATCAGTTTGTGTGTATATTTCACTTGGAGTTTTAAAAGTTGGACTGATTTTGATTGTGTTTTGTTCTAGATTAATAGCTATTTTCGTATTGAGACTGGAGTTGCAACAAGTATCTGAAGATGCAAAAACCAGAAGAGACTGTTGAAAACTAAGTTTTGTGTAGTTAGGACTAGATACAGGTATGTGCCACTATTTAACTATATTGTGCTATCTTCACAAGATAAAAGTACAGGCAGAACAGCATTTTCACATCATTACCAAAGCTATGTTACAGCAAAAACTTTCAGTAATTATAGTGCACACTGAGATAGCTGCAATTTCTCCCCAGTCTTTTTGCAGTAGTTATTTTGTTTGTATAATGATATAACCAGAAACAAAGGTTGTTGTGTTGGAATTCTCAGTTGTAGTCGCCATTTTCTGTTGGACTGATCTTGGGATTTAAAAAAAAAAAAAAAAGAAAAGAAAAGTAATTTTCTTATAGAGTCATATGCAAGACACCTGCAAAACAAACAGTTAAGCTCTGTCTCTGTGTGGGGAAATATACACGGAACAAATAAAATCAGGAGAAAGAAGCAAACAAAGAGAATTATATGGATCCTGGGCTTGATTCATTGCAGTAGCATTCCAATGAAGTAATTCAAAAGAAGTTAAGCCAGCATAATATTGGAAGAGATTCATAATGGTAAATCAGGACTTCTTTGGCACGGTCATGTGCAAAAGAGAAATTTGCTCATTGGATTCTCCTCTCACTTTCACAGCATAAATCAGCAGTAATTCCACTGAAATCAATGGAGTTAAGCCAGGTTAGAATGAAGGGAAGATGAGAATCAGATTCACAAAGCACAGTTTTCTGTGATTTAGCACACAAAAAAGTGCCTTATAATCTGTTTACTAACAACAGATGAAATATGCAAATTGTCTTTTTGGAAAGCAACCGTGAAAACTGAGCTTCACAAAAGAAAAATGAGGGTTGGAAATGTTCTTAGTTCCAGACATTCACATCCATAGTCAGAGGTCTGATACACAAACACCATCTCAGTAAGAATAAAACTGCCAAGTCTTCACAACACACACAGAAGTAAGGTAGATTATAACAAGATGTGAGACCATGACTTGGAATGGCAAACATCCCTCACAGATGCTGAAATAATCCAGCAATCAGGCCCCAAACAATGTCCCTCCCAGCAAACCCAGGCAGGCTGACCATGCCATTTCACAGCATGGGCTGCACCATAAATGTACTGCAGAACCATGCAAATATGACTGGGTCCAGGTGGTCCCAGCACTCAGTAGTCCCAGGCTGGCAACAGTCACAAAAACCCCTTTATGTTTACTAAAACACTGAGGATTTAAAATGGCTGCAACTGAGAATCCAAGTGTGTAAAGTGACTGAATAAGAGATCCCAAAATAACAAGAGTGTGAAATGTTTTCAAGTTCACTTACCCATGGAAGAGACAGGAAGAGTTAACTTTTACTGGCTCTGAGCCATTGCTTATTCTGGGTTTCAGAATGCAGTTGTGTATAGCCTGGTAAAACTGCACATCATGATTAGAGAGATTATTTCCTTATGCTAAGTCTTTAAGTTGAGATTTCCTTCTTTGGATTTTTATTTTATTATTCCGATACTTTAATTCTGATCCAGACTTAACATAGATATCTACATTACCTATGAGAAGACATCTATATTATGACATTTGAGACGAGATTTACTGTGCAGGACATGCCACACATGAAAAGACTGGGATTTTTGTTAGCCATGTCCTAAGGCATTTCCTGAGGAGCACTCCAAGTACCACAGGAGCTCACAATGAAGGAGGGCAGAGTTAATCTTTTCCCAGCAACCTTAAGAGCTGATGACGTCAGATCTCCAATTCCTGACTTCTGTTATTTTCTAAGACTTGGGAAGGACAGTCTAGCAGTTTGAGATAACAGAGAGGACAGGAGGAGGCAACAGTGTGCACGGGGTCTGGTTGGTGATACCCATGAGGACCTGTGAGCTGTTAAGCAGTCGAATCTTACAGAGCTGTCTGTAAGAAGAGCATGAGGGAAACCAAAGATCTGCTGTCACAGCAGACTCTGGAGCCCTCTTGCCCAGAAGAGGGCAGACCTACAGTATTTTTCCTTAGACAGTGGCATTCATGCAGATTTGCTGTTTATTTTGTCTGTCTAGTCTGCCGTGTGGGCTAGAGGAATTACATACAATGCAAAAATACAACCCAGCGAAGTTTACTGTTTGTAAGAAGAGCATGAGGGAAACCAAAGATCTGCTGTCACAGCAGACTCTGGAGCCCTCTTGCCCAGAAGAGGGCAGACCTACAGTATTTTTCCTTAGACAGTGGCATTCATGCAGATTTACTTTTTATTTTGTCTGTCTAGTCTGCCGTGTGGGCTAGAGGAATTACATACAATGCAAAAATACAACCAACCACAACTCTATAAAGACTTAGGCGGTTGTCTCAGTCCATGGGCTCAATCCTTTACCTTTTTAGTCAGACAAATTTTTCAGGCAAGTCCTTTTTTGGTCTGCCTAAAGATCAGTGTGGTCAAAGAAGGAGAGGTGAACTAGGTCCATTTCACTGCTGCAGATGAAGACAAAAGGCCTGCCCTGAATAAAAACTAAACCTGAAGGCAGAAAATGCTAATTTTATTAAAGTTCACTGTTTTTCTCCTAAGTAAAGTGAAAAGAATAATCCAACTTTCAACTTATGGTTGTTTTTCTCCCTTCTTTTCCTCTGTTTTTCCTTCTGCTCCCTCCCTGCCATGATTGAAAAAGAAGACCTAAATACATGATGATCCATGTATTGTTTATTAAAGAATATCTAATTGTCCGAAAGAAATTTTGAACTGATATTTCTATTCAACTGAAACTGTATAGCAGAAAAGACAGTGACCAGCTGAACCTAGAAATTTTATTATCAATGTTAGCTGTGATGATACCGAGTAACATGCAATAGAGAATATCTCTATGAATCCAGCTCTTAAAAGCACATCTTCAAGAAGCACTTGTGCAGCTTTCTTAGCTTCCAAGCATTTTTACTGTTTCTCTCAGACTTACAACTATGATAAAAATATTGCAGTTTCGGCCTTAAAACAAGCAGAATCATAGCATCACAGAATCATGAATGTTGGAAAAGACCTTCAAGAACATGAAGTGCAACTGTCATCCCTACACCCCTGTGACTACTAAACCGTCTCCTGAAACACCACATCTACTAATTTTTCAGACATCTCCAGGGACATTGACTCCACCACTCCAATGCCTCACCACTCTTCCAGTGAAGAAGTTTTTCCTAATATCCAATCTGACCCTCCCCTGGTGCAACTTGATCCCATTTCCTCTTGTCCTATTGCTAGTTATGAGGGAGAAGAGACCAACACCCACCTCACTACAAAAATTCTACTCTGAAGCAAGCTGGAATGGTAGTGAATCTTTCCTTTTCAGGTCTTAGATCTCCTTTTTTGCAGCTGTTCTTACTGTTCAAGGTGACTGCTTGTTGGTCAGTCCTCATCTCCTCTTGCAGTCAGCTCAGTGCAGCTTGTTATTTGGGGTACAACGCACCAGGGTGTGTGGCTGGCAGCTGGGTACTCCAGCAGGCAGCCTGACCCAAATGGCTTTCCAGTCAAATATGTGTACAGTGAAACATGGCACACAGGAGAGCTCCTCTAAATTCTCACTGTTGCTTGATACTGATCACCCTCTCATTTCACACACATTTACTCAGACGTCATCTTAAAACTATGCAGAATCTGGCGTAGAATATCCGAGATAAACATACACTTGCTATGTACACTCACCACAGACAAGATTATTGGAGTTTGGTCATCGTCAAGATTCCCTTGAAGTCTGGTGGAAAGCTGCTGTGGTTGCAGAGGTGGCTGCTCCCTCACTGTTCAGACAGGTATGTATGAATCAGACCTACATTCTTTATGGACAACTGCAAATATTCTGCCCCACTAAGGTATTAAAACTTAAAAGGTAAAGAGAAAGTACATACAGGACTATCCTTATTCTTATGTGGCATCAAAGCACTTGAAATCAGATGAGTTGTTTCTACTCCCCTCTCCAAGCTTTGTGCTGACCAGGACAATTCAAGGATCTTGTTAATGAACTTCATCATGGCATTCTCCAAGAAAGAGAGGGTCGATGAACCTAAATGTAGTAGATCTTCTGTGTCACAACCAAATAGGACTCTACTGCATCAGAAAGAAATAAATGAGGATATTAGAAAAGTAAAGCATAGCACAAATGGCATGGAGAGGAAAAATTAGTAGCAATGATAATAATTTCTCATTCTGTAAAAACATGAAATTTTTACAGCCTTTTGAAAGTTAACAGGAGGAAATACTTTCTGATTTAAAATAGAATTAAAATACAGAGCTTATGGCTACAGTAAATTTTGGAGAAAAAAAATAATAAAAGCGTTAAAAGAACAATTAGTTTCGTACCTAGAAGAAAAGTCTATTAGGACCACTAAACACAAGATGCGTTGTCTTCTCTTGTTCTGGAAAGCTTTTCTGTGCCCAAGAACATTAGGGCAAAAAGCTCTAATACAGACATTCAAATAATAATATAGAATAAAGTCTCACAAAAGAAAACAGTATTTTCCAATTAAACCAGCCCAATCACTATCTCCCAATATTTGTTCATGAAAAAAATCTGAGATAATGTTAAAAACTCAAAATAGCCCTTTCAGAGTGCTGTTGAAGGAAGGAAACCAAATAACATTAACTCCTGGCCTCTAAACATATTACAGAAAAATAAAACCAAAGAAAACCCCTAATTACTTAGGTCAAATAGCCATTGTAGTTCCAAATTTTTTTACAGAAACTGTTTAGTAGTTCTACTCACAGCTCACTGTGTCTCCAAAACAACAGACACAATGTTAGAAAATTGAGAGTTTATGAATATCCCTTTTAAAACTTAAAATAACCTGAGCAGAGCCTAATTCAGCCTCAGGTATAGTGGCTGTTGCTTCAGAAGGAAAACTAGCAGCTGATAGCTACAGCACCAGGCAAGGCAGTCTATAAACTTTTCCTCCAGTTTAAGGATATGGACCTCCCAACACTTCCCCAGCAAAGGACTCACCCCTTCTTGCATGAGGGGAAGCCTCTGGTTTCCCTGTGCCTCAGAGGGCAGAAGAGATAAGAAAAAGTAGGCAGCATTTTCAGAAGCAATAGTTAAACATCCATGAAACTCAATGGAAACAAATGTGAGCATCAGAGAGACACTTAAAGCCTTCCTCTATTCTTGGCTCTGTTACAAAGCCAGAACATGCAGAATGACTAGTTCATTATTGAGAGACAGACTAGATTGAACAATGGGGACACCCGACCTCAGACCACACACATACTCCGTCTCTTGGTTCCCAGATGATCTCTGGATACTGAGTAATCACTTTTCCTAAAACATCAGTCTCTTCCCTCCCTAAAATTATCCCAACTCTACCCAAGGCATTGCAGTCTACTGAATCAAATAACACTTCACAAGTTTTCAAAATGTGCATCCAGCAGAAATGGGACACCTTTTCATCTCTATGGCAGAAACCTGATTTTGTCAATTATATGCTATATAAAAAAACCTCTGCTATCTGCTTTCCCAGTACTCTGGGGAATGCCAATGAATAATTTTAAACCAGGAAAACGCTGTTGGGAATATTGTTTTATTTGGGAATTCTAAACTTTGAAACACATCTTCAAAGATTATTTCATAACTAATAATATTTAACTTTTTAATATACACATACATATATTTTTGCATGTATGTATTTTGGATTAAAAGAATAAAGAAGGGAGAAGTCATCGTGCCTTAAAAAGAAACACATCTAGACAGAGGTGGTAAGAGTAGAAATCCTCTGATGTCCTTGGTTGCAGGGCCACAGGACATGTGAGTGAGAGATGTGCTGTCTGTGGCACAGAAATTATTCCAATTATCAGCTGTGTACCTTCTTTGTGACATGATACTTACATAACAGGAATTATTTTGGAAAGCTCTAATACATGTCAAATTCCATCTTGCTTTTCAGAAGAATGAAAATACTAATAAGCTGTAAAGAAAAAAAAATAATAATGAATTCTCTTGAGACATTATGGGAGTTAGTTTAGGGTGGCTAAGAAGGCCAATGGCATCCTGGGGTGTATTAGGAAGGGGGGGTTAGTAGGTCAAGAGAAGTTCTCCTCCCCCTCTATTCTGCCTTGGTGAGGCCACATCTGGAATATTGTGTCCAGTTCTGGGCCCCACAGTTCAAGAAGGACAGGGAACTGCTTGAAAGAGTCCAGCACAGAGCCACAAAGATGATGAAGGGAATGGAATATCTCCCTTATGAGGAAAGGCTGAGGGAGCTGGGTCTCTTGAGCTTGGAGGAGACTGAGGGGCAACCTCATCCATGGTTACAAATATGTAAAGGGTGAGTGTCAGGATAATGGATCCAGGCTTTTTTCAGTGATGACCAGTGATAGGACAAGGGGCACTGGATGCAAATTAGAGCATAGGAGGTTCAATGTGAATATCAGAAAAAAACTTTTTTACTGTGAGAGTGACAGAGCACTGGAACAGGCTGCCCAGGGAGGTTGTGGAGTCTCCTTCACTGGAGACATTCAAAACCCACCTGGATGCGATCCTGTGTGATGTGCTCTGGGTAACCCTGCTCTGGCAGGGGGTTGGACTAGATGATCTTTCGAGGTCCCTTCCAACCTTTAGGATTCTGTGATTCTGTGAGTTGATCTGTGTATGTCAGATTATTTTAACCTTTGCAGTCTTCTGGGTGTTTTTGATGCCACTTCATCATTACAGTAATCTAGTTCATTCCCTCATTTGAACAATGGTCACTTAGAACCATTCATCACAGAAGCTTTTCAGTGATGTCTTCGAGACTGCTGATACAACCCTGTTATTCTGAAAAGAACAATTTTCAGAGCAATCTGCAGGGGAATTGCACTGTTTCCTAACTGCAGTTGTTGGTCACTTCTTTTGTGTTTCATCCTGTTATTTTTGGTGATTTTTTGATGTAGCAAACAAATTGAATTCATCTTGAAAAATAAATTACAAACTGGGTGTTTTCTGAGCTGTCCACACAATGTTTGTTTCATCTTCCACCATATGTTCCAAGAGTATCACAGGGACTGACACTAAGAAAGAAGGTGTTTGCCAGCTGTCACCACAAAGTGGTTTCTGAACTGTAGCCTTATTTCCAGATCTCAAGTGCTATTGCATAAAAAATACTAGCAAAAGCTGGTCTTTTACAGATGATCAGTACATACTAAAGATTAGACAAAACTTTTCTGAAACTTTCTTTAATGTTAGATTTTCTTTTAAACCAATAATTTTACTAAAAACTAAGATGAGATCTTTATTTTATAAATCCCAGCAAACTCATCTGCTATTCCTTTTCAAACAATGGAAACAAAATACATGTTAAGGGAACTTTTTGACATTTGCATGTATTAAATTGGCTTTATTACACTGCTGTACCACAAGATGTTTTGTTTTTCCTGGGCCCTGGATTATTTACTGCTCAGCTAAGGAATTCTGCAAAACATTTTAAAACAATGGTTATTATATTACCAAAGCACCCCTACACATTGCATTATATTTCTCTATTCATCAGCATTTAGCTAATTGATTTGCTTTTCTAGAAAACACAAGGTTTTCCTTGCAAAGTAACACAGTTTTATAGGTACTGTTTCCAGCTACACTGAATACTGTTTAGCATTTAATTTATAATATTAAAAACCAAACCAAACAAAAAACCAAAACCCAGTGTTTGCTAGGGTACATCAGAGATTAGGTAAACACAAATTTGCATCTGTTCTCTAACTCTGGGTATAAGCTTGTCATTTAGTATTTTAAAATGTTTAAAATATTGATCCATTTTTTCTAGATGTAACTTTCTTTTTCGTGACTCACCATCAGCAGAATTCAGTGAACTTACCCTAATGTGTGTCCTAGTGAAAGTAATTAATGATGCTAAATGATGAAAAAAATAAAGATCCATTTCACTAAGGGCCATATTAGCTTGTCTCATTCTTGTGACCTGCCATCTACACCATCTACAGATTGCTTCCAATGCTGATGAAGATAGTCATATAATCTACTACTCTGGAGGGAAAATACACTGCTGTGATATAGCTTCACATATCTGAACATAGATCAATAGTCTATTTGTATTCACACACAAACAAACAAATATAGTTAAGGTAACTTGCATTAATTCCCAGGACGTCTGTGGTAAAATACTTGAAAGCAAAATAGGTAAACATTAAAGAAAGTGAATGGCAGAAAGTGTTTTTAAAAACATTTCTTAATAACATGAAACCTACAATAGTGCTTACCATTAAATGTGTCTCCCTTCAAGATATGTCATTCCCATGCATGAAAAATAGAGCTGTTACGCAAGGAACAGGACATGACATGGTAGGTATATCATGGGTGTTACAACAGGACATGACATGGTAGGTATATCATGGGTTAGAAAAGCAGACAGTACAGATTATGAATTTTACCCTTTCAAGCATGAGCAGAAATTCTGAGTATTTCCCAGCTCCAAGCTTCTTGTCCAGCTTCAGAAGACTGAAGCCGAAGAGATCAAACACTCAGAGTCTTGGTGAATCTGGCATCTTTCAGGTGTCTCACGCTGTGCACTTTTTAAAAAGATGCTGGGTTGGGAAGCACTCTGCAACCTCAGCCTGAACCCTGGAGGAGTTCAGGGAACACTGCCTTGTCCTTCACTCAGTCAGAAATTTCTGACCTTGGTGATACTGGATTGCTTAAAAGCTTGAACAATCCTGCCCATGCTCTAAACAAGTCTCTTAATCCTGTCTCAGCTGTGAAAACATCACCAGGCTGCTACAGAGTTTCCAGGGTTATTGGTACCCCTGTTGTCAGTGAGCATGCCCTGAGAACCCCACTTCTCTCCCCAGCCCTCCTTTCTGGTGGCCTCTACATTCATGCTTCCACAGGGAACTTTTATCTAAGGAAATCAACAAGAGCTGAACTGTGGAATTACCCCAGACTTTTTTACATTTCATCATAGTGTTAGGATGGATAAAAATCTCCCCTTAGAAGCAGAAAAGCAAATGTGTTTCCATGCAAATAACTAGCCAAATAAAAAAATGTCAACTACCTCAAAAAGTACCAAAAAGTAAATATACATCATCTTACTCTTCCATATTGAGCTCTGATAAGTTTTGCTTTTACAGAATTTCCCATACCTCCAACTTTGTCACCAGGTAAGATTTTGAAGGTCATCTAGTATCTCAACCATTTAAATACGTGGAAGCTATTGTCATGTTAGCACATATGATTCGCAACATATATTTTTGCAAACAACCTATATGATGATATAACTTTTTTCTGTATGGTATTTAAAATTTGAAATTGTTAAAGCATTTGAAAAAGTTTAAAATTAATAATATGGGAAGCATGTGTTCAGTCATTTCAGTTTGTATAATGATTCACCCATTATAAAATTATAACAAAGTCACACAGAATCACAGAATGTTAGGGGTTGGAAGGGACCTGCAAAGATCATCTAGTCCAACCCCCTGCCAGAGCAGGGTCACCCAGAGCACATCACACAGGAACACGTCCAGGGGGGGTTTTAATGTCTCCAGCGAAGGAGAATCCACAGCCTCTCTGGGCAGCCTGTTCCAGTGCTCTGTCACTCTCACAGTAAAAAAGTTTTTCCTTATGTTTACATGGAAGCTCCTACACTCCAGATTGCACCAGTTGCCCCTAATCCTATCATTGGACATCACTGAGAAGAGCCTGGCTCCATCCTCTTGACACTCGCCCTTTACATATTTGTAAACATTGATGAGGTCACCCCTCAGTTTCCTTTTCTTCAAGCTAAAGAGACCCAGCTCCCTCAGCCTTTCCTCATAAGGGAGATGTTCCACTCCCTTCATCATCTTTGTGGCTCTGTGCTGGACTCTTTCAAGCAGTTCCCCATCCTTCCTGAACTGAGTCAATAGTTCTGTACAAAACATTATTTTATCACAATAAACCCTTGAGACAAAGATAAAAATATTCAGGCATTACTAAATACAAGTACATGGCAGAAAAATAATCTTGCTGTTAATTTTTAAAATTATTGTAACGTCAGGTAAAATTATAAACATAGACATAATTCACATTGCTGTAGACAATCTCACATTCAGAAATTCAAGTAAAAATTCAGAACAATAGTTTTTTAAAACCAAAATTCATAATAAATTAACTTTGCACTAGTATGTATTACAGATAGGACAGAATGAAATTATTAACAACTTATAACAGATAAAATAGTCAGTAAAAATATGTATATAAAGAGGTCTGACAATCTTTTCCATATAGTCTTTTCATGCCCAGAAATTCAGTCACGTTATCAATCACATTATCAATCACATTGAAATGCCTCAAAAAACATACCCTAACAAAACATCTCAGAGGGGAGGAGGTATTATCTTCTTTTTATGGGAAATAAAACAGATGTAGAGGGACAGGGATTTGTACAAGGTGACACAAAAGGCTGTGGCATAAACAAGAAATGAATTGGAATTTGTTGTGTTCCCACCCTGACTTTGAAACAGTGGCATAGCCCTCTGCTTCCAGTGCAATTTAGGCTCTCATTTCTTTATCATTTCCAGTGAATCCACCATATTAATTAAGGTAATGGGTTATTAGAGCTAATAGAGCAACAGCTGCAAATATAGGTCTCATGCACTCTACCCACAATGATAGAAACTTTTGTAGGTAGTTCCACATCCTTTTCCTTTTTGGAAGGAATTTGCACAAACAAATACTATAATCCCTCTATTCATACTCTTAAAGAGGTAAAGTGTGACAAGACTAAATAGCTCTTCCATCAAATACTGCTTTGCAACCCATGATCCCAGGATGTTACCTGTGCCTGAGGTATCCACAAAAAGGAAGAGGAGCAAGTTAGCCTGTGATATACGGTCATTCCCTTGCACAGAATTTCCAAAGGTCTGCACTGCTGCTGAAAAATGTTAACTGTCCATGAAGAAAACCAAACAATTTGAGAATCATTGCTGGGTGCCTTTTTGCTACCCGAGGATGTCCTGAGGAATCTCCCTTGTCAGGGCTTTTTGCAGAATCAGTGAGAGCAAGCCACACAACTGGCCCTGAGAACATGGAAAATGCCAGGGTCATTGTCCTTCTGCAACCATCTACTCACTCAGAGGGCCTTGAAGGTCATGTGTTTAGAAAGAATTGTGATTATACCTTCCAGTTTTTAAGATGTTTTTTAAAACTTTGTATCACTTTTCTATCTGTAAAATGAAGGGTAAAATCAAAACACAGAAACTTCTTGCTAAATTTGATACTGTCTTGAGAGAACAGAGTGGTAACTTCCTTCTCCAGCTTTTCACCAACACTAGTCCCAGTGTATTCCTTATTATCCAGATGAATGGAACAAAACAGTAAATTTTATTTTAGGAATAAAGTTATTATAAAACACATAGGTTTGATTTATTTAAAAAAAAAAAAAAGGTAAGAAAAAAATCAAACTCCTACTCTGACAGTGACCATATTTTTATTCTTGACTGCTGTATCAGGAATTTTCAGCAGTAAGAAATCATCTTTCTTCTCTTTCTGTGAAATAGAAAAGGCTTACAATTCTGTGAAATGTAATGTACAGGTTTAATAGGATTGTACTCCTGCCTAATGTCACAGTAACAAATAAATGCAATAGAGAATTGCTGACACAATAGAAAACTGCTAGTTCAACACAATGAGTCTCTGTAAATAAATCTGAAGTAATTTCTCTATACATCTTGGCTACTGCTTTAAGCTCTGCCTACAGTCAGGAGACAACATGGCATCAACAGGGGAAGATGTGTGTGCGTGCGTGTGTGGATGTGGATCTTATAGCAACCTCCTCAGTGTGTTACAGCATGTTGCAAAGAGCAATTTGATTGTTCTACTCCAAAATACCCTTTTTAGACATGAAGTCCCCTTGAAGCCCACGTATTAAAAAGCACAGATTGGCATATTCCAGCCTGGTGGAAATGTGACTGTGAAGGGACTCAGTGGTACTCCTGTGCACTTGGCAGTGGTCACGTACTTAGATTCAGGGCTACTGCAGCCCAGCTGGCACAACCTGCTTTCTGTACAAAAAATGACAGCAACTCCTTGACTCCTCAGACAGCAGTTTTTGCCCCTTTTGGCCACCCTTTTCTTACTGGTACAGACTTTCTGCCTGCAGAATAAGCACCAATTATACTGGGGAAATACACATTAGCCATACCCCAGCCATTTTCCATCCTGCTCACATTGAGTCTTTCCAGTGTAAGATAGGTCTGTTCCTTTCTCACTACCAGTTTTAACATGACAACGTGTCTTCCAGTAAGATTACTCAAGGGGAAAACATAACATGTAGCTGGCACACCTTTATGCATTATACAAGACCATGAGAGATCCCTATCTTGAATACAAAGCAACCAAAAATCAACAGTGAATACAGTGGCTCTTGGTAGTATGAAATGGTAGTAGTGGATATAACAGCTATCCTTCGTATCACCCTTTGTCCTCACCTTTTCCTCTATTAACGTGTTTCTTAATCTCATTTTCTCAAGTGGGATGCAGTTCTAGGTAGCATGGAGTATTGAACAAACAGTATACTACAATATTTTTCATTTCAATGGATCAGCATTCTAACCACTGAACCACTCAAAATGTCATGCTAACAGCACAGGTAGAAATTACCTTTTCTTTTTCAAACATGCAAGTGCTCATGAAGAAGATGACAGGCAACTCCTGTTACAGAATATGTAGGTAGGCCAGGAAGAGCTGGCATTTTGTTCAGCACAAGGCAACCATTTACACACACACTGGAGGGCTTGCTCCTGTTACTCTATTATAAACAATACCATATAGTCACAGATTGCCTCCTGACATTCACATTATGTTTGTCAAAAAACCCTCTTCTTTCCTGCTACTGTCACTTTCCTTCTGGGGTGGGTTAGCCTTGGCCTGACTCACACCCAGACTCTTGTTCACTCCCCCTCCTCAGCAGGGCAGGAGAAGAAAATAAGATGGAAAAGCTCACAGGTCAAGATAAGTACAGGGAGAATCACTCACTGGTTACTCTCACAGACAAAACAGACTTGACTTGGGGAAAATTAATTTAATTTTTTTGCCAAATAAAATAGAGTTGGATGGTGAGAAACAAAGGCAAAAAAAGTAAAACATTTCCACCTTCCTGACCCCTTCCTTGACTTCACTCCATTCCCAGCTCCACCTGCCCCACCAGAGTCTCTCCAGGGACTGCAAGGCACTCTGCCCTCATGCCTAGAGCACCTCACCCCCTTTTTCTTTTCCTTCTGTCATTTTGATGCTCAGGAAGCTGCTTTTCACATTTTTTCCTGACTCCTCAGCAGTCTTTTACCCTTTCTGACACAGGCTTTCCCCGAGGCACCTGTCCATGGTCAAAGGCCACAGCCGTGCCCTCCAGCAAGGCTGTTGGAGCTGGCTGGAACTGCCTGGAACCAGCTGTGTCTGGTTCCCACACCCCAGTCATCGTCTTCCATGACTATCTGTACCAACAGAGACATACAGACCACTGAACAGTGGGACCACAAGGTGCTTACCTCTGTGATGACGTGGTAGGGCTCTCTGGGGAGAGGAGATGACAACTTTTTTTGAGCCAGGTGATTTCCAAGGAGATAAACTCATTCACATGGACTTCAGCTGCCATCCAAGCCATCTTAATTGGAAGACTAAGCTGTATGACACCCTACAGAGTGTACAGAAGCTGATGGCTGTACTGGGGTTGAAAACCATTTTTTTTTGCATCTCCAAAGATCTGCTTTCAGTTAACAGCCATTACACAATGTGATGTGTAAGGAATAAGGAGCAGCATGAGGACCTGGTCGTTTCAATGTTTACGGACAATCTCCCTGGGTGGTTTGATTAGCTGAGGAGCAGATGCTATTTTCTCTCCCTTTTTTTGATCTATTTTTGTTTGTAAAACCTGAAGCTGATTGCACATATGCTTGAAGTTTAGGTATGAAGATTTTGAAGAATCTAAAAAAGTGAATGCACTTCATGAATATTACCAAGTAGGCACCAAATATTTATTCAAACCTTTGGATTTCTGTGCATGAGTGTTTAGCTCATGCAAACAAAGGGACTCAACTGGTCAAATCTTCTTTAGGTTATGACAGGAGTTTGTCTTTGTTTCTGTCCTGGTTTAATTATCTTCCTTGGTCCAGATGCCTGCATTGAGAGGCATCTGCAAGACGTTTCTCAGCTGAGGTATGAGTAAATCCCTCTTATGATTTGACCCAAGAGGAGCTGCACATCTGCACTGTGGTAAGAGTTGTGAGTGCTGCGCACCCTAAACCATTTTATAGTTAGTTGTGCATCTTAAACAATTTTAGAGGCAGTTTTGCAAACCTCAGTGTTGCAAAGATTCTTTGGGGAAAAAAAAATAATAAAAAATTACTTGTGGACTCCTTCTCAGCACCTATATATGTATATGTGTACCCCCAGTTTTTCATGAGGTGAGACCAGAAGGGACATGATTTAAGGCTTCTTGTGTGCATGGATGAGCAAGAGGAAGCAAGTGCTGGTTGAGACATCTGAGAGAACTTTGTAGGCCTGAGCTAGAGGGACCATGGCTCTAGAATGACCAAGGACTGTCTCCTCTCCACAGAGGGAAGCAATCAGAAAGATCCTTTACTAAGGATAGTCAAAGTGCACCCTGTGACATGTTACCTCCTGGTGAGCCCAAAGTATCTGACTGCATCTACATGCAGACAAAGACTAGGTCCTTCAGGAGGCAAGAAAAAGTGTGATCAGGCATCAGAAAACAAAACAAATCAGAGCTGGCTTGTCAGAGAGCATTTCAAGGTAATCCCATGCTGATAATTTCCATTGAATAGAGGGGTACGTGGTTTGATGCCAGGAGGCAAATAATTTTGTCCTGTACGTTTTTATTGTAGAGGGAAGGTAGGGGTGAGAGGATGGAGGGTAGTTGTATTTAATTGATATTTTAGATTAAAATGTTAGTTCTGATACAAAAATATTAATAATACGTTTTTGTACATTTCCACATTGTGTGAGCAAATAGAAAGATACATGTTTTGTTCCTGTATAAGTTTTTACTTTGGTATCTCCTGATTAGTCAAGTAGAAGCTACATTTTCTTCCTTCTCATGCTGACTACACTCACCTGAGTGGGTACATCTTTCCAACTCTATCTACACTAGACTTCACACTGAGGAATTGATGTCAGGAGTTTAGGCAACAGTAATATTTTTAAGACAGTAACAACTGACCTATGCACAAAATTAAATCACATCTCAAGGGAGTAATTAAAGGAATCCTCCTTAGCAAATAGGAAAGTAAAATTTTGAGCAAAGCAAACAGAATTTGGACAGAATTTAAAATTTCCATTAAAAATATCAATTCTCATTACATTTTCTCTCAAAAAGTCTAAATAAAAGGTAGCCTTGTGGCCAATTGCAGTCCCTCTTTCTTTTAGAGTCACCTCTTTTCCTGATGACACCTGTAAATGGTAGGTCTATCTCAGGCTTTCATTTTGAATTCCTTTCAAATTAAAGTACTTTACCATTTTGGTGGGTCTTACTTTAGTTTGCAGTGGATATTTACCTTTTTTCTCAAATTTCAGGGGAAAATTCCAAAGCAAGAACTGGAAATTCTATCATTTAACCTGTTTTCATAACAAAGAACTAACCAACAGGAAGAATCTCTTCACAGATTTAGACCTAATGAGATGCACTTTGGTTATTAGTAATGGCTGTTGATTTTATGTGGCCTTATAAAAGCACCTTTTTTTGCCTTTTTTAGTCACAGTCATCATTCAGACACTTGAGAACTCAGAAAGAACATTTGTGTTCTTGGTTGAAGCATGCAAATTGAACTTTAAATGAGAAGGTAATTCCTGACAAATTCAGTGTCAGATAACATTAAGACTGAAGGACCTTGTTTGCATTATTTTACACATAACCTACTGTTTTCTGATCATCCACTGGTGGATAATTTTGCCTTTGTGTCCATAACTTTCTTCTCCTTTTCAAAAGTGCATCCTTAAAGGAAAACATGCTGCCTCTCCTAACGCTTTTGCATGCAGTTCGCTATAGCCAGGATGACATTATATAGTTTACCCATATGGTATGAATAATACTGAATTATTCCAGCCACTTTAATTGGATACAATTTTGTTGTAGATATTGTTTTGCAGGAGAAAAATGTACCTCATGCCACTGATTTTTTTTTTTTTTTTTCTTTTTTTCCAGCAAAAGGCTTAATAAACCTGGGACAAGAATTTCAAAAGCAACAAGTGAATGTAGGTGCACAACAATACCTCAAATAAAGAGGTAGTGTTCAGCATCTTCATAGAATCTACTCTCCTGAAGGCATTGTGACTGGGCAGACTTTTGAAATCATGGCTTAACACAATTAGACAATGGTTTTAAGTTGTGGTTTATGTGCAACAACATAGTAAACAGCTATCTGGTGTGCCCACCCTGTTCTATGTTACACATATTTAAGACTAAAAATTACTCAGTCTTTCTATAATAAATTAAAATCTATTTATTGCAAAAGAGTCCTTTTGTACTTTTTTTTTAATTTCTTTTTTTCCCTCCACTCCCCAAACCAGAGATTTCAATTTGGGAATATCTCGGATACTGATATTTCAGACTTCATTTCCCATGGGAAACCAATGGATTCCATTATTCATTGCAGCAGCTCAGCAAGAGGTGAAAACTATATGCAATGTAATCTGTTCAGGGAGACTCACACAGTAAGAACAATGGTGGGATAGAGATCCAAAATATAACTCTCATGGGCACTCCGAAAGTATTTTTCAAATGAAAATGTTCAGTTTTTAATTTTTGGTGAAAAGGCAACATATTCCAAAGAACAGAGGCCTACTTCAGCTCTGTCTGGTTAACTCCTGTGTAACTGTGATAGTAGATACAGACACCAGCTCATTTATCTGTGTCATGTCTGCATATAATATCATGACTTGTATTTTTTTTTTTTTCTATAGCACCGAGGCAGGTTATGACACTTAAAAAACTTGTATCTTGTTAGCTGATATGAAACGTGGTAGGAAAGACATAAAACTCCACTAAATTCTCCAACCTACTCCTGTACTGTTGGTAGTTTAATAGTAGTAAATGGAGGTCAGCATTAAAGTCTATCTGATTTCATTTTCCACTTACCACATATTCAGTACATCAATCATGGACTATGAGACTCCACGGCCCCTTCCACAGGGGAGAGGATGACTTCATAGTTAGGGCATTAGACTTGAGTTTAAGAGATTTGGGTTCAATTTCCAGCTCTCCTATGGAATCTTGGGCAAATTATTTAATCTGTAGGTTCCTATCCTCCAGATGGGAAGACGATAACACTTCTTTTGTCACTCTTGTGGCTTATTCACTTAAAAAGCAGTTAAGGGCAGGAACTGTCCTACAGTGGATGTCTGTGTGCAGGGCTCAGCACTGCAGAAATCCAACCCTGCCTGAGGAACCACGGCGAGACCACAATAATAGCAACAATAACCTATTTCCAACAATGTAAATACACATGCAGGTTGGCTTGAGCATGCACTTAAGCCGTCATGGAAGGCAAGCTCTCAAGCAGAAGAGGCATATGCAGCGCCTTTGATGAACTCTCACAAGCCAGCCCTAGCTATGAGATGAGTCATGGCCCACTTCAGCCTTTTGCAACAGTTCTCAGAGCAGCAGCAGGGTGATGCCACCTGGTACCTGCAGGCTTGTAAAGCCCCACTGCCCGATATCTTCACCTCTTATTAGGAGAGCACTTGACTGACAGGAGCTGAGCAATGTTTCACCCTGTGGGGCTCAAGACAGCCACAGTGTCTGTCAACACATTCTATCACTCTCTGTTTATGCAGACAATTTTTTTTTCTTTTCTCTCTCTCTCTTTTTTTTTCCCCTGATGTATTCATCACTAGGCTGCAGACACCTAGTTAATCCATTTAGAACCTATCAGCTCTGTTCATCGGCTCATAAACCCATTACCTCGGAGGCGCTGTGCTCAGGGACACAGGTGCCAGACCAGTGCACAAAACCCAATTGAGTTATGTAGCAGGCAGCAAGGCCCTCGGATTCATGATTCTGCCTGCATGGGGAATTGCACGCGTTATGTGGCAGCAGCCACTTTATTAAATATCGATTTAAATCACAGCCTTTAATCAAATCTGATAGAAGACCTTTCTCACCTTCTGTCTCTCCTCCCCCCCCCCACGCCTTCTCCATGCTCCCTTTCCCCCAGCCCTTCCCTGTCCCCTCCTGTCTCCAACAGGTTTGCCTGATGATGGCGAAGCTCAGGAATGAATAGTTAGCAAGTAGTTCAACAGCAAACCCTTATCAACAGTAATGAGGCATTTGCGATAATCGAGTGATGAAATGTAAATGGGCAGTAATGAGCACAATTACATCCACTGGGGAACCATCAAAGCTGCTTCTTTCCTCACAGATAGATGAGCTCCCTCGCTGTCACTGCCCATTGCTGCCTTCGCTCTGAGCATGGCACAGATGTGGGGACCCGGCAGGGAGGAAGGCGGCACTGGAAAGAGCAGGACCCGACAGTGCCTTGCCAAAGGAGCCCACTGATGATGGCCAGGTAGCAGCCAGGCTCCCTCCTTGCTAATTCTACCTTGATGGTTAGCCTTTGCCTCCTTCTCCCCTACCCTCCCTCCCTCCCTCCCAGTCCTTAGGGATGATTTGATTTGCTGCAATGTTTGAAAACTGCCTCATTGTGCTAACAAGATTAACTTGAGCCTATGTCTGTTTGATACACTGGAAATGTGCAGGGTGACTCGGACTGGCTTTCAGCTGAAAGAGCCAAGAAATGGGATGGTTGCCAGGGAACAGGCCCAATGGCAGCTTATGTCATCCTTGCCAGTAAGGGACCAGCAGGGAATAACACCAACACATTCAGGAAAGAGGAAAAGTCGTGGCTTCCGTAATTTGACCAAGGAACATTAATAGATCCCAGAAACTGCTCTCCCAGTAATAAAAACATCAAACAGTATAATCTCTCCCAGTCACTCAGTTTATTCTGGATAATTTATGCAACTAAACAGTGCTAGAGAAAAGTCAAAGACGCAGGGTAAAAAGCTGAGTTGCAGAGAAACACTTGTGGAAAACATCCTCGTACCCTCTGTGTGATCATCAAACTGCTCTTGACTCCTTATTTACTGGGTCTCACAGAATTTTACTGTGGTATACAACCTAATTTTCAGTGTCCTTGTTTCCCTGTCTGAAAGCCATAATATCTATGGAGAATTATCACAGGAGTTTTTTTAAGAATTGATCAGCTAAGAAAAGCTCATCAGTTGTCACTTTTTTTCTTCAAAGTCACAGAAAGGCTTCTGGTATGCCTAAGCCTTGGCATGATGGTCAAAGTTATGTTTCTGATTCTTTCTTGTATTCAAATCCTCTTTAATTCCACATTCATTGTATCACATGAATGCACCAGGTATAGTGCAGATGGTCTATGAAGAACACACTGCAGGACTTTTGACCCCTGGCAGATCTGCAAAGAGGAGTAGGTGTCACATTCGGCTTAGCCAAAAGCATGCCAGCCCACTGGGGGTGTAGAAAGGGGCTGTTGGCAGAGTTGGAGACAGGGAAGAGAAGTTCACCAGTAACTGTGAAATGAATTTGTCCACTGTAAAGATGTGGGTCTTATTATTAACAACACTTTACAAACTGACTGGAAAGAGGAGGCTGTGGACTTTTTAAGTTTTTTAATTATTATTTTTTAAGCGTACATGTTTTGCATAATTTTAATAACTAGAAAGTCCCTTGGACAACTGGAAAGCCACATAAAGGTAAATGGTAAACCAAGCAGTGGAACAAACTAACACTGGCAGATAGGGAATAATGATATAGGAAACAGTGAATCTTTGCTAGATACCCTCTTCCAAGAAATACAAGGATTGTAGTAGGTGTGATCTGAATGAAAACAAGGTTTGGCAATGGAGAATGCTAGCCAGAGAGCAACTGGCTCATGTGCAGGTAAAAAAATGCAAAGGAAACTTGAAGCACTTGCTAAATGTTTCTAAAGAAGTCAGGGTAGCAGAGGAAGACTGAATGTGTCCAGGCTACCAGCATGAAACAATTTTCCAATACCAACAAATTTAATTTCTCATTTTCCAGCTCTCAGAACATAAATGCAATGAATACTGCCAGTTACTTCTCACCCCAAGCAAAAAATGCTTCCTCTCATCCCACTTCAATCAGCTGTCTTTTAATTTCCAAGAACATTCCCCACTTTTTGAGTCAGAAGTGTCTCCAAATGACCAATTACAGTGCAGAAACCACCTGAGAAATGCAACCAAAATCTGGGCAAGCCAATCGCATCAACTCATTGGGAGATTAATTACATAAGTGCTGCACCTGAAGACAGATGACTGATGCACACATTTAGGAAAGATCCTGCAAATAAGCCAGCCTGCTGCAATAGTCCACCCACCCACTCTCAAGCCAGGAAGAAATGCAACCCTGGACAATCAGATGAATCGAGATGATCACGTCGGCTGGCTGTTACAGAAGGCCTTCCTGATATCCTAAGGAGTTACTTAATATTATGGAGTTCCATCACCTGCAGTGATGGATGGTTTTAACTGCACGATTTTCAGTGCAAGTAACATTTAAAAATACACTAGGATCTTTTACTTGTTAGAAATGCAATAGCTGTTAAATTGTATTAGTTATTGACCTTAGCAGCAATAAACTGTAGCAAGAGTAGTCTACAGTAAACACTGCTAAATCATAATCAGCTGGCACAATGCGGGTATTTCTGACCATTTGCACTATGCTCTGTAAAATGTATTTGTTCACAGTATATAAAAATGTGAGAATACTGTATATTATTTTGAAATGCACGGAGTTTAAAGACATATTCAACCAATTTATCATTTAACTTACGGCTTCACAAAAGCTATTAAACAACACTGTGAGCCTGGAGGCCACACATATGCTACAGCCCTGGAAATGTAAAGAAGTTCATTTGAATCTCTTAACAATGACCTTGACCTATCGAACAAGGTGTATTTATTGTCAACAATTCATCTCACTCTTGACCCTGGCAAAATGCCTAACCCTTGAATACTTACAGTGGGGGAGGAAAGGCTTGGGTCTTTTTTTTTTTTTTTTTTTTTTCCCTTTCTTTCCCCTGGTGAAATAGGCCATTTTTTCCCCCTGTTTAGCAAAATCTGGAACACAGATCATTAGAATGCTTTTGGCAGCTAATTTGAACATCAGTGACTCAACTTTGAGAAGGAAGTCTTTTTCTGCCCTAAAGAATCTCAGAGAGTTTTCAGACTACAGTAATTGAAAAATCCCTAAACACTCACTCACAGAGGAGATACACATTACTGCAGGAACAGTCTACAAATTGTAAAGTATTCAATTTACATTTGCAGTACCTCAGGGCAGTTGTGAAGAATTTATATCTTCAGAAACCTTTGAACTAACAAAAGATAACATTTCACAGCAAAGTCTACTTGCATGAAAGTTTTTTTAACTCCCTTCATTCTTATTCTGAAGGAAGTGTCTTTTGCACTTCTAGAACCAAGGCTCAACAGGGGTATCTGAGATGTTGAAAAGGAGATGGAAATAAAGGTGTTAAAAAAATTTAATGGACATACTGCATCTAATTTAGAACATGAGTTCATTATTCACCAGTCCACACATGATGTATTCTTGCTCTGAACTTGATGTATTTTTAAATGATACTTCGGTTTGATCAATGTGCAAAGATTCTTAGTTATATTAAGACCCTTTATGCAAAGGGCTTTAAAATGTGTAGATAAAGGGCACAGCTACACCCTGGGTGAAGGCAAGGGGACCTTTCTTCTTCCCTGTGTGCACCAGCTGGGGCATCACCCCTCTATTGATATTGAGTCTTCATCTGCTTGGAGACATTGCATTCAAAAATTAATTTTGATGAGCCTCAGACCAGACACTTCATAAAAGTGAAAAGAGAGTCCTTCTCTTTAAGAAGTGAAACTTTTCTTTTTTTTTTTTTTTTTTAATGGGGTCACTTCATAGATTGTATCATTTGAATACGTATCAACAAACCAATCTTTTTAGAGAATCCATTGTGAATCACGCAAAAAAGCTTTGTATTTATATTGGACCAAAGAACTTCAAGGGAATAATGGAATAGGAGGTACTTTAACAAGGTTCTTAAGTCACATAAAAGTCAGTGTTGACCTCCAGCTGGCACTTGAGCACACCAAGAAAAAGACAGACTGCTAACTCACTAAAGCTCAAATCACAGGATCAGGCCCCATTTATGTGAAGAAAATTGCTAATAGAAACAAGTATCACATTTGCTAGCTAGGAAATGATCTCTCTCTTCCTCTGCCCCTTTTCTTAATCAAAGAACACTCAATATAATTAGCAATCTAATGCCATATTTTTGCTTTGACTTTTTAAAAATTTCTACAGAAAAAAAAAAAAAAAAAGAGAAGGGAGGAACAACAACAACAAAAAAATCTACTTCAAGCCAACCCGAAATCTGTTATTACCATATTCATGTCCAACACTAAGCATTATGTGGAAACATTAATGAAAGTTTTAAAATGCAATCATTGGTTAAAGTTTTTTTCTCCTTCTCTGTAAAGAAATTGATAAATGTTTCTATTAACTAATAACCCAGGAATCAACAGTCTTATAAAACTGGTTTATTCAGCCCAGAAAATTAGGCAATCCATCATGACTGATTTGCTCACATTTTCCCCTGCAAATAAGTGAGATGAAAACTTTAAAACCAATAAGATAATGCACTTAACAAATTCAGCTGAGAGAGATGGATAAACTAAGATGCCACTGGCATCAGTTAAGGAAAATCTGTCGTGTTTCCAATTATTTGAGCAGATTTTGTATCCCAATTTGCTGCCAGACTGGCTGCATCCCCCACTCCCCTCTTTCAAACCAAATAATCTGATCTTAAATCAGAACAAGCTCATCATATCACACTATGAAAGGCCAACAGGGGATAAATGACACCAGATGTTATATGAGTTTTCTTTTAGGCTTTCATTTCAGACTTACTGCATTCCCCATGCTGCTTTTTACTTGTCAAAAACTAAAATGTGCTTTGATAGATAACAACCCTATTTTCTTCACTGCCTGAGCTTAGAGAATACCATTAAGTATTGATATTGATGGTGCTTAACTAGGGAATGCAACCTGGGACTGCAGAAAGCAGGATCCTGGGATCCTGAGGTATCTTTCAGTCCCGCAGATACATCTTCTGCTAGTCCCAGGGTTTTTCTGTTGTTGCTGCTAGGGGTGGCATTGGAATACATGCTGTGTGATTTTACAACATAAAATGTGAGGACACAGTCAGGAAGAGCAAGGAGGGGCAAGTACGCTCAGAAACATAACTCTTAGGACCATCTGCTGCTGCTGTCTGAGCTGCTGAGGGAACCAATATCATAGCAAAAGACTAACAATGATCTTCTCTGAAGCTGAACTGAGACTAGCTGGTGCAAAATCCAAGGCACATCATTTAAATTTGCTTTGCTTATGCTTTTCTGGAGTCATTGTGTGTCCAGACTGATAGGGAATGGCAGGAAACAAAGAACAGCAAGCGCTGCTGAACAGCAGTGGGGGACCTGGGTGTGCACAGTCAACAGCACACATGGCTGTTGGTGCCTGCAAGTGCCCCATACCTCACCACCCCAGGTCTGAAGGGAGAAGCTGCTCTGTAAGGGCAAACCTGATGATTCTACCAAGGTGTGAGCAGCCTTTTAAAAGCCAGTTTGTCCATATGGACTGTACTAACTGTGTTCCCAGGCTTAAAATGGCTGTCTGGTGCTGTTTGCATGATACAAAGGAAACACGATACAAAGGAAATGTGAACCCACCTTGGTACAGGGCAAAGAAATAAATTAATTAATATGTTAGTCTCGATCATGAAGGAAAGAGACTCTTCTTCCTATACAGTTGTCTTTCAGAGTACTTAGCCACAGCAGCCTTTTGGAATTGCCACAAATATTTTCTTAAAATACCTAAGTAGCGGATGCACTTTAACTCTTAAACCCACAATGACTGTGACATCACATCATCGAGTGATTGCCATTGAAAAAAATATTGTCTCCTAGCTTGCCTGGTATGTCTGTTTGTATGGAGGCACTACCATGGCTTTGAATACTTTAGTCTAGTGCCTGGGAGTAGCTTGCTTGTCTCATGGGTGGCTGCAGGAGGTGGCATCTTAACCTCATTGACTTTCCTTCCAATACATGCAGCGAGGGAACATATTCAGACATACTCTGACTGCAGCTGCTGGCAAGCAGCTTGCTCCAAGGTGGACTGAAGTTAGCAGGGTTAAGCCTCAGGAGCAAAGGGAAAGATAAGGGCATGGTCAAAGTGAGTAACAGCAACAGAGTCTCTCCTTTACAGGTCAGAAATGCTCAATGACAGATTCTGAAGCAGAATTTAACTCCCATATAAATCCCACAACATTTTCCCTCCCACCCCCACCACCTCAATTGCCCCTGCTGCCCTAGTGCTCTTCTGTCTGCCTGCACATTTCTGCCTGCTGTTGATTCCACTCACTTGCACTGATAGCATCACCTTTGCAAATCATGCAAAATATGATTGGTGAACAAAATACACCAATGAGTCAGCAACTGTCAGAAACCATGACTTATAACATTAAATAGCATGAGTTTGATTTGGCTGATACTGCAATATCTATGCAGCACAGCATCACTTGATACTAA
Organism: Chaetura pelagica; assembly: GCF_000747805.2. Taxonomy (NCBI): domain Eukaryota; kingdom Metazoa; phylum Chordata; class Aves; order Apodiformes; family Apodidae; genus Chaetura; species Chaetura pelagica. The sequence goes on from NW_009953786.1 coordinate 7,728,019, forward strand.
GGATGATCTGGCCTCAGCTCCCATGCCAGCAAACCTTTACAGGAAAGCAGAACACCAACTGATTTGTGCCTTGAAGTGTTAATGCAGAACACCGAGGGAGAGGGGCTGGCAGTGGGTACATTGATGTGTTTAGCCACATCAATCTAGAGATCAATCTAGATGCCCTTCTGAGCCTGCTTTCATTCAAAGAGCAAGGCAAAATGCTGTGTGAAGAAAAGACCCATCAACAACTCTTAAACCTGGGATGACAACAAAAGAAACATCAGTGAATATCTCACAACAACAAAGTTGTGTCAGATTTGCCTCATCTTTAGCCCCTTGGACCACTATATCACATCGGTGGTTTCCAGAAGCAGTAAGCAAGAGCTTGAGTTGGTATCTTAATGCTCCCCTCCTTACAATATTCAGTTTGAGGACCAACATCATATCACTTGCTTTTCAGTCTCTAAGTGTAATTTATATTTTTCACAGAAAACTAGTAGATCAGGGTAGAAGGTGATACATTGATTACAAAAGTAGAAACAAGTAACAGTGGAAGTTCTTTAGGATAACAACATCCATCATTTATTTAAACTATTGCTGCCCCCAAAAAGAAAATGGAGTAGCCTTTTAATCTTTTCTAATGTCTGATTATTATAAAAGCAGTCAGATATGCTAGTTAGCAGATGAAAGGAGCAGTCTTCCATCCTCTCATTCTCTCTTTTGATGCTAATGTGTCTTCCTGCAGCTGACTATGCCCCTGCCCACATGCTTTGGGGAAGAGGGTCAAATTGCTGCTTTTGGATTCATGGGCACAAGGAAAAGTCTGGGACTTGGCAGTTCTCCAGCATCATCAGAGAGGATCATCCCTACATTCACCAAAACAATGAGATGGTGTGGTCCCCTGGTCACCAGGCTGAAGATTTTAAGTGACTAGAAAGACATCTGTGGAAAGTGTTTCTGGAACCTCTGTTGGTGGACAGCCACCCCAGAAAGCTTGTTTCTTGAAACAGAAAAAGAAAATGGCCTTTGTGACAGTGTGAAATCAAAGCAGTTTGAACTGCGGTTGCAAATGCTGACAACAAACTTAACCAAAGTCCAGGCTGAATATTAAAAGCAGAAATTAGGCAGCTAACACTTTTGGCATGACCAATTGATTTAAGAAATTCAACATTGCTGTCATGTAAGTCCAGTAACAGGAGCAAAATTAATCAAACCAATGACTTCTTTCACTGCATGATATTCAGCACAGCTTAATCCCACCCATCACTTGCTAAGGCCACCAATATAGTAAAACCACTGTGTTCTGCCACTGGCCTGCCTGTGGATGCAAGCTCCTAATTTAATTATTGCATACCCTCTGCTCTTATTGCAGAGCTGTTTCCTTTTATATTTGCTCCAATCTAAGACATACCATTTCCTGAACCGTAGATAAAAGAAACAACATTGAAATATCCCCAGCAGTAACCCTCTTAAAATAGAAGTCTGGGAATTAACAGCAGCCGCATAGGTACCTTTGGAGATCACAGGAGTGACTCGGAATTTCCCAGCATACTGCTGTATGAATATTTGCCTGCTCATATCTTTCCAGTTGAGAATGAGGCAGCCAAGTAAAGGAATTTGAATGTATTTTGGCTTGCTGCCTCTGCTGTTTTGATTTGCAGACTGGCCAAGCAGAACGCAATTAGTGGTTATTGACACCTTTACAGGAAGCACTCATAAGGGAAATGGGAAATTGAAAATGTCCTTTAAAAGATGGAAGCAAAATACTGTATCAAAGCTTGCTGGTAAATAAGTCGAGGCCAGAAAAGTGCTCAGTCAGAATATTTGTATTTCTGTATCATTTAGGAAAATCCTATTATGGCTTTAGCCACAGAGACATCCCTGGTGTGCAAGATAGAGGCAGTTCATAAAATACATAGCATTTTCAGCTTGAAAATAGGGCAACCTATTGCTTTCTGTAGAGGCTATGTTACACCCCAGTTCCCATCAATAGAATATAATCTCATTGCAGCAGGCAATACTCAATATCAATGAAACACTGGTATTGTAGGTATTTGCAGACTGCCAGTACCTAAAGGACAGAAAAACTTTGTGTTTTTACAAGGGACAATATCTCTGGAACACATTTGTGAAACAAGGCTTCACACCAAGGAGGCAAACAAGTTACATGCTTGTGTCCACAGACCTGTCTGCAGGCATTTGTTTGCTCTTTCTCCCCTCTTTTTTTCTGATACTTTGTACCGTGCCTACCTTGCACTCCGGAAGTTCCACTAGCAATGTCAGTTATGCAATTATTCCCCTGCCAATTATTGCCAAATTAGATGCCTGCTGTCAGTGTTCCCAAGCACTGACAAAGTGTATGGTAATATCTGTAACCAGGATAATGCTCTGAGGAGTCTGTATTGTTCTCTGGAAAGGAAAAAGGAAACAAAAAAAAAAAAAGAAAAAAAAGGAAAAAAGATAAAGTATGTTACATGTTCACTTATGCCATCAGCACTCAGTGCAAAAATAAAATAAGTTTTGTTGTGTAGTTATCCCAATGATTAAAATATAATAGGCTAATGAGATTACAAAGCTGATTGTGAACAAGACCAATTGTGTTAATTGGAGACTCCTGAACGGCAATTTGAGCTGCTGCCGCTGCTGAGTTTTGAAATATAATCAGTTTTACTAATTTTATCTGATTTCTTAATGAAGCTTGCCTTGAGCAATTGTTCTATGTGTTCTTTAGCAAACAGCGTGTGTCATAACTGCTGACATTAATCTTGATTACTTTAGTTAAAATAAATAGTTATACTTGGGCGGCTTTCAGAAAATATATGTCAGAGCAAATGTAATGCTCGGAAGAGAGGGGGGTTTGTTGTTTATTTCTATATTGTATTTGCAAAGTCCCAACTGTGAAACATCTTTCTTGCGTGACCTGATCTCTTTCAGGCTCCCCAGTCTTTTGCCTGCCCACAAGAGAACACTTTTTACTTTCATAGGAAGAGGGATAGAGACAGTGTCTTTCTTATGGACAAATCTTTACTAAGGGAAAGAAAAAAAATCCACCAACAAAATCCATCTCAGAAGAAATTACTACAAAGAGCTTTTTCATGCATGAATCTCAAAGTTGGCATGCACATTCTCACCACCTCATGCTCCAGCTGCTAGTACTAATGCTCAAGTCTTATAGAAATGCTCTCTCTCATATAGCTTATTTGGTTTTATGGAGTATTAATACACTTAGGATGGCTCTTTGGAGCTTTCATAGTGCATTTGATGGGATGCTGTACCATATTGCTGCTTACAAAGGGACACATAAACATTAACAAAAATAAACAGTAGAAAAGGGGAAATGGGAATATAAGTGCAGTCTGAATTAATGGCAAACATAGCTAGAGATTGTTCATATTTCAGAACTCCTATTATATTATGGCCTTGCCTTTACAGGGATAACCCTTTCATAATTAAGATAATAGCTAACTAGTCTGATAGGTATTATACATCTTTTTTTGAGCCAGTGTGCTTATATGACAACATAATTTGCATGTACTTATTACTGGACTATAAAATCCACTGATTTTATATGTAGCTGCATTGATTAGGTACTTGGATGATAAACAGAAACCATTTTGGGAAAGATGATATAGGATATATTAAACATTTATTTCACCCTCTCTTTATAGCCAGCATTGGTTTGGTAAATTAAAAGTGTTTAGTCTGGCCTGGATAGTAATCTATGTCCAATTAGGATCTAAATATGTATAATAGACAGTCCAGCTTTTAATCTATATGCATGTAGCAATATCTTTAGTCATGGGATTTTTTAAAGAATTACAAAGTTGTTTTTTTTTCTTCTCTAACACATGGTATTATGGAATAGGGGCAGCAGTGCAAGCAACAAGAGCAGCTTCCTCACAGCACTCCCAAGGACTGCACTGAGTACCAAGTAGCAGAATTTTGTACTCACGGACATAATGGGTGAAAATCTGGATTTCCTACTCAAACTCTGCTTCCTCAGTGCTTAAATGCACTACTGCTTGAAAGTCTGCAGTTAGAATAGATCTCAGCTTTTTATGGGGAGTTCTGACTTTTAGGAAGAAGCTGACAGCATTTTCACTCCCTGCCCCAGAAAGTATTGCCTTTTATTTAAACTACTTCCTGTCCTGCTTAAAAATTGAGCTAGACATTTTGGAGATTAAAAAAAACTCAGACATAAGATGCTTCCACAATGACCTTTCCTCAAGATGTCATAATTTATAACTGTGATTCATGACCATAATTCAGACCCTCACCTAGAACAAGTGTCTCCATCAGCCTGGGTCCTTCAAACTCCAAACATCCTTTTTCAGACACATTTAAGCCTCCAATAAGTAGGTTTGTGGCTTCTTTAGAAGGCCTGCTTCAATGAATGAGTAAAAAAATACATGTGGAATTGAATTTGTGTATTCTCATTTCTGTTTAATAAATATGAAAGTTTATACTTAATGAGAATCCAGTGTCACCCCTCTCTGCCTTCCTTAATGAAAGCTAATTGAATAGAACAATCTTCATTTGGCAGGACACATCACGAGGGCTTGTCTATACTTAGAAATTTACTGAGAGAACTAATCTAAAATGGTTGAGAAACATCCCTACAGCTTTCTGCCCAAATAGCTGTTCCAGAGCAATTATTTCAAATGAGCTATTTTTGTAAATTTTCAAGTGTATACAAGTCTCAAATCTAATATCTGGCTGGTATTACAGACCCAAGTAGTTTTTATGGATCAACCTATTTGATCTGGCAAGTAAGTCACAGTGTAGTAATGAAAATATAATAATGTTGGCTCTGATTTGCCTTTATGTTAATGCATGGCACTGTAAAAAAAGCCTTAGTGTCTGATAATATGGCTATCAATTCCACAGGACCAGTTGTAAATTTCTAGCCCCGAATACTTTTAAAGGTAACATCCACCCTACTTTGTAATAAAATTCCTCACCTTTTCACTTTCCATTAGGACTGAATAATTTATTTCTGGAGTGCTTTCCCAGCAATTTACAGACAGCCAGGCTGCTGTAACTATCAAAGGTATATTTGTGTGTGATAAGCCTTATTTTAGGTCCTTGCTGTGCTCAGTGCAAGAAAGGCTACCAAGTTTCAAAGTTCACACGTATTTCTTTGGGGTCTGGCAGCATACCAAAACTGCAGCCTCTCCTAAAACAGCCTGGATTCAGCAGACATAGATTGATCATTTCTTGTTCTGTGTGAGAACCATTTCCCTCAACATGACCACTGCTTTAATCTTGTATTTTAAACATAAACAGAATGACAGATTTTACAGTATCATCTGGTAGGCACAGCAGCCTTTTAAAAGAATGAATCATTAACCTAGAAGCTATGTTTAAATAAAAAGGACAGACAACTAGAAAAGGGAAGAGAGAGAGAGGGGAGAAGATTGGTTTTGTTCATGATTTAACACACAACTGTGATCCACCCACCTCCAAAATGCATTGCTGGAGCAAAAACAAACCTCACTGTAAGTGGTGCAGGAAAAAGTGGCAACATAGAAGAGCTGGAGGAGCACTAGCAGAGAGAGGAAAAAAAAAGGAATTTAAACATTTTCTCTCCTGTTACATTTTGAAAAAAACTAAGCCTTTAAACTTGTGGGTAGGGTTGTCATGGTCTTAGGAAATATATTTTCCAATGTATGACTTTAATATTCTGTGTAACTTGAACTTGTGCTGTTCAATTGTTCGATGCAGTTGGTATTCCCAAATGCATATGCAACCCATGTGATCAGCAGTTTTTTTTCAGCCATCTCCTGGGAATTGTTTTATACCCCTGAGTCACTAGAAGTGACTGAACTAGATCAAAGTAGGGCGAGAGTGAGGTCATCCAGTTGGCTGGCTGTTGTCATGTGTCCTAATATAATTTGGTGACGCAGTGATAAACCATGCTGCTCTGACAAGATGCATCAAAAGGAAACTAGTTCTGCTTGAAGGGAGTTCGTGTCACCTGAAAAACTTAGGCATGGCCAAGTGCATGTATATAGATAGAGCTATCTGAGGAAACTTCCACAGCCATCTATAAATGACATCCTGGTGACCTGCCTATGATTGAGGACCGTCATCAACTGGGTTTCCCATTTGCTTGAGGGAATGAGCAATAACTCTTTTTTTCTATTCTTCATTCAAAGTAAGGCATTTGTAAACAAGAAACAAACTCATACCAGATGGGATCTTCCTTTTCATAATGCAAAGACATAATTGTTATTTAATCCTTCCAAATTGCTTTACTATGTCAGGCATCTCCTCTGTTGCTAATGGTAGGAGCTCAAGAATTTTGGGGTTTGCTCTCCCCATATCCCAGAACTCAGAGTGATTATCTCCCAGTTCTTATGACTTATCTAACACCCACAAAGCTGAAGTCACAGATAAATCTATCATATCCAGGTGTTAGAAGCCTTTTGCAGAAGACATGCATGCTTTTACATTCCTCTCCTCCTTCAAGATGTCCCTATGTATAAGAAAAAAGCTGGTATTGCAACCACTTCCTTTAATTCTTTACAGGTTTTTTTTTTTAATGCTGCCACACCTGCACTTCTGAGATGCTTTGCTAACCTTTTACCCTTAGTTTCTCAAGTGCGTCTACTGAAAACAGACAGTTTCTATTTTGCCAAGCAATATTTACTTAAATTAACGTCTATATTCTGATTTCTCTTTCGGAAGAAAACACTTACTGCATGTACATGTAAATATTGCACCTTTGATATATTTAGATTTAATTTTTTTATAGCTGGGATTTACATTTTTCAATATTATTTTTGTTTCTTTTTATTAGGGTTTTTCAATGTAATTGTAATTAATGGCTGTGACTTTCTCTGTTTTTTTTATAGCTAGGATTTACATTTTTCAATATTATTTTTATGTTTCTTTTTATTAGGGTTTTTCAACGTAATTGTAATTAATGGCTGTGACTTTCTCTGTAAGCCTTTAATATAGAAGGGAAGCTTTTTATACAACAAACAGAAATTACCGAATTTCACAAAAGGGAAAAAATACAAAATATTAAGATGAGGTTAAAGGCTAAAATTTACCTATAAGTGCAGTCTAGCACTTAAGCAGGCATATAGTTTTAACTA
>NW_009953786.1:7735119-7841121 GCF_000747805.2 Chaetura pelagica
TGAAATCTAGACAGGGAACTGTATTTAGAACAGTTTTTAAACACTCTTCTGACCAACTGGGGTTGTAACAAGTTTTGCGTTCAAGCATAACACGATTAGCAACCACAGAGAAGGGAGAGGAAAAAAAAAATAAAAATAAATAGTAGGCTAAAGAGTTATCCTGCGTTCCCTGTAGAGAGATTTTGCTCCTGATGCCTTCCTTTGGTTGAACAGGCTGCAGTCCAAGCACGCTAATGCAGCCCAAGTGTGCTGCGGAGCAGCTTGCCAGGCACCCAGAATTTGTGGGACAACCACTTCAGAACATCTAGAGCTAAGGCTGATCTGCCTTTGCTTCCTGATTACGCAAGACCTGAAGTGCTGGAAAACAGAGGGAGAGGTTGGACCATGGTTCTTTAGGTGTGCAAGAGAACAAAGTCAACCTCAGTCAGGCTGCTTTCTTACCTTCCTTTTCCTCTAGAATTAGTCAAATCTGACAGAGTAAGGAAAAGATTAACACATTTGGAGTTTGGGAGAAGAAAGGCTGACTCATTCTTGTTTATGATGCTTTCCTGCTCGTTCCCTGTAGAGAGATTTTGCTCCTGATGCCTTCCTTTGGTTGAACAGGCTGCAGTCCAAGCACGCTAATGCAGCCAAAGTGTGCTGCGGAGCAGCTTGCCAGGCACCCAGAATTTGTGGGACAACCACTTCAGAACATCTAGAGCTAAGGCTGATCTGCCTTTGCTTCCTGATTACGCAAGACCTGAAGTGCTGGAAAACAGAGGGAGAGGTTGGACCATGGTTCTTTAGGTGTGCAAGAGAACAAAGTCAACCTCAGTCAGGCTGCTTTCTTACCTTCCTTTTCCTCTAGAATTAGTCAAATCTGACAGAGTAAGGAAAAGATTAACACATTTGGAGTTTGGGAGAAGAAAGGCTGACTCATTCTTGTTTATGATGCTTTCCTGCTCTGTGATTTGGAACAAAAGAAAAGCATCCAGCTAGATTTTTCAAGCATGCACCAAGCATGAAGGGTTGTCAAGCTTCAACTTTCCTCATGACATCATCTGAAAGGCTGTGTAATTCCTTGCAGCAAAATATTCACAGAGGTCATGGCAGCTTGCTTAAGCAGTCAAAATCTGTGTGCCATCCTCTACACTCTTGCATTTGGAAGTGTTTTTTCTATTATTTTTTTTTATTATTTTTTTTTCTGATTTGGGATATGGAAAAGGAGGGAGAGTAAAACAAAGGTGTGATCTAGTAAGAAAGCATGAGCTTACTCTAGACTGCAGCCCCCAAAGCTGTCTCCTTTACCTTTCTTCCAGAAGAACTTGTGATCTTAGGAAAAACATAAATATAAACAGACCTCTTTTCTTCTCTCAATATCCCATAATGACAAGCCATCTGTCAAAAATCGCATCTCAATGCTTCACAGATCTGCTTAAACCTTCTGTGTTCAAAAGCATTGATATACTCCACTGCTGATAACTTAGTTCAGTTATTTTGATTAGCTTGATTATTCCTTGTGGAGCAACACAGTTCATTTAATTCCAGTTCATATGTTTGCCATACTGATAATGCATATACCTGGAATAACAGTCTTTAGCTTTCAAATTTCAAACCAAAAGCAATACTCAGCACGTTTTCCTGAGAGGGAAGAACATCTATTTCCCATATTCTTATCTCTGTATAATTTCTTTTGAAATAAAGAAAGATTGCAATAAAAGGAACTAATGTAAATTCTGTTGTCCCTTGATAAATTCAGTAAGCCTCCATTTTCACAAACTTCAATATTCAGTCCCTCAGACTATCAACTTCAGGAAGAAATTTACATTTTTATCAACTGGGCCTTGTCTTTTCTGGGTCTTTTTAGCTTTACATGATTTTAAGAAGTGTTAGTCTGAGATTTTAAGCAGTCATCAGAACACCGATTTTGTGGAATCACTAGTAAAGAACTATGGACTAAAAATTTTAGAATATTTGCCCATGGTGGTTTTGTTTCCAGGAGTAAAGAATTTTTTTATTTGTTTCAAAGTATTCAGTTAGTTCTAATCAATGTATGCTTCAATCAACATTAGGAACTAATTGCAAGTTAGAGAGAGTAAACAGCTTAGTTTTGTCTTTCAATTATGACGTATATAGTAGAGTTAAACTTTAAGTAGACTTAAACAATTAAGAACTCTACTATTTTGAAGACCTTGATGGACATTACCAACAGAAACAGTTGGTTTAAATATGCCATTACACCATTTCTTTTACTTAATACCCTCTTTTTAAAGAAAAATTAAATCTGTTCAAATGAATATATTTTTCCAGTCTGCAAATTTATCAAGTTTAAGATAGATTTATTTACTGAGAACTATTTAAAAGTGATTTTTTTTTCTGCAGCTGTAAAGATATTACGACTTCTATATAAATAGGGTTTAACACAAATAGCAGAGACAAAATAACATTTCCCTGCTGAAGCTGAGATACAGCACTCACCATATTCTAACATTATGTAGAAGGAAAAGGTGACAAAGATAAATTATATTAAAATAAAAAGCTACCTGATTAAATGCACAAAGATATAATGCAGTGTTCTGATCACTGACAAATGTATTTTATGCAGCTACTTTCAAGTATGTATTTAGCACTGATTTTACAGCTCAATAAACAACAGAAAAAGGGAAAGCTTTCTAAAGCTGGACAAAGGACAAAAGCAAACAAAAGTAAAAGACATCTTAAACCAAGTTAACCTTTTGATTATTTTAATCATAATTAAGGCAATTTAAACCCTTGGGAAATAAAATATCAAGGAAAGCTTTGGGTTTGTACACATGTATTCCAGTATTTTCACATCTATTGCAGTGAGGTCCTGGCACACTTCTGCAATACCAATAGCAGTTAATCACACCTATTCTTACTTTGGAGCTCTACCCTGGTCATAAAGCTTGACAGGTACCCCTATCAACTGTATGGTTTAGCTCTGGATCACAGCTGGATTTTACCCATAATGTTTAACAAATGCACAACCCCAGAGGTTTGCAAACTGTGATGTACATAAATGCTAGCCAAGTTGCTACTCATGGTTTGTGAACCACTTGGGTGTGATACATGGCACAAGGCTGGGAGCAACATGGCAACAATGGCTGCTGGTACCCAGAGAGACACCACTCACCTCTACAGTCACCTACAGTCAGGTGACAGTAACCAGCCTCCTGCCTTCAGAGCAGAGCAAGGTGGCAAAATAATTTTCTCCCAGGATCTGCAATGATCAGCCTTATGAAGAGGACCATGAAGATCAGGTTTCAGAGCTGTCACCTCGAAATCTTGCTCTCCTTGCAACCAGGAGGTCCTCAGGATCTCCTCATAACTGGATGGCAGTAGGTATCACTGAAAACAACAAAAAGGCTTTTGGTTTGACAATCACTGTCACCAATACTTACCTTTTCTCAAACATTTCTTTCTAAGTTCTCAGAGAATGCAAGTTCTCAGCCTGCAATAGCTGAATCAAGGTAAATTTGGAAATAAAATCATCCCCAGATTTCCTGCCACTCTTTCTCTTCTGTTTCAACTCAGCTGCTGTGCTGCAGCTTGAATTTCTGTAGCAAGGAATGCAACCTACCAGTATTAAATTTCACCCTGTGGTAGCTCTTGGGGAGAGAAAGGCAATTTCTTCAACGCTTTAAATATGGAACCTGCATCATGGTGATAAGTCATTCAGCATTTTCTCTTTACTAGAAAACCACTAATTCCAACTTTAAACCCAATCTCTGTCTTGCTGGGATTGAAACCAAAGTAAGTGAAACAATTCAGATCTCACAGAATTCTCCAGTCAAGGGGCAGGCTTGACAGCTGGTCACACAGCAGATGAAATCTACTTGGTTTTATTTCTGGTAAAAGTCATTTTTTTTTTAGAAATTTGATCTATAAAACTGCAGGGCATGATACAATGATAATATATGCATAGAAGCTTTCATATTTATTAATTGCACATATTACAAGATAGAAACCAGCCAGAGTAGTCTTCTAAATTGGGATCAAGATTTTTTAAAGCAACAGCTCTTTGAACTTCAGATTCTCATACAAAACCCACCAGTGAGGTTTCTGAGTATCAAGAGACTGTGTACTGTATTAGTATTTGAGATAACGTAAACAAGACCATCGTGTGAAGTGCACAACTCTTTAAAATTACCTTGTTCATATGTCCCAAGATGGACAGCAAAAAACAAAACAGAGAAAGAAGTGACACTTTCTAAATTCTTGCCCCAAATCAATCAATAAAAACTGACTTCTAGAGATCACTTTCTCAGAAATTACTTCCAAGCTTCCATTTAGTGTTCTGCAAAATGAATGAAAAGTGACAAGAAAACACTTTTATTCCTATCTTAGAAAGCAAAAACTCAGGCACAGAAAGTTTATGTAATTTCTTCAGAACTCACAAAGGACTTGACTCCTGTCTTTAGCCTTAAATTCCTCCATCCATTTTCCAAAAATGGAGGAAGTTACTTCAATGACTGTATTGTTCTCCTTAGAATAGGGGGTGAGTCTCCTTCCACCCAGTTTTCTGGGATCTTTTATTTTGGATCTTTCTTGTCAAATCATTTATTGTTACTGTTGATAGGGTATTTAAAAAAAAAAAGCCAAACCAAAATATGTACCCGAAGAGCTATGCCACATGGCAGGTATAAAAAGCAATAGTTCTTAGGATTTGTGTAAATACTAAAACAGACCTCCTACGTTTAACCTGACATTGCTGGTGTTTTTCTGTTACTCTGCCCAGTGGTATTTCATTGTTTCCCACAAAACTCCAAAAGGATACTCTAATTTTTTCCTTTTGCTTTTATCCCAGTAATTAGTCACAACTGACGTTTAGACACATGCAGGGTGAGACACCCCCATGCATTTTCTTTTGAATTCCTTGAATTAGGCTCAACGCTGAAGGAAAACACTTTTCCTGCTCGCCTCCTCTATATTTTTTAATGAATGTCATCCAAATGGCATTGCCATTCTAACGTTACAGTGAAATTCCTCGCATGCTGATAGTGCAGCGTGGGAATCTCTAAAATTGTCCCCCGTAGGTTCGAATTCAGCCCCTGAAGGTTCACTTGAGTTTAATTTCACTAATCACACGGGGACGGTTATTTTTTGCTCTCGCTCAGCTTCTTTCACATGCAGGCACTCACACACACACACACACTTATGCTGCATCCCTCCTGTTCTGTTGCACTGAAGTCCAGATTAGCTCTGACCATTTCTGCACGCAAGCGGAGAACCACACAACACCAGAGTGCCCAAGATCATAGGTGGGTCGTTTGCTTTGAGCCAATTAATTCACATTTGCGATGGTAAGATTGATTTTTTTTTTTATCCTGCATTTCTAAGTTTATTTAACTGATTTCAGAAACTGTCACAGAGGTGGGGGCAGAGATCATCTTCAAGGTTGCTGTCATCTGGAATTTTATGTCCTTCATTTTCTTTCACTCTGTATGCCTGTCACATCGGCTTAACTGTGAGTAGCGTACTAGCCAGTACCTCTGGCATACTGTATATTAATAGAATATTGATATAGCCCAAATACTGTTGTGGGATTCATCATTTGGTAAATCCTCTGCCGTCTGCAGTTTTACAGAGCCGTTTAATTAGCAATTTTACAACCTCCTATTCTCTCATTAAATTAATTAATAATTAAGTTCAAATATAGGCATCTTTAATGTCATAATTATATTTCAGTTTTATGGTCACCAGAGTTTAGCTCATTAGGCAAGGTAGTCATAAAGCATAGCTCTATTTAGGAGCTGAGGCACTGATGCACAGGTAGTCTGCTTCTGCTTGGTATTTTTATCCTTCTCACTTTCTCCTGTTCCCCCCTCCCTGCCCCCTGCTTCTCCAGCTCCCTTCCCGCTCATTGCTCCATGCTATCACTGAAATATTTACCTCTGGCAGCTCTTCCTCATTCATATGTAAGGTTTAAAAAAAAAAAATAATCCCAAATACACACCCTCACATCTTCTTCTTCCCCCCCTTACTCTATCTACTCTGTCTGGAGCAGCACAGGGATGCTGGCCTGCTGTGGGTCCTGCTTCCTTGCAAGCCTCAAGGACCAACTCAAGGATCAAGCCTTCAGTGCTGGGCACCCAGCAGTGGCAAATTTTCTATAGCTTCATATCGGGAACATTGTAGTCCTCTTTGACTGCGTGATTTACCAAGACACAGGATTTAGCAATAGTATTTCACACAATACGATATGTTGTGCCTTGTTTTAAATGTAGTGGATTTATTTCAGTCATTATCACTGATTAAACCAGCTTAGTTGAAAAGGCAAAGCAAAATTTGGCTTTGAAATTGTTCTTATTTAATTTTGTTTGTGCTCACATAACCCAGGACAGCACTAATTATCTCTTTAGTGTAGCTCATATTTCTAATGTAATTCATATGTAAATTGTAATTTAATTCATATGGGAATGTTTGTGTTCCTTGCATATTCTCAGTAAAGAGCACACACAGTGAATTAAAACTGTTTGGAAATGAAACAGTGAATTAAAACTGTTTGGAAATGAAAACTTTATGTTGCCTTTTTTGAACTGTCTTGGATTTGTTTTAGCTTGTTGTTTCTCTAATGAATCATGATTCAATTGGATGGCTAAGGCCCATGTATTCGATTTCCTCTCTGTATTTAGGCACCTTGCTCACTGGCCTGCTTTTCCTTCTGCTTTTTGAAGGAGGGCAGAGGAGAGCTTTCTGTGTGCCCACTACCTTTGAAAAAAAATAATAAAATCATCATATGGTGACTGTTACTAATAATGAATAATTAGAGGCCAAATTTCTATGACTACAGAACCTACAAGCACAGGACTATTTATGCCACTTTGCTTCTCAAGCAGAACTGTGAGAGTGCACAGAAAGGCTTTATTTAGGAGTGTTATTTCTGGTTCCGCATATCTGGTAATGGTAAGTTAAAATTTTAAGCCCAACTCAGGTTTTTCATCTGATAATCTTTATATCCTTGTTTCCTTTTAAAACCATCAAATTGTTTAATGCACTGTTACTGTCGTCTCTAAAACCTGCTGCTGCTGCCCACAGCAAGTGGTCTATTGAAAGGGCAAGTCAAAACTTCCTTTTTGTATGAGTATAGGACAGTAAAAGTTGCCAAACTGTTGAGTTTTCAGGACAGACTTGCTTCCTGTACATGGGAATAATGCTGCAGTACACCCTAATACCAAAACCAAAAGTAAGGGCAAATGCAATAACTTGGTGTCACCAGGAAGGTGAGCTTGAAAGCATGCAAAGTTACACGCAGCAGGCACAGAGGCACTATCAGTTAGTGCAGCAGACTAGATGAAGTTAAAGAGCTGAAGGAAACAGGAAGGATAAAAAGTTCAAATGGAAGAATAATTAAACCTAAAGAGCTGACAAGTTACTGAATGATTGTGTCAGCTACAGTTTTCTTTGCTGAAACTGCCCTTTTCCTGATTTCTTGGCAAAATTGCACTCACACACATCTATTTCTCATTCTACCAAAAAAGATCTTTGCTTGGCCCGTGTCAAATGAAGCTACTTGTGCTGTAAGGACTGAGGCCAGGCCCAGGGGCATTGCTTTGCCCCAGCAAATGATGACCTGACCCATCAGTGGCCACACAGGAGCATATAAGTGGTGCCCCCTCAAGTTTGGTGACGCCTCACCATGCAGTCACAGTGCAGGGGACTTGTGACACAGTGGCCCTTGAAACCTCTTCCCATGGACAATTGCTGCTTAAGCTGGTACAAAAAGCCTTCAAGGAAAATATCTTTATATCTTTGCCACCTTCTCTGTCACTCTTGAGCACTGCTGTGGCCAGAGGTAATCTTTGTGTGTCAGTCTCAGGTGCCTTAATGTAGAGCTCTCGGACATGTCCTGCTCAGCAGTTGGAAAAATTGCAGGCACCAAGAAGAGAGACAGAGGGATCACAGAAGCAAATGGGCATGCCTGCCTGGTAACATCCTTCAGCCAGCCTCCCCATCATGAAAACACTCTGGTTTAGGGCTATTTTGTCTTTCTCAGGCTTTGGGAACCTACTGCACAGAATTTCACCTCAGGAAGGCACAGAGCCAGTCTGCTATTTAGGGGAAATGAGCAGAGGATGGACAAAACAGGCAAGAGGGAAACGAGCAGAGGATGGACAACATGGGCAAGAGGGACCACTGGTTGGGTTTAGCTGTAATAACATGCCCCCCTTCCACGACAGCCAGGTACCTTCCAGGGAGAGATGCTGCCCCATCTAGGGCACGCGTCTGAAACACGCGTGCATACACACGCGCACACACACACTCCCCATGACAGCACAAGAGCTGTCCGAAACTATTTTCAATAATTGATTTGCTGTTTAATTGAACATCATGACTGACTAACATAGCTCATTACTTTACTCATTAGTTAATTATCGAAGAAAGTAGGACAAGTCAATAAAATGGAAGGCTGTAAATTCCAATACTAATTAGCACCATTTCCTCAGAGACATATTTAAGGGCAGATTGGCTACCTGAATGTCCCTGGACCTTGTAGATGAAGGGAAAGGGTAGACTTACCATAAATCTAGATTACCAGAAAGGCTCGTCAGTAGTGAGGAGTAAAGTGCACAGGTGCTGAGCTACTGCCAGGCACCCTGGTTGAACTGGAACATTAGAACGCAAGCAGCACAGAAATTCCTATTTTTAAAAAGAAAAGGGGGTGGGGGTGGGTGAGGGAGGCAGCACTCACACACTGGAGAGAATCCATATTTAAAATAAATTATGCAAACTGAACTACTTCTGCAGAGCACATTTGCTTTCCTAAGCTCTCTCTTTTCCAGTCTCTCTCACATGCACCACTTCATCCTCTCTTTTCTTGGCAGACGTATTCCAAGACAAAACAGCAGTGGAGTGGGCACATTTTTAATGTGTGGATGCTAATCTATAACTCTTATTTTGTGTTTCAAAAATAAGATAAACTATTCCAGTAATGGAAATTACATTCTCCTGTTATTGCTATTATTTTTTTGTATTATCGTATTTTAAATTAAAGTCTGAAATACAATCTGAGGCAGAATTTAATAGGTCCAGCTGAGATTTAGCTGAGCCAAAAAGTCATTCAAAACAAATAAAGACAGTCTCAAAGAAGACAGGGAGAAAAGGAGGCAAGGGGAGCGTATACATGTGTATGCATGCTTGTATTCATAGTGCATATTTTATATATACATGATCATATATATACACTCAGTAATTGTACACATTTGTGTCTATATATTAAAAAAAACATGCCAGCATATACATACATACCTACTGAAATACACCTATGTAGGGTTCTTATTTCTCAGGAGAAAGAAATCAGCAAATTCCTTGAGTTCTGCAGCTTAAAAGTCCCCAGGTCTTACTGGCTGCCTTTTAAAAATCTACACAAGAGGACTCAGACTATGAAAATGTTTTGTTGATATACTGACACACTGTTGTACATTTTGTCTAAATTAATTGCTAATAACTTCCCATCATTAATGAATAGGGACAAATATATTTGGAAAAATGAATCAGGACAAATACATAATTTTTATTTGGAGGCATATCTTGTGAGTCTTCCTCTCCACAAATAACCACTTTTGAAAAACTAATTTCCAGTTAGGTGAAAATGGAGAGCAAAAGCATTACCTGAGCTCAACTTAAGCAAAGAAATCACCCGAATGATAGCTCTCAGTCTGGAGCTTTAAATATTAAGCAATTCTAAAAATATATTAATGTAAATATTAAAAATAAAAAAATGCTCACAGATGTCTATTACTTGACTTAGTACAGTTTGTGCCTGCAGATCTGATTATTAAGCCACAAGCTGTGATTTATTTTCAAGTGTTTTTAAAAAATACCTTGCCAAAGTGTTCTAAAGATTGCATGGATTTTTTTAATCAACAATTTTGAGAATCTGGCCTCTGGTGCTAATAAAGCAAGACTGGAATTTAGGGCAGAAGAGGGAAATTCAGGAGTTTTCCATTAAGCAAAACAACCGTTAGAATTAATGCAAGTAAAATGCTCCAAGATTTTAGTAAAACTTGGGGAGGGCAAAGTAATATTTTACTATAGATGCTGGGGGGGGGGATATTTGTTTAGGATTTTATTTTTGCATTAGGCAAAGGACAAAAAAAGTACCTTTACAGTAAAACTGACCTAGAACAGAACTAAAAGAAAGAGATTTCCCCAGTTAGACATTCACTCATTGTAGGCATAGGCACAAGGTATGTGCAGCACACACAAGCAGCACACACCTGCTAGCAGTTGGAAGTTGTAAATGAGAATGTTCAGAAAAGCAGATGTGCTCTCTGTCTTATTCCCAGACAGTGCCAAGCACTCTTTGATACAGAGATTTTCTCCTAGTGGCTCTGGTTAGGTCGCACTGGATCCCTAGCTATGCTTAAGTACCTTGGGTACAGCACCTAGAAATAACTTCTCAAACTGAACAGCCAGTGTCCTCAGCTTACAAGGCCTCAATATACATGTTTTGCAGGGAATTGGGGAGAAGGCTGGAAAAGGACCCAACCTCAAGACTCAAGTCACATTTTAGTGCCACAAATGGTTCTAAAATGTACACTGAGGTTTAACATAAGCGATTCTTATATTTGAAGCTGCCGTTTCTGGTACATTATTTCTGGTACATACATAGTGTAAAGTATATACATAATGTAAGGTAGCTCTCATTTGCATTTTTTATTTCTTGTCTGTATCTGTTATTAAACACTCAAAAATTGGAGGCAGAAGTTGATTACCAATAGCGATATCTAGAGCACTCAGCAGTGTAAAGTAAGCAGGCTGGAAGTGCTCTGGTGAATTTGCAGTGGTCCTATTTTCAAGATGGGGCCCTCAGGCCCTTGCAGCCTTTAATCAGCTATAACTGGAGTGAAGCTGTCAGCTCCTGCTTGTATTCTGTCAGCTTCAGTACCACTTAGAACATCCCTGACAAACGCACAGTTCACATTTAACAATCAATCTGTGAGTAAGCTTTTGATTTGGGAAGAAACTTTCTAAGGTTCCACTTTCTACAAGGGAAGACTTGTAAATTATTAGGGAGAAAACCAGAAAATGTTCTTCAATCACACTCTTGTTTTATGAAGAAGTCCAGCTGCTTTGGTTTTGGAATTGTTGGGGTTTTTTGTCTTTCCTTAGCAGGATGATGGATTGGCTCAGTTCAATGCAAAATCTCAGGCAGTGCAACACAGAGTGAGGGCTATTGTATGACAGTGACACCTCTCCTCCCCTGTCAGCCAAACTGTGTTAACTGTATTGTGAATTGCAGCAGCCTGCTATTATTAGCAGTATTGTCATATAAACTATTCACACTGAAGTATTTGCTCAGCTCTGGTGCATTCATAAGTTTTCCATTAAGAATTCAAATTTAAAGATCTTTTCCAGCTGCACAAACTTCCCTAAATACCTTTCCACCACTCACCTCCCTCCGGTTTTGCTTCAACAACACACAGGTGTGTGATTGCCTAGGACTAGTGACTTTGAGCAAAGCTGTTCCTATGTTTTAAAAATATTAAATGCACTTCAAATTAATGCAACCCCTCATCCACACCCAAGAATTCTTTCTGAGCAAACTATTTGAAGACTTTTTCCTTATCCTTTTTTTTTTTTTTTTTTTACTCAGTGCATGGCACGTTTTCTTTTTTTTCCTTTTTTTTTTTTATGGGCAGTTTATGGGCTAAACCTATTATTTGCTAATTAAAGGTCCTTCCTCCTCCCCATGAGAGTTAAACAATTCTAATAATATTTCTCCACAGAGCTCACTCCTACAATATCCACGCTGTAAATGCAGCTGAATCTTACCTAATGGTGACAAAAATAAGGCTGTGGCATGTCTGAGCAGACAGGAAAGGTATAAGGGAAGAAAGGGACAGATACAGCTCCTCTGAAAGACAAAGCAGGCCGTAGCATTCAGTTTCCTCACAGTCCCCAGGGTATTGTCATTGCAAGAGGGCAATTATTATAACATTACAACACTGAGCTCCAATAACCATGCTGACCCCTGGAGACTTTGTTGTTTGCCATCCCACAACATGGAAAATCCCTGAACAGGCTCCTTCCCTAACCCCATTAGAACAACAGTTTTCCCAAGGAGAGGACAGAAGCTTCCTTGAGGTCGCTCTAGGAGTTATAGTCCTCAGAAGGCAGTATTTTGAGCCCTTTTATACCATTTCTAAAACAATTCTGGTCTCCTGAAGGAGCCACATGAAGAGTATGGCAACTTCATGCAGACAGAAATTAGAAAATTAATTCTAAATTAATTAGGAATTAAATTAAGCATTGGAGTAATTAATATTTGTGTGGCACCAATATGTAACTATTTATTACTAATAGTATTACTGTTGTTGGTGTCACTTTTACTATTTTAATTGCTTTTTTATTACTGTAGCACCTACAAGGTGAGATTGCTGTTGGACCAGCCAAACAGAACAAGCTCCCTTCTCCAAAGGGTTTAGGAACAGTGATTGTAATTTTAGAAGAAGTTCTAGGTCCTACTGATATAAAGAGTTGCCTAGTGAAATACAGAAGGCTATTTAAAGGAAAAAGTGGTAATTCTTATTGATTTCAGAGAGAGTTAGGTGTCTAATATGAATTAAAATCCAGGCCTGGATCAGGCAGTCACAACTAGCGATGAAGAACATTTACTGGCAGACTCAGAAAACTGAAGTGCAAGCCACAAATTCAGGAATAAAAAACAACCAAAAAACAGCAGTGGAAAACTTTTGCAGGCTTTAATGTGGGAACAGTTCCATATTTAAAAAGAAAAAAGTTTCACACAAAGCCAGACCTACCCATGTTGCAGCAGTCCAAAGAAAGAACAGCGTGCCAAAGTGAAGCCACCCATCTCCATGACACATTAATTAAAAAGCAGGCAAATAAGGAAAGAAATAAATATTTGTGTATATATTTGAAAAACACTTCTTTCCTGCAGTTAACATTCACCAAGTTCTCATTGCTTCTCCAGTCAATTCTCTCCTTCAATTAACCAATAATTCAATTTGTTCCTTCCCCATCAGAAAAATTCCCCTCTCAGCGAAAAATGCAGCACTTCACTATCAGATCAATTCACCCTTCCTCCTCGCTGCTCAATCGATATAGTCCTCCTCTGCATCTGCTAAACAAGCAGGTCAATGGAAAGAAACCTGCCTAGGAAACTTCTCTCTTTTTCTTTTCTGCACTGCATAGGTACAGGGGGCTCGCTGGGTGCTTCCCAGGTAGGCAAACACAGCACACATTCAGGACAATGGAGAGAGTTGGATTTAAAACAGCAGAAAGACTTGAATAGACCTTTTACATCCAACAACATAGCAGCTGTTCAGAGAACCAGTGGAATTACATGTTAATTCCAATGTGCATGCAAAATTTCACCATATGAAAACAAACAGAAAACTGAGGATGTAATCACAGAATCACCAAGGCTGGAAAAGATTTTTAAGATCCTCAATCCCAGCCTACGACCTAACACCACTACATTGGCCAGACCATGGCACCAAATGTTACATCCAGCCTTTCCTTGAACATATCCAGGGATGGTGCTTCCACCACTTCCCTGGCCAGTCTGTTCCAATGTCTAATCACCCTCTCTGTGAGGAAGTACTTCCTAATATCCAACCTGAACCTCCCCTGGAGCAGCTTCAGGCCAAGCCCTCTCACCTTGTTGCTAGTTGCCTGAGAGAAGAGCCTGACCTCCCATCTGAATACAACCTCCCTTCAGGTAGTTGTAGAGAGTGATAAGGCCTCCCCTGGGTCTACTCCAATCACAGGCTACATCATTTTTAGACAATATACAGGTTGTACACATTATTTTATTCCACTGAAATATTCTGATTTAATCAGATTAAAAAATAATAAGTGCCCATCCACAAAGCTCTAGACATCTTTAGATTGCAAATGGAGACAGCTATGCAGAAAGGGGGGAAAAAAAAGTATTAAAATAAAGAATGACTGTAAACCAGGGACTTTTAATTTAACTTCACCAGAAATAAAAAATAAAGTTCAATACATCCAAAATGTCTTTGCAAATTAAAAATGTGATGAAATGTGGTATTTAAAAAAGCACTGCCTTATTCAAGAAGCTGTACCTTCTGTACGAAACATATGCAGATACAAACATAGACTCCTTCAGCATGGGCAGGCATCCAACCCTGGATGAAATACAATTATCTACCAAACTAGACAGAGACAATGCTCAGATTAGGGCAAGAAGAGAAATACAGATGTTTAGATTATGTTAAATGGTGCAATTAGCCAAATTTGTTTGGATGCTGATATCAGTACTCACAGCAAAGAAAAGGCAAGGAGCTCACTTCCTCCAGAAACCTTAGGTGAACCACAATAAGCTCTCCATCTGGTAATTAGGAAATTAGTTATTATATTTTGGGGGCTTTGTCCACTATTTAGAAATGTAAATACCTGAAATATGAGCTGCTAAAAGTAATGGGTGTTCATTTAAATTTTTTTTAAATGCTCTGCTAAGTGTCTTTTCACTTTGTTTTTTGTGTTTTTCCTCACTTCAGTTGATTGGTCTTTGTAGCAGAGATGGGATACGGAATAGATTTTTTACTTAGAACTGTTTGTCAAACCAAAATTGATAGCTACACCTTTTTCTCTGTGCTCTCTTAAGATTTGTATTTTCATAATTAGAGCACTATTTGAATATTTTATGAATAATAGCCCATTTAATACTAATGAGTTACCATCCTCATTCACTATCCTGTTTCTTAATCTGTTTTGTCATTAACAGATAATATCTACATGGTAGTCCAAGTTAGTCTTCAGCAAAAACTTCTGGCTGAAGATTTTATTTGGGTAAGATGTAAATTTAGGCCAAGCCAAGCTATTAATCAAATTCTGATGATTTTTGTTAGTAGGTCACCTGAAACTAAAACCAGAAGAAATTCACACAAGTCAGACTGCTGCTTTCCCTCATTTCAAAACTACGTTTCTAGTTATCTCAAATGGATTCGAGTTGTCTCAAACAAATTCTTTTCTGTTCCATTGAGAACCAGGTCTCAGTTTAACTCACTTAAATATTTTCTGAGCAACTGCAACTTTAGGCACCAAACATCTTCCTAAAATAACCCAGGGAGCTGTAGTCTCCTTTGGGAGCCCAGCTGTTTCTGAGTGCCTGGAACCTGGGCACATCAATTGTGTCAATGAACTCGAAGTGTAAGCGCTCCTCTCTGCCAGGATACAGCATCACAGATTGGGTACTGAAAGTACCGTTGCAATGAGGAGGGACATGGCATAGTACATTCAGTTTGACTCTCTGCAGGATGAAGGAGCCAGACGGTGCTACAAGATGTAGAAACATTAGAAGCCTTTTCTTCTGAAACACTAGAATAAGACACAGCTGCTTTGAGACAAAAGTGTCTTCACTTTCAGCGAGCTTAAGGCTGTACATATAACATATCATACATGCTTATTTCACTTTATACACATCATGCTGTGAACACATGCACTTGCATTGCTGATCTCTGTGGATACAGCTTCTTTTGAGACCACCCCACAGAAGCTGAGCCTTCAGCAGTGTCAGCACTGTGGTTCAGTTTATCACTGATTTTTCTAGGCATAGAAAACGGAGACGTTTTTGAGACTGAAAACTCTGAGGCAGTTGACTGCGTGATCTCTCTCCACTCTGACCTTCCGTAATACAGACATGCGTTTATTTTGGATCACAGCTGGTTATATGTACCTTAAGACTACAGCATGGGAAAATAATCTCTCCTTATTCCATTGGCCTTACCCAGGCAGGATAAACAGTTTTCACAGTGTTACCCACGGTTATAATAGCTGAATGGTGGGGCATGAGGGGAGAGCTAATCTGTCCACAAGACTATGGAGGGAAAGAAGACTGCAGGACACAATCTGTGCCTGCCACACTCCTTGTGATCATTACCCAGTCAGTCTTCCTTAACAGAGAGAACAGAGGGTAGAAGGAGAGGGCAGAAGATCTTTTTTGTCAAAGCAGTTTACTTCTACATTGTGTGGTAACAGGGAACAACACCTATACATCATTAGACCAGAAAGACGTTTTCATGCTCTTACCCTTGAAATCCCTAGTTTTGTTAACCACAGGGCGTACGCCTTTGCTCCCCTTCCTCTCCACCCTTTAAGCTCCTGGCAGTGGGGAAGGGGTCGAGTAGCTGACTCCTGGTCCCGAGAAGGAGGTGGCAGAAGGCTGGCCTTATTTACCTTAGCCATTTCCCCATGTAATCTGGGTAACCATGTGGCTAATCAACGACACAGAGGAGCCCCACACACTGCGATTCACAATGCCAATCCATTCATATGTCATACAATAGGGTATTTAAGTCATTCCACGCCTTGCCTAGGCAATTGCACTCCCTTTGTTTCAATGTTTTGGGCAGGGGTCTCCAGTCTTACCCCCTCTTTCATACCGACATATGTCCTAGTTCTTGCCGGCTGCAGCTGGACAAGAGCTGTTGTTTGAGTTTTGTTCTTCAAAACCAATTAATTGATTCACACAGTGTGAAACGTGGGTTAAAACAGTCCCCGCATGTATGCATACATTAGCCATTTGCTACATTACAACTTCACAGCAAGGTGACTAAGGAGGCAACCATGTTCATGCACTTCCATTCTGAATGGACAATCTGTTGAGCACAAAAGGAAATAATAAATAAAGCAATGACTGCATGTACTGTTTGAAAAATTGCTCACCATGCTGTATCAAAGTGAAATAAAAGTACCTCTAGTCCAAGATACTGCAAACATAATGCAGGCTCAAAACCTGGCCTGAACAGAAGATTACAGGAAGCTAAACCCTGTGCACATGTATGGACTTAAACATTAAATTCAGAATACATTCCTGCCATAAAGATTACTGTTGTATATTCACCTTTACTTGCTGCCCCACTCACATTCAGGATACACCAAACTCAACAGCTTTACAGAAATTATAGAATCTGACAATCTTTCTTCAAATCAAAGGCAAAAAGCCTGCAGGTTAAACACCTGCAGTTCAGGATTTACCTATCATAGGGTGTGCTGACCTGTGAATCAGAATTGACATTAAGACACTGCCTCAGTCTTCTAGACTTGATCATCAGCTCTCTTTTACCCCTTGCTAGCACTGACAGAAAATTAGTTCTCTCCAAAAACTCTTTTGTAACTTCTACAAAATAGGTCTCATGACTCCATTTCTCTCCCAAGATGTAAAGAAATGACACATCACAACAACTCCCTCAAAACTAATATTGCAAGCCAGGATTTTTTCTATCTGGAACGGTAATTTTTAATTGTTTTGGGTTTGGTTTTTTTAAGAAAACCCTTAATACATTATAATGTAATTCAGGTAATTAAAAATATGTGTTTAATGAGATGCTATAAAGTGCCACTCGTTCCTAGTTCAAGTTGATGTCACTCCATGGATGCTTTGCTTGTGCTGAAATGCATCACTCATCACTTTAATTTTAGAAATTCCTGAGCCTTTTTCTTTGGCTTGAATTAGCATTTGGGAGTTCACACCCATGCTCTATATTACAAACCATTTTCATTTTTACTCCAAATATTGGGGGAAAAAGAAGCTTTGAGCCTCAATCTTGA
Source organism: Chaetura pelagica (assembly GCF_000747805.2). NCBI lineage: Eukaryota > Metazoa > Chordata > Aves > Apodiformes > Apodidae > Chaetura > Chaetura pelagica. Next base: position 7,752,664 of record NW_009953786.1, read on the forward strand.
GAGCCATTTTTCCACAGAAAGTTAAGCTTTCTATGAAGAGTTAATTGATTGGCACATGTGCAATATTTTATAGACTTGCAATAATACTATAATACTGTATAAAGCAAGCAAAAGGAAAAAAAATATTGTACAACATGCTCCCCTAGCTATTTTTTTTTTTACATTTTACTTCTCAAAAAAAATCACAAAATAACGAAAACAAATAAAACTTCCTAAAACTAATCTTTCAGGGCAATCTCTGGCACTCTTATGTGCAGGAGCAAATTAACTGTCAGTACATCTCCCACTGAAGTAAAGAAGATTTTGCTGAAATAGCTATGGGTAGAATTTATACCACTTGAAAATGATCCTAATACAGCTATACTTGCAAACGGTTACCTTCCCCAGCACCCAAACAGCAGGGACACAGCTACAGCAATATAAATATGTTAATCCCAGCACGACATATTCCCACACCTCCTTTTATCAAATCATTCTAAAGGGTTTTCAATATACAAGTTAATTAGCTCCAACGAAGCAGCAGAGAAACATCTAATGAAGAACAGGGCTTAAAATACCAGAAGTGGCCTGTTGTACCCTTTTCCACCTCTTTAATATTGACATTATATTTTGCAATGGATTACAGATCCAATTCAAGTGCAGTTTCACAAAAGACAGAAGGCATGTTTTGCTTATATGGTAAACACATTGGACATTTTAAAATATGCATATCCATCAACATCTACAAGAATGGCATTTCTCTATTGCACCTCAAAATGCTGCTGCCATACTCTATTTATCTATAAATATAAATATATAGTTACAATACTGAGCAAGAGGATGACACCATTTTGTTACTGAACACATGACATTCTAATACTCAGTTTCTCCTTTCTTAAATCAGAGCATGGGAAAACAGCTATTACATTCTACTAAAAAAAAAAATTAAACTCTCTAAAACTAATTGCACAAATTTATAATTACAGAAGCAATCAATATCTGCAAAATGCAACTTGAAGAAAGAAGATAAAAACCACAAGAGAGTAAACTTATTTACCTGCTACTTTCAAGACACACAGAGTTGCCACAGTTGCCTGTTTCAGATTTAACTAAGAAAAGAAAATGCCTAATTAATTAAATTAAGGTCCTAATCCTGACTGGATGTGGAAGTCAATGAGATTTACCCATGTGAACCTCGTTACTGAAGAGGGACTGAACACTCCCTTTTGCTGTCTATCAAGGCTGAAGCTCATCTTGTAACCCCACCACTTCATTAGCACCTTTCCAGCACATTATCTGTGCCCTAATCCTTCTGTCACTTTAGGGATTCAGGGTCATTAGAGCACTTGAAGGGTCGATGTTATTGTTAGGGAGGTGTGAACTGATCGCTAAGATGACAACTGGTGACAAGTGTACTTTATTAGTCTGCTACTTTGCCTCTTAATTGCTACTGATTAGCCTGCCTGTTAGAAAGGAAATTTGGACTCCTGCCATTGCCAAAGATTACACTGTTTTCCAATAGGACCATCTAACAACTTCACTCCCCCTACACCACCCCTGCTCTGCAATGAGGCCATTTAGACATAATATATTCACCCAAATAAATATAAATATTTATGCAAGTAAAATCAGTAGGTTTGATTTTTAACCCTCTCATTACATTTTGTTCAGCTTTTGATTGATAGGAGAATTTCTTTGTTGAAAAGTAAAACATTTCTGAATGTTTCTTTTCCTTCCCAAAAGCACGAACAAGATATTTTGTTTCCCCAAATCCTATTTCTGAGACCATGTGCTGGCTCTTCCCATATATCACTCTGCATTTAAACCACGTATTAAGACAAATCAACAACAACAAGAAAAATCCAAGCTTGCATGTCTTGTTAGAGTTCACATACTTAAAGTCTTAATTGCTGTTGACCATGAGAATTGAATGTTGAGTCATATAGGGCACATCTTCCAGCAGTGAAATAGTACACTTGGTATTTAGTTTTAGAGAGCTCTCTGCTTAAAAGGAGGGGGAAGAAAAGGGAAAATACAATAAAACCCAAAAACTTTTAGAACTATATAACTATGATAGAAAAAAACCAAAATGTACTCTCCTACTTGCTTGACAGTCATAATCTTTGCAGTGCTGGTGTTTTTGTTTTATACCAGTGTAAACATACCTATAATGGATTATGCTTAGTAGCAATGTAATATGAATGCAGACCTCTGTAAACTGTCTGTTCAATTGTATCAATATTAATTAAAAAACAACAAGGACAACATAAAAGAAAACAACTCCCAGAAATCCTATTTCTACTCCAAAACTCACATAAAAAACAGTCTCTGGATTACAATTCCAAAAACAAGTGCTAAACCTAAATCAGTAAAAATTAAGAATTTTAACAAATGTTCAAACTTAAATTGTGCCGTGAAGACATTATAATATGAATCTAGCTGCTCAAGATTAATATTCGACCTTCTTGAAATCGTTTGAAGTGCTCAGGGTTATTTTACAGGATCAGTATTTCACATCCTAATTTTCAAGGATGACACATTTCCCATGAAGAAGAGCTGTTGCATAGAATTCAGTGATTGGCTCTTTGAATTTAACTGTGGTCAAAACAAAACTTCAAACAGCTTGTGTAATAACCTAACCCCTCCTTTCCTCTCTCAACCATGACTATGTAGAACTTTTGCACAGGCATTTTATTTGCTTATTTAAAACTTGAAGATTTAAACATTTATTTATTTATTTATTTTTAAATTTCACTAGAGAAAAATTACAGATACCTATGGTATTAGTTGTGCAAGACTATGACTGCTTTTTATAGATAGTTGTACATGCATAGTCCTGTTAAAGAAAAACAAAGGTTCTTTCACTTTACCTCCACTGTTTAATATAAAGCACATCTGCTCCTGGCTAAGTGTTATTTGGTCTTCCAGTCCCACTGTCTTCTGCAAAAAGAGATCCTGCTTAGTATTTGGGTGGAAGTCTCTGTAGGCCCTGTTTTAAACTGTAGGTATTTTAACTTCACTAATTTGGGTTTTAAAATAATTTAAGTCAAGGCTATGTGTGGTCAATGTAATTTCAGTCTGAGTGACTCATTGTAGCTTTTCTTATCAAGTACCTTAACAGCTTGGCTTACCTGAAATAAATCGTCTTGTGTAAAAATAATACCCATTCCTACTACAAGAGTTATTGGGTTGATGGGCAAGATATTTAGAACTGGTGTCCCAAGTACTTATTATCACCAGCAGGTTGTAGCTGGAGGTGAGGAGGTGCACGCATGTGGGTCCAGACTGAGCAATCCCATGCCAATTGGGGGGCAGAAGTAAATGAGAGCAAGTGAGCACTAGCAAGGCCACTTCTGAAACAAATGTCTGTGCTTGCTTCACACTGTCTGCTCTAACAAATGTAGCCTTAGGAAATAACCCTTATCTGGCAGTATTTCTGGAAACGATCATACCTGGACATTTCTGTCAGAAGGTGGCTACTAGGAAACACTGTAAAGACATTGAGACAAACTGTTTCAGTGAGGTGTGGTTGGAGATGTTTCCTTACCATTATCACATGGATGATTCAAAATTGGGTTCCCACAGAGTGTAATAACCTTCCTGCAGAAGAAAGCTAGAGAGCAGCCCTTCCTGGAAGGAGACTGGGTGGGTAACCATAATCGACTTGCTATGATTTAGGTAAATCAGAAGGTCAGTTAGATTTTTGTTTTGTTTGCTTGAAACATTTCAGGTAAATCATTACTGCTTGTCTGAACAGCCTTTCCAATGATTTAAGCTCTTTCTATTTTACATTAGAAAATGTGGGCTCCTCTGTTTAATAGTCCTTAAGTTTTAGTAGAAGTAAGTGTCAGACAGTGATTTCTGTGTTGAGCTGTTTGCTCCAGAACTATTCATAGCTTGAAAAGATATTGTCCTCTTGTCAAAATTTCCACTCCAATGAAATCTAAGAAGTACAGATGATCTTGCAAAAAATAATTCTGAGAAGGCACGAAAATTCACAGGAACAGCTTTCAGAAAATTCCTATCAAAGGAGGTAGCCCTTACATGAGATGAGAAACAGTAGCTCAGAAGAAAGGACACTGAACACCTTGGGTAGGGGTTTCTTGGTGGCTAACTGTACTAAGTTGATGGCAATGAGAGGACAATATCCTGGTGAAGCAAATAGGTGATGTTACCTGCACATCTGGTAATGAGGAAACTGCTACTACTACTTTGATGTCCATGCTAAAAGAATGGGGCAGATAATTTGAAAATTTTAAGAGAAGAATCACAAAATTGCAGGACTGAAAAATATGACCAAAAAATGATAGAATACCAAATTTTGCCAGGAGGAAAAGATGTTTTATCAAAAGGGAAACTAGGACATCTTTGCTATAAGCTGGGTATAGTCATACTTTGAGCTGAAGAGGGCATACATTTTTCAGCACAGAGAAGACACATATTCCTTTTCAAGAACTTAACACAGACTGTTCAATAACGGATCTATCCTCACAGACAGAGCTCAGTTTTTGTCTCGGACACTTGCTCTTTTCAAGCAGAACATGAGCCAATTGTAAGACACCTGAGTCAGCTCCAGGATTCCTGTGGCAGAGGCCATATCTGATGACAGCAGTGATCAGTTCTAGACTTTACAACCCACAGGAAGTATCCCACTGCCTGAATAATTTCAGGCTTTCTTTCTTCCCATAGCCTTAGCTTCCCTGACTAATGCTCTGGTGCATAACACCGAGGCATGATGCACCTACAACACACTCAAGGGTCTCTCACCAAGAGCCCTAATAACAAGACTAAGGATGCCACAGACCATGATCACAGAGAAATTAAGGTTCTCTTTTCCTAAAAAACATACTGATGTCATGCATTGGTGTTAGCAGGACTTTGAGTTCAAGAGATAGTTGTTTGGATAGGCAAAGCCCATGAAGTCCTGATCAGATTGATAGCTTAGCTCAGAACTCTGGCATTTGGATTAAAGCAGAATAGAAATGAATCTTATATTTGACATTTAAAACACTTTCAAAGGGAACCTTTTCCACTGCCTGTAGTTTCTTAAATCATAGCAGAAAGAACTGCCACGGCAGAAAGGTGTGAGAAATTACTCTCCAACTGCTTCTCTGTTTTCCCACATTATGACTAAAGACATTATTCCCTGAATCATTTTATATCCTGGCATTATATGCAACAACACTGTGCGTAATAAACAGACGATGTAACAGAAAGAAAATTTGAAAATTAATTTCTCTTTTCTTTTGGACAACATCTAGAATATAAATGTGGTTTGAGCTGCTCCAGCTGAAAGAAAAGAAAGGGCTGCCTTCGGAGGCCTAGCATGACTAAAAACTTTGGATTTATACAGTCTGACTCTCATTTCCTGAGTGACCTTGGCAAAGTCACTTATTGTAACATTTTCAGAAATAGATGCTATTTCCTCAGGCTTTCATTTTACTTCTCATCTCCCAAGGATCTAGCTGTTCGACATGTCCAACCAATAGCAAAAGTAAATGTCTCAAAGGATTTCATGGAATCTCTGGATCTTGATCCTTTCAGGACTTCAGAGTTGTTTGGTTTGACATATATATGGTATGATTTGTTAACTTGTTCCAGGACTTTCCCACAAAACTGGGTTTTACAGAAAATCTTCATGAACTTCCAGAGTTTTGCAAGCCCACTTTGAGACAGCTAAGTGATACAGAGAAAGTAAATACAGTAGTTCTGAAATATTAGCTCTTTTTCCAAATTCGTTTCTTCACATACACATGAAATTATACATTTAACAAATAAAGGACACAATATTGAGAAACAGGTGTTCTATCTCTCCCTTATTTCTTGTTTCTCAAATCTGGTGTTTAGCTGTTCTGGAATGGTTGAGGCAGAGGAGGAAGTAAGGAGGCAGCCACTAAACAAGTTGAAGACCTTCATACTTGAAGGAAGTGAAGTAATATGCTTTATACATATGCTTTATACATATGCCTTATGTATAAATTGCTTTGTACATTTGTAACAATTTGCATCGATTTAGAAGAAGCACCCTCTCAAAGCCGTCTATTCCGGTTAAATTAGTAGTTGCAATCTCACTCTATTGCAGTGCTAAATAAATAGTGCATACTTTCAGATGGAGAGAATCAATCCAAACTGTAAATATAAACAGACCAAAGCTCTGTTAATCTGTTAAATTAGGTATTGTAGGAGATTCAAGTACACTGTGTACTTCCTTTTTATCTTCACCAATCTCTTTCCTGCTTGAGTTCAATCTGAGGTGGGCTATCAACCTTCACAAGGATCACAAATCACATTCTTGTCTATATTCAGGCAAGTCTGGCAGAGCATGTGAAACTGAAGTGCCCTAATAGGGCTTGGAAAGACATCAGATTCTCTCTTGATATTCATCCTACCCACCCTAGATATTCTCCAGTTTTTATCTTAGGACAATATCGGTGATGCCATCTTATAGTTCTCACTGATTTCTCCATGTATTTGCTCTACTTTTTACTGTGCCCATAGGAAACTACATTTCTCATTGCCATAGCTTGAAATTTCATGTTCGCTTTTCTCCTTTCAGCTGTGTGCACATGAAGCATTCACTGGCTAACATTTCTTGTCCTCTTCTTTCTATTTTTAAGAATCTGCGAGAGCATGTCATCACTAAAATGCTCTACATAGCTCTTAATAGATGTTCAATTAAGTCAAAATTATGCCAAGGTAAAAATATCGCTCGCGTTACATACCAGATCATAAAAACAGCTTTGCTTTTCTTAAAATTCTGGACATGAGGTTTGTGCGTAAAAATTGAAAATTGTAAGAAACTTCTGATGAAACTTTTCTTTAGTTCTTTTGAATGGATTTAACCATCAGCAGCAGGACAGTGGACAATGGTGTCTGCTGTCCTTGCAAGCAAAACCTCATAAGGACAAAAATCAGAAAAGAAAAGATAGTGTATGCATTTGTTCCAGCAGTTAAACCAAAATTAAGTGGAGTAAAAGTCTTCTGTACAGGGAACATAATTTTACTTACCTGTTGGTGAAATACTGACATGTAACTGTCAGTCACTGCACTTACACTGACTGCTTTTTACACTAGCAAAATCCAGTTCTACCAAGATTAGTTTATAAAACAAATAAAAACAGATTAATAAATCGGAATGCAGGTATGAAATATATAAAAGGAAGTTAAACTACAAGAGAAAAAAATAAAGAAAAGGCAACACCTGGAATAAAACCATAAACCTGCAAAACCAAGATCTGAATAGGATCAGACAAATTAGCTGTGACATTCACTTCAGATTCTCTCAAAATATAATGAAAGATACCATTGTTTGTAAAAATTAACTACTGCTTTCTAATACTTTGGAAAGAAAGAAACAGCAGTACACTAACTGAGCTGAATGGGAACACACTTTCTAACACCTCAGTAAATACTTGAAAGAGAGCATTACTCAAATATCTGTAAATCAGGGCACTTCAAATTAACTCCATGTTCATTAAAATCTTGCTGATTTTATGTTTTTTTTTATCATCCTGATACAAATCTGAGAACAAAAGTGCTTAACAATTCCAGTCAAATAGGATAAGGGCATTAATTCTTGTTTGTATGCAAGAGCAACATAAATCATCTGTTCCGAGCTAACAATTTAAAGAGTGCACAGCACATTATGTTAAATAAAGTATTAACATTGAGTTAAGAACACCTATTAAGGGACTTTGAGAGTTCTGGCTCACATTACCTTACACTGGTTTTGAAATAACCTTATTCCAGCTCTGTAATCCCATAATTATTCCACAGCACTATTGTCAGAAAACTCTGCTGCTTCTAGAAATTTATAGCTGTAAGACATTATGTAAACTAAATCTGTTAAATTCTTATACATATTATCAGCCTGGGCCATGGGAGTGACTTCTTTTTTAAGTTTTAAGATATGCAACTTTGAAATTACAAGATGATTAAATAAAGTGCATTTGATAATCTAATTTTCTAAATTTGAAACTAAATGCTGGAATACAGAAGAAAATTCAGATTTTGTGAGTGCATGCACATATACATATAGCCATGTATACACACACACTTAAAATTAACAGAGACTTGTGGCTGGCCTTCACTCAGTCATTTAGCAGAATGATTTATCCCCAGTCACTTTCAAAGTTTATAGGTCAACTATTTGAAGCTTTCATTTCAGGTCTTCACTTTTCTTTCTGCAGTGTTTTCTCCTCGTCTATTCCCAATTTCAATGGATGCACTAGATCCACCAATGTACGGATACTCAGACATTGTCGCGGAATTAATTTAGAGCCTGAGATGCTGCAAGGAGAGTGTAAGAATCCCTTAGCAGTGACGCTGACTTGGCAGCAAAAAGGAATGGCAGGTGGCTCATTCATGAGCTTAGGCATTGGCTTGTCTGTCTGGTCAGACAGGCCATACCTGTCACATGTTTGGAGCAGGAGAGAGACTGCTACCCTAACTACCTTGTTCCAAGACATTCTTCACTGGTCCTTCAATGGAGTTATGTCTTCCTCAGTGACACTTGTGATCTTTCAACTCAAAGAGGTGAGATTGGGTATATATGGATTACCTGGAGGGGGTATGGCAACTATACATTTTTATACAAATACTTATGTAGGGGAAGGAGCTGTCCAATGCTACAAATCATTGATGTTTAGCTAGAATCAGATAAAACCTAGGAATTTTTCCTAATGGCAAAAAGTTCAGATGACTTGAAGTCAGTACTCTGAAACAAAGCTAACCAAAATATCTGCATGTTACCGGAGCTGTCAGAGATAGCACCTAATAACCTTGGCAAAGCAAGTCTCTTACTGTGTCTACTTTTTGGCCCTTAAGTACAAGAAAGACAAGGACAAAGTGAAAAGAGTCTTGCTGAAGGCCATTTGGATGGGCTGAGGACTGGAGGTGTACATGGGAGTTGGCCCAGATGACCTCCTCAGGTCCCTTCTAGCCTGAATTATTCTATGCCTTATTTAGTCTTTCTGGTAGTTCTCTTCATTTGAAATTATTTGAAATATAAACAGAAAAATATAAAATTAAAAAATGGTCTCAAGGACGATTTGGTCTGTTTCATTTCTACTCCTTCTTTGGCCAGATTTTCCATCTGACATAACTCCATAAAGCTTTAAGCTAGATAAGAATCTAGCAACCAACCCTATTGGATATAAGTGCATTTGTCACAGAAACTGATTTGGACAATAAGGTGAATAAATAGACATAGCATATCTTCAAGTGCCATAAAAGTGACACGACTGCAGGTAAATCATATGAATAATTACAACCAGGAGTCAGGTTTTCCACTCACTCTCCATACATACTTTGAATTGCAGGGCCTTCTGGTGAGTGATTTGCTAATTTTTTGTAGAGAAATTGAAGAACAGATTTGCAGTGATGGCCAAGCTGCAAGGTATCAGTGAATGAACAGCAAAAATGCTCAAACATGACACTTAAAAGAAACATCGAACTTTGCTTCATCTTTGCTACTTCTCACATATATTACTGTGAGCACAGTGTGAATTGAATGTCTGGAGCTGAGATTAATTAATGAAATGAAATGAAAATAACTTTGTGAAACAAATAAGCCTTGCTTCAGGAAGAAGTGAAAACAGTTTCTAAAACCATATCAAATCAGAGAAGAAAAGAAAACTGATGATGATTTAGATAACCACTCTGATTGTATGAACAATTTAATTCTCAAAGGAATATTCCAAGAAGAGAATCTATGGGAAAATCAAGTATGAACGCTGTTTACATGACAAGTAAATGGAGGGTTTTTTTCATTTGGCAATTTAAGCATAAAATCCATTTAAAAAAATAACTGCAGCAAAACCAAACACCTGGACACTCTATTGTTGAATTTAAAGAAAAGCTAAAATAATCATGAAAAATAACTGGAACAGACACAAAATAAATGTTTTCCCCAACTTTGTACAATGCTCAGTTAGCTTTTGATCTGGGAAGATTCTGAAAACTTCTGGATATACTTTTAAATACAGCTTTATTTTTTTTTTTAAAAAAAAGGTTTAAGTATCTAAAAAATGATAAAATTTACACTGAAAAGACTAATTATTACAGAGAAAAAGATGACTTTAAAAAAAAAAAAAAAGATAAAAAAAAAGATGCTATTATAGGTTATCCAGCTCATGAATTTATTAAAGAGATTCTGTCTCTTATATCCTGCAATAACTTAGTTTTAGATTTTGAATTTCTAATCTTAACATTTTCTTCTTTATTAACATATCTCTCTGTGTGTACATGCCTGTCTCCCTCATTCTCTTTTTATATATATAAACACACTGGATGAACAAACCTGAGACAAATTCCAATAGATACAAAGACTTCGTGTGACAGTTTCGGCTAACCTTTTCTTTCTCCTCTTTTAGCTTGTTTTATTTCTGACACAATTATTTCCCAATTCATTATAATTATTTTTTACGTTGCATTTTCTAACAACATGAGTAAATTGAACTCTACAACAGGCCATGGCTGTATTGGCATGGGCCAGGAGGTACTCTTGTAAAGAGTATTATAAAAGAGCAGGTTTGGAGAACATGAGGGTAGGGTTTTTTGCGTCTTCCATATTTCATCTGAAAACCACTGTTGTGAAATGTAGATGAACATCTACTTTAAAATGTGAGGACATGGATGCTTATATTTCAGAACTGAGTTCTGGCTTGGCCAATAAATCCAGAAGTATGCCCCACCACCTCTGGTTTTCAGTGCCTCTGGTTGGGATCTTCTTCTAGATAGGTCAACAGTCCCAGATGTCAACAGTCCCAGGTGTAAGCAAATCCATTCAGAAATATCAGGGGAAGAAAAATACAAAGTTTTTGTGTTCTTTTTTCCACTACTACTGATGGAAACTTTGTTATTTACTAACATTACTGATTTGTAATACTTTCAGTCACTCAGTTTATACAAACATGCAAAGTCTGGAGGGGTACCCGTGGATTGTCAGCCTGGAAAAACAGTGAGGTTTCACTTGCTCGATCACTACCTCAAGCTTCCAACCATGTTCGTGTCAGTCCCTCAGCTTCTGGATGAAACCAGGGTGAGCAAAAAACAACAACAGACAAGAGAGAACTAGATGTTTTTCAGCCTCAGGAAAAAATCTAGTTCTGATGGGTAAACCCTGAAATTTGGACCACAGATCAAACCTGTTCCTATTTTGTTTGGTCTCTGCCTGTGGAAGACACATGGAGAATTCAGATTCTTTCTTACCTTTGCCAAAACAATGCTAATATCAGGTCAAACGGAACAATTTAAAACAAACATAATTGAATCTTGGTCTACACTGGAAAGAAACTGTAAAAAACAACAAGACAAGCAATAAAGCAGATGGCTGCAGTTACTTTGGGCTGTGTAATATCACAGATGCTTACTATACTAAGCACAAAGGTTATGTGGCTCCTTGGGCTTACGGAATTTATTCTTTAGACCCACCTGTTCTCTTTATTTTCATACAATAAACACTAACCCTTGAAGAGCGCAAGCGTCTTTCCATATATTTTCAGTTGCCAATGTTGTGGAGTCCTACTTCTCAGCTGAGCCTTACATACTGGTTTCAGAGATCAAAACACTCCTATGCAATGGAGCTGTAAGGAGGCAAATGAAAATGGGTTTCCCAACCTCTTCCAGTCTAGCTTTCTGTTGAGTAGCAACAGAGCACCAACATATTTGACTACAACTGAGATAACAATGCTGTAACTAAGTCATCTTTAGGTCTATGGTGTTGAGACTTTTGAAAACAAAAACATAATAGGAGAGGGGGAAAGAAAGTAGCTGCCATTTTTGCCAAGTTGTTGGGTTTTTTTCCAAACATTTGCAGTTCTGCCCATTGACAGACATAACTGGGCTACTTTCCTTCCACAATAAAGTCATGCAATGTGCTTGGGGGCTGGAGAGAGGCTGGGGCATTTCATTTTAAGAAGTGTTTGTTCAGCATATTAAATCAGTTTTCCACTGGGGATGGTTTTGTTCTCAGTGTTCCTCTCACTGAACCGATTTGGAATCAATGCCTGATACCGCACCTCTCTTGCAGCTTGCCTTAAGAGTCTTCTCCTTAAGGAAATTATGCATGGAAATTCCTTTTTACAAGCTTTTACTGAAACCACAACTCTCTATCTGAAATACATACTCCTGCAATATTTTGCCCAAAGCTTTGTCTTGGCTATATAAAGAAATTATAGGTGTGGACCAATTTTTGAATTAGCATGAAAACTGCTTTTATGTGCATATGAGAAAGGCCTTTGAAACATCTTGCCAAAGGCTTTTTTGTCTTCTGGTTGTTATAAGAAAACATGGTTGCCCAAAAGAAAAAACCTGATCGTGGTTCCAGCTTAATCAGATTCACAATCGGGTCCTTATGCAATTTGTCCTAATCCATTTCTAAGGAAGACAACCATTTATGATTTGGAAAGACGTGCGGGAATAAATGTGACTATATGGAAATCCCCTGAGTCCTTTATGTACTCTATTTTAACAGTTCATAAAAAAACCTAATTACATTTTAGGGAAGAAGGCATTATAGATGCGATGTATATTCTAATACAAAAACCCTCCACCCAGGGTGTCCTACAATCAAACTGTGCTCACTTTGCAATATCATAGTGCATTTTATATCTCTGAGGCTGGTTTTAGAATAATGTTGCCATGCTTAACACATTTTAATACTGATCACACATATCAGCACATGGCTGAAAATGCTGCTACGCTCATTTTGTTTGGTAAAAGAAGGCCTTCTGCTTAGTATGGCAGCAAATTGCCCTTGCAGCAAAATAGATAATTACTTGGTGCCCACAGAATAAATTAATTAATACTTGTGCAAGCATCTGTACATTCATCCATACACAAAACCCTGTACAGTTATATCATTAAAATTATGTGCTCCAGAGAATGAAGAGAGAGTTCAGCGTGTTCAGGAATCTGTTATGACACATCAGCCCCACCCTGTGCATATACACGTCAGGAAGTGAAGGGTGGGATGGGAAAGGGTTCAAGAAAATCCTTAAGAAAAGACTAAGCTTTAAACACATGAGTTGTCCCATTGGAATTGTGTGAATAAAGTTAACCATAAGTGTTTTGAGGACTGGGGTCCTAAAATAATACAGCAGAGTTCCAAATGTAAAATGATCGAGGTTCATTTACACTGAAATTCTTTCATGTCCTATTTCTCTCCATACACACACATTAAAATATTATAAATGTTATTGTTACGAAAAAAATTGCTATAAACATTACTGACTGTAATGAATGGCACAAAACTGGAGCAGGTCAGCAATGTAAATAATCAGAGTCTTTCTGTTTACCCATTTGTAATAATTAGGAGATCTCATAACTCATGAAATCATAATTTTCCAACATTTCATAATTTGTTTTTAACTTGAAAAGTTTGAGAGCCTTTTTTTTTTTTTTTTTTTTTTTCCTTTTGCATGCTTGCATCTGTGGATGATCATTTGTTCTTTAGCTGGTGAAAACTAATTCAAAGCTTACCATCCACCCTATCCTTTTTATCAGGTGATGGGGTTTTTGTGCTGGCAAAGTTGCTGTTGATGAAGAAACATCTCCTTTTGCATGCTTGCATCTGTGGATGATCATTTGTTCTTTAGCTGGTGAAAACTAATTCAAAGCTTACCATCCACCCTATCCTTTTTATCAGGTGATGGGGTTTTTGTGCTGGCAAAGTTGCTGTTGATGAAGAAACATCAACATGCATGCACCCTGTAAAGGAATTTTTTTTGTTTGCTTGCCTGATGAAAAATAGAGCTCCTTTGAAGTCAAAGTTCTGTTTTGCACAGGATTGCAACATGGAAAAATTTGGCTCTGATCCAAACTGGAGCAAAACCCAAAGTAGAGTTGCTTCTGAAGGAAAATTCCACTACTTGTTCAAAACACGTCAATCTTATTTTTTTACAGCTATAATGTTAAATAAGACAAATGGGAAGAAAATAAAATGAAAAGTTGTTGAAAATTCAAAATAATTTTGAATCCCAAAAATATCAAAGCAATATTTCAATGTGAAATTATTTTTTAAGGTTATATAAATAAAAGCGATATCGCAAAGCATCTCAGTTTTTTAAGTGTGCATATTTCAAAAGAAAGGTTTCCTCCAAGTGTCTTAAACCATCTTAAAAAATCACTATCAAATTAAATGCTTCTTCATAAGAAAGTTAGAATGTCTGTTTTTTCCCCTTTTTTACTTATTTACTTTTAAACACAGAGAAGTACACCTCCACTCGTTGTTCCAATGATTTTGTATGTAGTACCCTATATGACTCTTGAAATCTTACTGTCACTGTTGGAATGAATTTTGGCATTCAGAAAACTTCATGCCTTGACAGTAGAACCAGTAAATAAATATTTAAAACAATCTTCAGGACAGAGAAGAGGTGTAACTTTATTTGTACCTTTTAACAAGAAGGACCAAGATCAGATGCCTCCTGATGCATAAGCGGGAGAACCTGAAGTAATTTGTGACAAATAAGTGAAGTTCAGTTTCCAAGAATATATGAAGCCTTGACGACCTTTACAGTTGAGCAGAAAATGAGACACAAGACATTTTTGTTTTGTTGCACTGCATGAGTATGTCTACAAACTGAAGTCCTAATTAATGTATGAATCAAACATCACAGCAACTAGCAAAGAAACCACCTCATTTCAAGTTACTATACTTACACACACGTAAAACAGAACTGTTCTCCTTTGATTTTTGTTGTGATTGTTTTTTTGCTATACTGGAACTTGCTTTCATTTGAAAAATCATTTTTCCCCATGTACTTGGCTTCAATACTTGGCATATGTTTCTTATGCATATATCACATAACATGTAAGCCTTTATTGGTCTAGACAATACCCCTGGGCACACTTTGCAGTCATATGACAAAAAGAAACTTTTTAATGTTGAAGAATATTAGAACTAATACAGAATTTATGTGTTCTGAGCTGATGGGCAATCAACATCCAAAAGTGACAAATCTAACCAGATATGAAAATAAACATGTACTCAACTTGAGACAGTTTGGAAAGAACATTTGTCAAAGAATGGAGGTTCAATGCTTTCTGAAATTTTGCCTTTTTTCTACTGGATGTCCAGAAATAAAGGCATCAAATAAACTTCTTTTTATAAAAAAATATATTTTACATTTCTTAAACCTGAAAGTTGCAGACATGATTTTTGCAAACTCAGCATGCTCAATATGTAACTTTGAGTACCTTTACCAAGACAAGACTGATTTTCCTATTGGGAAGATCAATTTCTCATTGCTGTAGTTGTATAAGTACAGGCCTATTTTCCTTTGTAATAAATAAAGCTGAAGTCAACACATGTAACCACCAGCATAATACGTGCATGTTGTGAATCTTACCTTGACTCAAATCTGTTTAATGGTTTTCCACTGAAAATTCAACATCTGCCAACACCACACAAATCTTGATAACTGATGTCATCATGAACCCATTAAACCTTGTTTTTTAACATGTTAGGAAAACAAAGGGTTTATGGAAGACTGCTAACAGAGGGCTAAATCCTGGAGCCCTTATTCAACAGCAGAAATTGTTCCTTAAGCAAGGTGTGAGTAAGAACATCTTAAGCCTGGCAGAGTGTAAGCAAGCTCTTGTTCCACATTAAATTTAATTAGCTGAGTCATTCATGAAAATGACACCGTAAGACACGAAACCTGTCACTGCAAATCACCTGTGTTTGTGCCTTTCGCCACTGAGGTTGATTTGAAAATGCATGTCCTGCCACACCAGCTACTGGCTTTGATGTGTCACAGCTGTAGCACTGCAGCCAGGAAAATCCATTTAAATAGTGGGGGAGCCCCAGAGTAGTCAGGAATTTCTCTCTAAAGATCTGAAACTCCTCAGCAGAGGCCATCCAGAGATATGTATTGAATAAAAACGTCCTCATACCTAAAACTAATAACATGCCTGCAGGATCCCTGTAACTGTAGCTAGGGGAAAAGCTGTGTAGTGTTGAAACAGTAAGGAGCATCCATCCAGATAAAGGAGGAATCCCATGTTATCTCTAACATCCATACACCTGCAAAACTGATAATGCCTATCCAGCAGTTCACTTCCTGAGCATCAGAAGTGGTTAATCAAAGTTACAGCATAAGACCTGTGGGGGAGGGAAAGTCATTTAATTAATGTGCCAGATATCCTTGCCAAAGCTTTCACCAAGATTAGGTTCAGATTGTAAAGAAATCTCCAAGAGAAGGATAATTCTCAACACCTGCGGGCACTTTTATTAGCTGCTTGCACAGAATAGAAAACCTTATGTTAAAGTATTTGTCTCCGCTCTACCAAACTGACCTCACATGCTTTTATCTGGCCATAACCCTAAGCAGATTTTAAAGCAGACTGCAGAAGTGATTGCTAATGGGCAAGTGCTCAGTGGCAAATCCACCTGAATAAAGTAACCTGTGGATGGAAGCAATCATATAGGGCTGTTCAGAAGGGGACCTGTCAAAATTCACTGTCAAGGACAGATTCAGGTGCACAGAGGAGAAAAAAAGTGAGAGGGAGCACTAAGGTCTTTAACACAACCAGATCAGGTATCCACCTAGTGCAGGATTATGCTAGATCCAGGCACAGGCCATCAGAACAGAACCTTGTTTTTATTAAGGGGGAAAGAAAAATTCCCCATGAACCTTCTAATTTTCTCCCCTGCAAAAACTTCAGTGGTGTTTGGTTTTTTGTTCTTTTTTTTTTTCTTTTTTTTAAATGTTTTTTTTTCCAGGGGCAGTTGACTCTACAACACTCTGCAGAACAAAGTTAAAAAGTTTAATGCTTAGCCACAATACTTTTGAGGAAACAAAACCTCAGTAAACATCTGATGCGTTTAGAAACAGATTACAATAAAACCAAAAATTATTGTGTTTTGGTACTGCATAATGTAACTCCTCAGTAAAAGAAGTTAAAAGGAATTTAAGGTTTGTTTATCTGTATTATGTTGTGAAATAATTTGTTTGCATGTGAAATGAACAGTTACAACTGTCTAGTGAAGACTTGTGGAATTGTTACTCACCCTTGATCCAACAATATGCACTTTCAGCACATATAAACACAGAGACACATGGATAGACACGTGCAACCTATTTTCTGCAGCCATTTGTGGCAGTGAAACATGAATTCTCAAATGCTCATCATTCTGTGCACTTTGAATAGTCTCTCTTTAATCTGTTTTGTCCATTGTAAATTATATTTTCCTGGGATTCAGAAAACTAGTTTTTTTTCTAGCTAGAACAACAGCAAAAGGGCTCTGATTCTCATACTTCTAGTGCTAACTAAATAAAAGTACAAGTAGTTATAAAAAATACTAACATCTGCAACTTTGAAAAATGAATGCAAAATCTTTAGATTTTTCACAAAATTAGTCTTGTAACGTTGCCCTGACGTTCAGTGATGTTATTGGTTTTGTTGCATTTACTTGTTGCTGTCTCAACAGCAGCAGAATCATTTTAAATAAAACATTAATGATAACTTACAGCTGTGTAATTTCAGATCAGATTCTTCCCTCTTCACTCATGCTAACCAGTACCTCATTCTGCAAGAGCCTAAATCACCTAAATGAATGATGATGATAATGAATAAATGACCAGGAACATCAGGAAAGCTGCAATGAATCTAAACCTTAACTCGTTTGCCCTTCCATTTTTCCCCAGTATGCATCACAAAACAGTGAATCACCCTAAATATTGATTACCTTTTACATCAGGTAGGGTAATTCATGGCCCCTACCACTTACTGTGCTGGCAATGTTACATGCCATGAAGTGCTGCATGAGGCAAGCAGAGCAGAGCTGTGATAGAGCCCTTCTACTTGCAGTCATTTGCAGAGGAGTTGCAGAATCAGATCCTCATGTCATGATCCTACAATTTGGGATGTAAAGTCCTCCCAGTGCCTCAAGAATATTGCCACTGATGTAATAGTTCACACACCAAAGCAACTGCTGAGCAAACACACCAGTTCAGAGCTGATGTTGCTTCTTAACTTCAAGAAAGCTGAATATATTCTTACAACAAACTTTATACACTTAATAAATCTATATCTTAGGATTTGCTTTACAAAGCAGACAATGAAAAAAAAAACCAACCAAAACAAAAAAAAAATAAAACAGAAACAAAATAAAACAAAAAACAACAAAAAAATCCAACCAACAACAACAACAACAAAACCCCAAAACAAAAATGAAAATAAAACAAAAAAAAACCAAACAAACATAAACCCACAATTTTATTAGGGTATTCCTAAAGGTATTCATGTTTGTCCAAGAAAGTAAAATTGTTAGACCTTTTATACTATACTTCCTAATTTTCCAAGTCACAAGAAAATGAACCACCCAGCACTTTCTCTTTATTGATTCTTTCCACACTCCAAACTTCAGGTGATGGCCTGCTCCTGCCATTAAGTTACAACTTACAATAATTTTAGACCCTTCCCTAGGCATTTACTTGGAGAACAGTTCTGAGTACATATATTCAAAGAACATTTTTTAAAATACAAAACCTGACAGTATTTAACACACCATTTTCAGTAGAATAGAGATCACAGGCAGCTAAGCAGATATGCTTGGTACCATTACTGATACTGGTTTATCTGAATTTAACTTGCTACAAAGAATGGCATAAGAAATGATGCAGACTTCTGGAAAACATAACACACTTCTGTGTTCTGTGGAATTTGCTTGGGCCCCAGCCCTACAGAGTACATACATTTGAGTTTTACACCCGACTAGTTCCACCAGTTGAGAGAGGGTTACTCAGGCGTATCATGTTAAATGTGAAAATAAGTGCCTGCAGGATCATAAGGAGCAACACAGGCACTGAAAAGACAGTATAATTTTGATGGGCAAATCAAAAACCTGTTCCTCCATGAAAGAGAGAGGAAAAAAAAATGTGAACGTGCCATGCTAGCTTCATCAATGCAAATTTGGCAAACACAACAACATCATGGACGCTGAGTAGAATTTTTCCACAATAACCTTGACCTGTAACTCATTAACCTACCACAAAAACAGTATTCACCTCATGTTCAGTCCTTCAAAGTATTCAAAGGAACTGGAATGAATTTTTATTCCCCTCCTCTGGAAAAAGGGCAAGGCATGCCATGTTTGCAACATTTCATAAACACTAGAAAAAGACTATTAAAAAAATATGTGACTAACCTATTAAATATATTCATACAAAACTTGGAATGGCTTTCCTGTTTGTTTGGGGTTTTTTTGTCTACATTAATTCCATCAGACTAAGTCTTCTTGCTTTCACATAAAAATAAACAAACCCTCCTGTAACACCAACATTGCAAAGGTCCAAGACTAGTGATAAAACTGCTTCCTCTTTATTTCCCAGGGTACTTGTCACCTGCCCCATTGCTTACACTGTAGTTCATAACACTTCTGGGTATTTCTGCAAAACCCACAGTGCCTCCAAAATTACTTCTAAATCTTTTCCTAGAACCTCTGTTCATGAATGCCTGTTAGTTTAGGAGATATTAATGGAAGCCATTTGACCAAATACTAAAGTCGTTTTCTCTTTCATGGGTTTGTGCAGAATTTAAGACAACCTAAAACAACCACAGTTGTTTTTGCATGGGTTTATCAGTGTCTATCTAATTGAAGGCAGATCCATAAATAATTTATTTTTTTTTTTCCCCCTGTTATTATCCTCATTAGGATAAGATTAGATCACACACAGGTCATAGTATGTGAAAAATTGTGAAGCATTAAATTACACACCTTTAATGGGAATAAAACCAGTACTTCCCAGTTTTCTTCAGGAAATTCAGCTGGGTGGCTTACTTGGAAATTTTCAAGCAAATAGCTGAAGAACTTCACACCAGCTTCCCTGAACAAGTATAAACTGTCATTTGTTGAAGAATTTTAGAGTGATTTCCTTCTTTTAGTTTTTGAATAAACCTCTTAATGAAAGCACTGCGACTTCTATATAGAGGAGCATAGGTCCTTGCAACCTTGGAAACAAGGTAATTTTTACTTCCTTTGATAAAAGTAGTTTTTCCAGTTTTGAATTCCCCATAGTATTATTTATTTTTATTTTAAGGTCACTGAATTTTCAGGTTGCTCCTTGACAGTAGCAAGTCACCCATAAGCTACCAACACATACAGACTAACAACACATCTTCCCTGCCCTGCAAATTGTCTAGTTAATATATCACCACTAAACTCCAAGATTCCTAGCCTCAACTTTGGTGTTTTATGTTTTTATTTCAGACCAGAGAAGACCCCATTTGTTTTAAAGCCTGCCTGGTTTCTTCCAGCCTTATTAGCTGATGCAAGGAAAGAGGATAGGACTCCCTGCAGTCCTGGGCAGTACTCTGCAAGTCACCTTGGAGATCATAAGGAGTGTGAAACTTTCTGGGAAGAAGCTTTCTTTTGTTTTTATTTCTGCACTCCAAGCCATGTAATTAATGCTGAAGAAGCTCAGAAATACATAACTCTTACAAGTGACTATTTTTCAGAATTGATGCAAGAAATGCAATTTGCACAGCCTATTGTGACTTGTGTCTTTAAGCACAGCCTGAACAGCACTGCGTCCACAGTCTAAAGGCAAACTGCTCTGCTTATAAAGGCAAATTATGGGTCTGGATGAACAGTGAGAGCAAGCTCTCAACTCCTGCAGGATTTTCTCTACTGCCAGGCTTGGTTCTATAAAATACGATCTTCAGATTAAGGGGGGATCTAATCCTATTCTGGGTTACACATGCCAAATTTCAAAGCTTTATGCTTCGGTGCTATCCACACTGAGAGATGTACTGTGTGTTGCTCACTCTTCCTCCTCTTCACACACTTTCGTTACACAAATGCAGTTCTACAAAACTGCATTATAAAGCAGTAGTTTGAGAGACTGTGTCCTCATTTCCTCTAGTAAAGCATAGCCATACAGCCATTAAGGTAGTATAATTTCTTTTTGTCTTTCCTCTTCTTGGAAATGTTGGTTTATAATGGGTTAAAAGTCAGCTGCTAAGCACTGGCCATTTAAAGGTGTACTCTTCTCCCCTGCTGATTTGCCCTCTGACCTTCTGGGGGCCAGGGTGGCTGCAGACTTCATTTTTACTCTATTTCCTGGTCTCTCTCCTGGCTGTGCACTCAATGTTTCCACAGCAGATTAATGACAGCTAATAATATCTGATATATCTGGACATTGCCACATAATGAGTTGCAGTCCCACTGGGTGCCCAAAGTGTCACTACTAACAAATTCACCAGAGCTGCACATAATTAGCATGTAAAGGGAGTGATCATGTAGGAAACCTGGAGGGAAAGATGGATAGCCCACGAGGAAAAAATATAAGGAAAAAACACTGTTCTTTATACTGATTGGTAAATGTATGTTTCTTGCCATGAATATTTTCTTGATAACAAACTGTGGACAGGTTACCTTTACAGTAACATTATTCCTTCCACGGCTGATAGGCAGAATTTCATTATGCCACTGCTAATGTTACACTATTTCTGCAAAATGTCACCATATGTAAATTAGAAGAGGTTAGGGTATCCGCCTTGGATTTCGTTCACGATGCACTGTCCCTTTCTGCTGTAGCCTAATTCTCCTTTCTACAAGTTTACAGATATGCTAACATTGACCCAACCCTTGAAAAATAAAATGGGCACTGGAAGATCTTCCTTCTGAAATAGCCAAATAGGAATAAAGAAACTCAATACATGGAGAGAGAGCAAAGATATAAGAGTAGGAATCAGCTTAGTTGATGAGGTTTTAGCCGAAATATCATCTTTCCTGACACGTCAGAAAATACCTAATACAGAAAAGTGGGTTTCACAGACAGGGCAAGTTACCTAACCTGATCTGAAAATTAGTCTTTACCTTGTGACCACCTGACTGCCCACCACATGCTAAGTGCTGCTCACAGTCTGGATGTGTGCAGGCAAAGAGGCTTTCCCAGGAGAAGGGGGTCGACAAGGAGCAGGTGAATTGTCCTGATGGGTTGTATTTAACCTGAAGAGCCCTAAACAGGACAGCTCTGCTCTAGTTTAAGTCATTCACTCCTCCTCATTAGAAACAATTGCTCATCAATGCCAAAGACTTATTTTTGGTTTGTGTCATTTTACTGTTTGACACCTGGGTGGGAAACCTTGCATTTACATGACCCCAGCTCTGAGGTTCATTTGGGCAACTGGCCAAGATGTGGTTAATTCAAAGTGCAAGTTCTGGTTGGGGTTTTTTTTGTAGGTGTTTTGTATGTGTGTGTGTGTTGTCTTTTATTCCTTTTTTCTTGGTGAATAGAGAAGCATTTGACCCTGAAGGCTTCAGCCTCTAAATTGTTCTTTTCCTTCTGTCATTTGAGGAGACAAACGTTAACAAGAAAGCCTCACTTCAAAAACCAAACCCAAATCCCACCAAACAAACAAAAAGTTCTGTCTATAACAGATACTTTTTTTTTCCATGATAAATCATTATTTAGAGATGTCAAAAATTCAAAAGGGCTTACTCTAACCTCTGTAGCCACCTTGTACAGGGAGAGAGCTTGTCCAGGAGAGCCCTGTGATTCTCAAGAATGAGCAAGCATGAGCTGACTCAGCACGTTTAATATCAAAGGCAGAATTTGGTCAGAGCTAAGGTTCCAGCCCCTGTTTGTGGTGTCAGTGAGCACTGCCAATAAACCTCAGCACTTTTGAGAGTGTAAACTGCTACTCAGCAGTGCAGGGAAGCACCCTGGAAAGAACAGTAGCTGCTCTTGTCTGCTATTGTGTTCCTGTTTCTGCCATTAGTCAAGTGCATGTGGGGCCCTCAGAGCCCTCATAAACCCTGAAGGTTTCTGTATTCACAGCTCTTTCTGAAATTCAAGCTGGCTTGTGTTCTGTTGGAGAATCACCTTTAGAGTCATGTGACTTTAGCTTTTATCCTTTTTATTAAAAAAAAAGGAATATTTCCAAACTGGATGTTGCACAGAAACATACAAACTCTAGAAGCTTATAAAAGAGCACAGTTAATTAAGAAGTGAGACTTTATTTTAAAAATCCCTCATGTTTTTGCACCTTAGAAAAGGCAATCTTACTGTGTTTTTTTCAGGAAAAAAAATAAATTAAAAAATCTTGCAATTCTTGCTGACAAATAACAACTTTAATTTTGACCCTTGTTTTATTATCTTCTCCCTGCAATCCATACAGTGACTTCCAACACAGTGATGAATTTTAAGATTCAACTTCCTACTAAATATCCTCATCTAAAAAAAAAAAAAAGTTACAAAACCCCTCAAAACAAACCAAGACGTCTTATATTGTTTACCTTGTTTTTAATGAAAGAATGAAGCTCACAGACTATCTAGCTCCCACAGGGACCTCTTTTTTAATGCAATCTTAATGATAATTAACTGACAGTGATTGATGGCCAGTACTGAGGTGATAAAAGACAACTGCAACATTCTATCCAATTCACGTTTCCATTTTCTTAGGAGTCCTTGTTTATTTCTGAATAACATCAAATTACTTATTTGTCCAATTTGAATTTCACATTTCAAGTTAATCTGAAAAACATTTGCTGAACTGTTCTTTCACTTTGCTGTCTGGGGTTTCATATCCTCAAATTTCATTCTCTGTCAGAATCAGGGAAGATGACTACTTTCACATTAGCAATACAAGAAAACACTCACATACTTTTCCATAGGTCTTGTAGGTAGAAGTATTTCTACTGGAAAATGAGCCCCAGTGCTCACTGGCCATACGGAATAACTGAATATGTCCACATGGAATTTTGTTGAAGGAAGAATGAGTCTTTTTTAGTTTAATTTAAAAAAAAAAATATTGTTAGCATTGCGGGCATCTCTAGGGGTATTTTTATAGGCACTGAACTGTTTTATTACAAAATCACCTTTACTGAAAAAGTCCCAGTCTCACAACTTTGGTCTTATTAAATCTCTTAACATCGCATACATTGTCTAGAATGATGTGAAATTGCTACATTTTATGCTTTATTCTTCAAATCCATAGTTTTAAATAATTGTTTCCATTATGCTGGTTATGTCAACCTTAAAATTTTGTATATATATCAACTGTTTTAAAGGCTTTTGAAGAGGTCTATTGCTTTACCAGGAAAATGGTCCAATTTGAAATATCTATGTTACACGCAAGGCCCCATGCTTTAAATTTCTTCATCTGACAGGTGAATTCTCTCTAGTATTTTATCACTTGTTACACCTGAATGATATTATTTTAACTGCTTTTCTGAAAGACTTCCTTTTCTTTTATTGGTTGAAAGAAAAATGAGTTATTTTTAGACATGCAGCATTTCCTTTACAGCTTCATTGCCTTTTCAGTGTGTCATTACATATAACAAAATGTACACACAATGCATCCCTTGGGAGTTGAAGCTTAACATGGTGCAGTACTTGCAAAGTGAGTGTTTTATGCCATTTGGAACCCTGAGGACATGTGAGGTGACACCACTGATCTCTCAGGAGAAGCATCACTGATTTCTTACAGGTCTTGCTGATTAATGAAATAGTCAATAATTATATTTTGCTAATTCTAGCAGTCTTTTTTCCTTTTCCCTTTTCCCCCCATGAAGACAAAAGTTGTGGTGAAACTGCATGCACCTGTGCTCCAAGGCATGTTCAGTTTTTGCCTACCTTTATGCCTTCCTCAAAGAGAGTAACAAAGTTCAAACATCCTGTACTAAAGGATCCTTCATTGAGTCAGATGCTGCTAAGTCCTAACAACTAGATAAGACTTCCATGGAGGTCTATCAACAAGTCTCAATCATCCAGTCTCAGGGACACAAGACACCTCTTTCCACCCAGGGGCTGCCAGCTGTCACTGAAGTATCCTTTCCTAATGCAATCAGTGATCATTTGATGCAGAGAGGACTTCCAGGATTATGGCCAATAAGCCTTCCCCACTGTGAGAACTTGTGGCTATGAATCATGCATTTTCAAGTCCTAGAGAAGATAAGCAATACCTAAATACCGCTTTCCTTAAATGATTTTTGAGGAAGGCATAAGAATAAGCAGAGTCTATTCTTATAGTCTAAGAA
The DNA here is from genome assembly GCF_000747805.2 of Chaetura pelagica. Classification (NCBI taxonomy): domain Eukaryota; kingdom Metazoa; phylum Chordata; class Aves; order Apodiformes; family Apodidae; genus Chaetura; species Chaetura pelagica. The sequence goes on from NW_009953786.1 coordinate 7,777,637, forward strand.
TGGTCTGTGCACAAGAGAACATACTCCTACCCCATGCAGAAATTACATGGTCCCACTGCTTCACAGACATCTACAAATGGAAAAAAAAACATTGCAAGAAAACCAAAGGTGATTTTTTAAATTTATTCAGCTGAAGAAAAAAAAGTAGCAACAACAGAGTCTGTGTCAGAAGAAGAATTCCAAGTGACCTGAAATTTAACACTTCCTTCCCACATACTGCAAGCAAAGCTAAGGACGTGATGAACTGAGGTTGAAATACAGGAGCTAGGAGAGGCATGTTTTGCCCCTCACCCTAGTGACTGGAACATGGCTGCAACCCCATCTTCCTCCTGAATAGAGTTATACCAAATTCCCCCTGCCATCCTCAGGAAAAGATCCTGACCACCAGACAATTGAGCATTTCCATCTCCATGTACAAGGTCAGGGGAAGGGAGCCTGGTGCTCTTCTTAATTTCTTCTGTCAAACTACTTGCCGTGGAGAGCAGAGTAGCCACCCAGATGGAGTCCTGCCTTGTCACTGGGCCAAATTCAGCTGTTTTAAGAGAAAGAGAAGCAGCACTAATAGGTGAAGCTGAGGAGCCTCACACCTCTGACAATTTAAAATATTACATCAGTTCTGATATTCTCTGGGAAAATAGGTGACTTAATTTCAAAACCCATCAGGTAAATGTAGGAAAGGGAATGAGCTCTTCCAAGTTTTAGCCTCTGTGATGCTAGAAAAGTTGAGAGGCTAGTGTAGCTTTACTCCCTGCAGTATGAAAAAGTTTAGTCCCACTTTCTTACATTAGACAAAAATACTCGTTAATGTAACACAAATCAGTGCTTTTCAGCAGGCTTGCTTCTAATTTTATGTAAGCTCTTTTATCATATCTGTATAAGTAACATCAGGAACATATATTAATTAAAATAATAAAATGAATATAAATCACCTGATATCTGAAACAACCCTAGATTTCTTTACAACAAGCAGGAATTACATGCTGAAACCTGGACTTACAGAGATAATTATACCTTTATATTCTTTGGTGCTTGATGTGTGCAAAATAACATATATCATTTAAGACATAATGCTACTGAGTAAAAGACATGCTTAATTTTATGCTGGTCACCTAATATAAAACCAGGTCACAGCTAGACTCATCTTTCAGGTCCCCTGTGCTGAGCTACTGCTTGCTCTCAGCAAGGTACAGATTTGTGAACATCGCTGCCAATGGAACCACCTTCATAGTTTGATAGTTTTACTGCTTCTGGATTTAAAGAAAAAGACTTGGATCAAAATAGTTTTGGTAGGCTTCAGGACAGAATCTGATTTAGCTATACAAGGAAACAAAGAGATGATCCTATACAGCAGAATCATGGCTGCTCTCTTTGCTGTCTAAATCAAGATTTCATTTTTCTGTTCAATTCTTAGGTCCACAGAGCAAGGAAAGAAGAAAGAGAACGGACTTAATCTCATTCTGTCTTCTACACTCTTAGTTTAGGAGAATACATTTGAAAATAGCAGCAGGCACCAAAATGCACTGGAAGCAACTGAATCCACATGCACCTAAGAATGTTGAGAAAGGACGGAATCAAGTTATATATTCCAGTCCCTAGTTTTAGACTTCTACAGTCTCTAGGTTCAGACCTCCACATCTGAAGATTTGAACCAGGTCTGTTCTTCAACATTCTATCGCACATGTATTTAGCTAAAAAACATTCCCTCTTCTTCAAATGTTAGACATACCTGGAAGAGACCTCTATTTAAAGCAATGGAAAAGTCTACCTATTTTTGCCCCAGTGAGTTTCAGACGAGGTTTTCTAACACAGTTTGAAGGTCGTTATCAGCCAAGCAACCACCATCTTTACAGAGTGGACAAATTAACTGATTAAAAGCTCTGCTAGTGTCATGACTCTGTATGCCCAATTCTATTCCTACTGGGCATACTGCCTGCCAAAATAATATTAAGTTAGGTCCAGATGCTCAGGCTTTCCTGTTGTTACACCAATTTGTACAGGCACCCATTAATTTTGAGCCAATATTACTTTGCCAACACCTTATATAGAGGAATTGGAAGAATGGAAAACAGCCCCTACTAAACTCAGTGATTCATCTAAACATGTTTTGTTTCAGCTAAGCAAAATTTGTACCAGTCTGCATCCCAATTACCCCAGACAAATCTGCCATGATTTGTAATTACATTATTATTTTAAATTAATCCATCCATGAATTACAGTTGTCTTTTGTTTATTCACTTGTTTAGACTAGTCTAAAAAAATGAGCAGAGCTTTCAGCCATTTATAATAAAAGCCAAGTGACTAAAAAGACCTACTTTTTTTGTTTGCATTAATGAGTTCATCCCAAAATACATATGCAATAATATAGGAAATTAAGTTATAAATGTGGGGATGTGCTCTGAGTCACCATGAAAATCTGCATGCAAATGTGCAATAATCACAAATCTACATTATTACAATATTAAAAAAACCTACAATTAAATTATCATGTGGAAATAATCATAATGTTATTGGAAACTCAATTATTGTGGCAACCCTTGTCGGGGAATTAGCAGGCTATGGCAAAGGCAAGTCAGACCTGAATTCATCAAATATATATTATCACAATATTACATGTTCACTTCGATTCCATGCTAAGACAAACATCCTCACTCACTAGTATCTGCTCAATGCATTTGTATTATTCATGAACAACTCTGTGATCTATTATACATACAAAACTGATTGTATGCTGCTTGCCCGAGGCTACAATGCAGAGACACAGAATTAATTTTATTATATACACATGCATGATAATTGTGTAGAATTCGGTCAAATATCAAACTCTGCTCCTGTGCACCATTATTTTACTTTCCAAAAAGAGGTCTAAGGTCAGCAGCAATTTCTCTTTGGCAACAGTGAAACTCTTTGTCATGTAGAGTAGAAAGTTCCTGGGTGCTAATGAGCCTAGAGCTGTGATGAATGGTCACACATTCCCTTTCCTTTCCTACCCCCACCCATCAAAGAGAAAATGTAACATTTATTGAGGTTATCAAGAATTCCTTGCCTCTCATGAACACAGAAGTTCCTTTGGGCTGTGGACTTAGAGACCTGATTTGACAGAGATGGAGGCAACTTTTTTGTTTGTTTTGTGGACATGGCTAAAATTGTGTGAGATGATGATCAATACAATTAAGGAAGCTTATTGCAGCTCTGGCTTTATTCCTATAAGAACTGCTGGCATTTTCAAGGTGTTTTAGTAAACCCTCTGGAAGCGTTTTCACAGGGGCATCTTCCCTTCTACAAGTTTCTGTAAAACAAACTACGACCCCCTTTCTTCAGCAGCAAAAGAGACCAGACCTTTTTCCTCTTCTTCCAAATGTTTTGCCAGAAAGACAAAGATTAGTACCATCAAAGATATTTTTAACGGTTTGAAGACATGGGGAGGTAGAAATGTATCAAAATTGAGAAGGGACTTGAAGGAGGTGCACTATCTCAAAATCCTGGTCTGGATTCTAACAACATTGAAAGTCAGCAGGACATTTCACATCAATATGTTTCAATTTAAGTAAGAGCCAGGTCTAAGGGAGTAAGTGGTATATGCAAATTTTGGCAATTACAACTACTGTCACTCAGCTTCAGAGATGGGTATCAACTACCAGGTATTGCAGTTCCACAAACTCTCCTTAGCACACATCTAGCCAAATGATCCCAAAGAGTTGTTTTGAGAATAAGGTCATCTTTAAATGGAAAAAAAATTGTCTACTGTGCCATTCTCCATGCTATATTAATAATCAAAATCTGAAACATCTTATCTTGTAGTTCCATTCCTTCCTACTCTCCATCCATCTTCCAGGCTTTTGGCAATCCCCCTCACATGAACCTCTAAGCTTTAAGACTGAAGAACATTTTTTCCTTGCCTGGTGCATTCACAGTGGGATCCCATTCAAGAACATCCCAAACCCACTTGTACGTTACCATGCTGCCTTTCAACAGCCACAAAACAAAAGATGAGCTCCAATGCATTTATATTCTAGATTGCTAATATGTATAGAAATAAACTGTAACAAGGACTCTAAAGAGTTTCTCAAAGTCTACTAATTACCAAGGGAAGATTTAAACAACTTTGCTTAGCCCCGTTGGCCATGATCAACCTTCCTTCTTGGGACAGAAGGTCTGTCTTCTTAAGACAGACCAGGTTACGTCTGAAGTGAGTTTAGTGTTCAAGCATTATATGGGAAGCTTTCATTGCTGACAGAGAACAGCTTTCCCAAGGCTGAACAGAGAGCTGGATGGGATCAGAGCTCAGGAGTAATGTCTCCCAGTCACACGTGATCCTCAGCTCTCTTCTGCAGCCAACTAAAGGCCACAGGCAACCCAAATTCCCCAAATGAGGCAGTAGAGGATGGTTCTTCAAATATCTCCTCGATGCCAAGTATGTTTCTATGGTAATTCTGCATTCAAAGTTACAGGCTGGTGCTGCGTGAGAGGCTGCACTAAGGCCCAAGGAGATGAATGAACCTATCTAAGGTTGTGTATACCCAGGGGGCTTCCATAACTTTGGGTGCGCAGAAATACAAAGACAGAATAATGACAATGTTGTGCTGCACTTCAATTGTTGAATTACTTCAATACCTTGCTCACAGATGTGTGCATGTGAATCTAATCAACCAAACTCCTTGCAGACAGCAGAGATTATTTTGAGATATTATTCCTGCTTCTGCTACAGAAAAAGAAGCACCAGCCCTTCACACCCTCTTGTATACAGGGATGTATGTGTGCATGCGTACACAAACACACCCTCTCTGTACACACACAAAAGAGCTGAGGATGAAAAATTTCCTATATATAGCACATTATACTCACAAGATGACTTCTAATAGCAGACTCATCTTTTTATGTGGAAAACACACAACAAAAGCCTGTTTGATTGTTATCTACCTCAGCATTTACAAAAAAAAAACAACTCAAGAGGGGAAAAAGAGAAGTGGCACCATCAGAAATAAGTATTAAAGAAAACAAGATTTTTCTGTATCACATTAAATCCTAGAAAATGCAAGGTTTTGGTGTATTTCCTCTTGAATACTTTTTTGTTTCAGATCCTAAACCAGCACATTAAACTATTCAATTTACTGTTTAATAGTAGGGCCTCACATTGTCTTTTAAATGCACACAAAAAAGTTGCCTCTTTTTGCTTTCATTTTTTTGGTGTGTGTTTGTTGCACACTGACATCAAATTCCCTGCAGGCATCCTAACCTTGCAATTGGAAAAACAGTGCTCTAGGGTTTTCCACATGTCTAATACACCTGGATAAAAAGTGCTAATTGTCACCAACTTCCATTAAATGACAGCAGTAAGGCACAAAATATGCTTGATTTGCAGACGCTAGTGCCACTGGGAGTTAGCAGCAGATAATTGTGCAGACCTCAAACATTCCCCTGGCACTGCCAGTCTAGGTTTCCTGTGTAACACCAGATTACAAGGCCTTTCTTTTTAGCTCACTTTCCTAAGGTAATAAGACTTTAGGCATTTGCACTCCCTCTCTGTGCATGCATTTGACGGTCCAACCTTCCTACAATAATTTCTGGTCAAGCTGTATACATTTTACAGGAGAGCAGAAGCCACAAAGAGACAATGGCCTTAGCAATTTTCTGAGAAACAGGCAGCTAGGTAAATATAATCAAGCCTGAGATTAAGCATTGCAAACATTCTGGCTTTCTAGATTCAGGTATTCTTGTGGACAAAAGAACCCCAATTCTGCTCAAGTTTTTTTAGCGCTGAACACAGGAGGGAGATGTGCCATATCACATACTCAGCAGGCAGCAACTCTTGCATGTGGTTTATCTTCCTTTTTTTTTTTTTTTCACATGCCTGTATGCCAAAAATCCTTTTTCATCTTGAGGGTTTTAATGTGCACCAGGAAGCAGCTGATTGCACAGGTACAATCTTGCTCCAGTTTCCTCCAGATAAATTCAGGAGACAACACTTTACCTTCCTTTATTCTTGCTCTGGCACTGTTTCCTCTCTGCACATGGGCACATACTCCTGGGCATGAAGACACCACTCCTATGGCATGCAAGCTTATTGACGGCTCCAGTGCCATTACAAAGCTAATTTCTGCATGCAGCAACACGATTATAGCGAAGGTGAGGGCAAGGTTGAACAAATGTGTTTCAACACTTCTTTCTTGGTATTTATTTCCATGCCATTGCAATCTGGCCTGCTGCTGCTCCAGCTGCTTATGCAAGCTCCTGATGGAGCGCAACAGCAGAAGCCGTCGGTACATAGCTAGTTGGAGCCTGTACTTCTCCTTTTCCTCCTTCTTCTTGTTTTCTAAGGTCTCCATTACTTTTGTGGTCTTCATCTGAGTCACCCAGCCCAGATTACGAGGGGCTGTATTGCCCTTGGCACTGCTCCCAGTCTGCTGCACGTGGCAGCCCTCAGGGTGGGTCCTGGGCAGAGCAGTGACAGCCTGCGGGGGCTCATTCAAACCGCCAGGCACCTGAGGGACCTGTGGCACCTCCAAATTTGGGTCACCACTGCAGAAGGATCTTTTGGAGCAAAGGGAGGCAATGCCCACAGGCTGCAGGTTACTGACTGCTGCATGGCATGACGAGCCACCTAATGATGGATTTACAGCTGTCAGTTGATGCTCAGTCAACCCAGAGGCTGTTCTTTGTGCCTGGCCATCACTAACCGTCCCTGGGCTAGTCAGGGCTTTCACCTGGGCCACAGCCTTGTCAGATATGTTGGACAGTCTTTCTGGCACCACTGAGTTTTCCTTGTCTTCATTAAGGCTGGCTAATGAAGGGCTGTCAGAGGAACCAGGGGATGCTGTTACAACATCACGATTCAGAAATGGATCTTCATCATCACTGTTATTTTGGATCTTCTCTTCATCTCTTCGTATTACACCTACTATCTCAGCCATTTATTGCATGAGCTACAGAAACTTTCTGTGGACAAAGTGGAAGCAAGAGGATTTAATTCCCACATACACACATAGAGAAGCTCAGTGCAGACTGACATTTGAAGAAAGAATCTCTCTTTATATTTAAGCAATGGACCTATTACTTTTCTAATAAAGCACAACCCTTGGGTCACTTTAGGCCATTTCTTGTGATTTGCATTAGGTGTTCTTCGAGACACAACATTAATCCAATAACAATTAAAATGATATACTGTACTATTAACATTCTCAAATCTTTAAAGGCAAGTGATCTATCCCTGCAGCACTGGCTGTGCTGACTAATTAAACAGAATACAGTTGTAAATGGGCATTGTAAGCACTTCTCCCATTTAAGAACACAGCTCTAACAAGTGTAGTTTGCAGAGATGGGTGAGTTATCAGGATTGATCAGCTTTAAAGGGAGGTGTATGTACCACAAACAGCAGGTTGTATTTAAATGCCCCCCCAAGATTAATCTGTCTGCTATCAGTTTGTTTACAAGGTTGCCTTTCCCCCTCCTCCTAATTCTAACAGTAAAACTATATTATCACCACACCAGCCATAGACAGGAAAAAGAAGCCAGACACTTACCGAGGTTACTGGGGGAAAGGAAAAGAGTTACAGTGCATTGTGTCTGTGTATCATGTTTTCTTGAATGTGAGTCAGCACAATCTGGAACAGAAACATCACAGTGCTGGAGAAGGAGCAGCAACTGCATTACGTTGTTCCACCCAGCAACAACACAGTCAGTCCCAATCACAGAGGAGCGCAGGGCTGGTTTCTTCCCTTGCATTGGATATTCCCCCCTGACATCCAGCTTTTATGTCATCTTTGAGCACCAAAGTGAAAACTAGGGTCAGAGGACACCTCTTTTCCCACCTCAAAAACAAGCATACCCAATTCATTCATTCTACAGAGAGGGGGACAATATCTATGGCACTTCCCATCCCTGCCAATCAGTAAGGAGGTATCATAGCACCAAAAAGAGGGTGAGGCATTCTGGACTCCAGTGTACACATTCTCCTTCAGATAAACTGATAAAGCCCAGATAAACTTTAGCTGCACGAACAAGCTAAATCAAAAGACGAAACAAGCATTCGGTGAAGTATAAAGGCAGACAGAAGCTATAGATACGTTTAATGTACACCCATGTTTAGTTATGCTGGCCTAATCACTAAGGAGCAGCTCTACATCCAGCTAAGGTATGCCACAGAACAATAAACTTTATCTGCACCTTTGATGTTCAGAAAAGCTGCCTTCAGCATCCTCTCTCACTTCTAATGCCAGGAACAAAATTCACAAATCATCTATCTGCATCTACTTCAGTCAATTTACCACAGGGCTTCAGTTGCCCCAAGACTTCACCTATTCCATTCTGCTAATATAAACAGAAGAAAGAACCAATCCAAAATACCATCTAGAATCTCCCTAGAGCTGAAAAAGAATGAAGGTAGATCCTATCTCCAGTTCTACATGTGCTGCAATACAGATAATGATTTTTTATTTTTCATCTGTACTGTCATTGTTTCTGAGGAATCTATTAGGATACAATTCCAACCTTGAACGTATGAAGTCCAGTTAACATAAATGCAGATTTGTACCCTAAGTTCTACCTCAAACACATTTTTTGGTGCAAGAGATATTTTGTACTAAATTGGTGAAATAAACTAAACATAAACTGTATTTATGTGCCAGATCATGCTGCAGATTATAAATAATAGTAGGAGGAGATTAATATCCAGTGAATTAATAAACTCTGCAAGTTTATATCTTGGCAATTCCTTTTTATATGAATCACAAGTTATGGTAACTGAAAAATATGGAATTCAGATAACAGGAATTTTACTGTATTACATGCTGAAAAGGTTTATTGTCATATAGCACTAGGCATAGAGTCTTTTCATTTTGGCAGTTCTCCTCTCCAAAGCACTGCAGGCAGATCTTCCTGCTGGAAAAGAGTAAAGTAGACATGTGATAGGTACTACCTGGTCTCCAGCTATGTCAATAGTGTTCTATCGGCAATACCATTCTGTTGTACCATTGTAGCAATTTGATGCAAAATAACTGTTTTCTAATAGTCTAGCAAGGCATGAAAGTACAGAGGGTTGGGGTTTTTTTTGTTTGTTTGGGGTTTTTTTTATTTTTTTTGGGGGGGGAGGGTTGTTTTTTGGTTGGTTTTTATTTGTTTTTAAAAGCTCTCTGTGGCTTTGATTTTCCAGCAAAGTTTTATGGTGTTGTTTAAAGGGAGGGAGAGAGAGAGAGACAAAAAAAAGTGGTTTTCTGCACCAAATTATTTTCATCAAAACTATTATTAAATGTTTTATCGGTAAGGATCTGGGTGGAATAAACAGCATGTCATATAATCAGCTAAACACTATAACACTATAAACAATCAAAACTCATTAAGCTAGATATCTTTTCATAGAACATCATGACTTGCTAAACAGCAAGAAAAAATTCAGTCCTTTTGACTTAGAAATTCAGCAAAATAGAAATACCGTAAAAGATCCATCCATATTATTGCTAAAATACAAGTGCTAGTATGGCTAGGGATGTATGCACATTGCTGTTATTACCCTCCTTTCCATTGTTCACAACTTCCTAAAAATCTCACCAAGAGCATCACATTTTCTATGTGAAGGTGAATATACACTGAACAATTCAGCCAAAAAGACAGAGATGCTCAAGCATGAAATCAGGAACAAAAACAGTCTTATGGCTGGGGAGTCTTAATGGAAACCTCTCAGGAGGAAGGCACAGGTTGGAGAATAAGGAAGACCACCACAGCTAATTTAAAAGAGAAACAAAAGTTTTTGTTTCAAGATAATACAACCACCTTTCTTCTCTCCCCAAGACTGTTACCTTGACAAAGCAACTCCTACAGTTTAGCTTCCTTTTCTTTGCAATTCAGCAACTTAATAAAGAGACCTAAAAAGACCTTACATTGTCTTCCTCTGCTGCAAGGGGCACACTGTGCCATTTCACCAATGAGAAAGATTTTGAGAAGAGTTTGCTGTGCCCAGAGGGCCCGTTGCAGGCAGACTTTGCTCAATGCCTCTTGTTTTCTGAAGCAATATTTCTGGGAACCTCTCCAGGCAGAGGCTGCTTCAGATTTCACAATGAATACATCTGTCAGTCCAACATTCTGAGAATGTCAGGTAGGTAAAATGGAAGCAAAGACTCCTCCAGATGAGGTTCAGTGCATCTTATAACCACCCACTCACAGGTAGATGCAGCTGCAGCAGTTCCATCATGTAGACCCTGGGGTGCTACCTTCAAGCTGTCAGTCCTGCATGCTCCCGCAGGGTCTTTGCCAGTTGAGGGTTTTAATGCTTCAAGTTCCTTAAGATATCAGCTACAAGAGGTACTGGGCAATCTACAGACTCATATCTGTAAGCAAGTGCTGAAATGCTCTGTGCATTATAGAATGAGGGCTTAGCCATCACACTTGTGTCTCCCATGGCAGCAGGAAAGAAATAGCAACAGGAAAGTCCCTGCAGATAGTCATGACAACTCTCTATCCTTTCTCTTCCAATTATAATGCCATTCCCCAGTGTGGACAGATGTGAGGATAGGAAGGTGCTTGGTCTTCTTTTATTGAGTACAAATGTTTTAGCAAAGTTCAAAACATAACAGCCAAGAAAACACAGGAACGCTAACAGAATGTGATAAGCACTGGTAAAGAACTGTCTTTATAAGACTGCAGCTTGTGAAATGATGCTGTCCTGTGTCAGAGTTTGGGGAGTATTTTTAACAAAGTAGTAAAAAGTATCCTATTACACAGTAGTGTAATTCCATGTTTTATATTAATTGCTCTTAAAGATCAAAAGCCATGTTCTGTTTGTTAATGTACACACTCACATGACCTCTCATGAAATCAATGCGATCCACATGTGTGCATCTGAGGCCTAAGTTTCTCCCCAGAGATTCTTTAAAATCCTTTTACAGAGCAGTAAGTCATAGAAGAAAGTTGTATGTGCCCTTTCTTCTTCCTCCTACCCAAGCCAGACACGCGTTACTACAGGCTGCTCTGCATTATGTTGGATGGTAACAATACCCTGAGGGGCCACTGGCCAGGCAAGGAATGTCAGCATTCTGCTCTCACCTTCATCCCATACAAACATTTTTGCAATCCTTTTACACCGGTGGAGAAACAGGAGATGGAATCCAGCTCCACAGGCAGCCCACTGATGATATCAACAAATACCCTAGATATTTCAGTGGCAGGGAAAAATACAACAGGACATCTCACTGTCTTTCAGACAGAAGGAAATTAAGTTTGTACAGAGCTGCAGTGCAATCGTGTGTGCAGATAACCTGAAAGCTTTTAAGAAGAAGCAGAGTGGGTACATGATTTTATCAGCGGGGAAAGGTTCAACAGCATAAAAAAATGAAAATAGAGGGATTTCAGTAGATCATTTTTATATTAACGGTAAAAAAATTGAAATAATCTGCCATGACTGGCAAAAATTAACATGCCTGTTATCATTCTCAACAGAACTGCTTGTCAGAGGTGCAAATCTCTGAAAGAGCAGTTTGGACTGCATTCCAACTAAGGTTGAGTCTGCAAGCTTCAAAATCCCAACACTGCAGGTGCTAAAGTGACCCGAACACTAGGAAGGGCTTGATGACAGCTCTCACTGCAATATTTCAGCAACTCGTTTCCTAATCCTGCTTGGGTTTAAAATTCCCAGGGACACAAAATGAAAAATTTATGTGTCTTTATAAAAATATTTTAAATGAGGAATATTTTGATTTTTCCTCATGGCAGCAGCTGTTCTCCGTACCATCTATGTGGAAAGCATTAGCTTACAATTTGAATCACCACTCACTGAGTAAAAGAATAATGGCATCATTGCCTACACCAGCTTATAGTCAAAGTCCACATTCTTCTCAGCTGATGCACGAAGCTGTGTTTTTAATGCTGAAACAGCCACAAAGAACTTTATGAAGTCCTGTTGTGAACTCAGGGATCTTATTCAGCTTGCGCAGTAAGTGCTTAACATTGGCACAGAAGCCAAGGTGGAAATGGACAACCCATAGGTACATGTAGCCATGTTTTTATTTGATTTTCTCCCATCTGGGCAGACCCACCTGCATTGAGAAAGTCCAATGAGCAGGTGCATTTCACTGCAGAGCAAAATCTGCATTTATAAAGTGGGTTATGAATGCTACACATGGACAGAAAATGGAAGAAGGCTTGCACCACCCAGGTATCTGCAGCATGTGCTCTACTAACTTGTGTGGGGAGGGGGTAAATGGAAAACTTTATGGTGACTTAATAAAACCATGAATCTTGAGAACTGCCAGCTTACCCCATTTACTGTTTCTTCTTCTAATGGAGAGAATATGCTTGTCTAGAATTCATTACAACTGTACCAAAAAGGAAAATCTGATTATACACCCCAAAAAAATGACAGGTTGCAAAAAATAGCTTAAGTGTTAAGTGAAAAAGAAACTATAAAATATCAAAAGTTTAATTTATTTTTGTTCCCATAATAAAGAAAAGATTGTCTTTTATGGCAGCAAAATTAAAGTTGAACTTCTTCAGTACAATGCTCCTGCCTCTTTTCTTATTTTTAAGAATCTTAATTTTGCAGGGTACCTGTCATTTTGTTCAGCTAAATACAAAGTGGGGAGGAGGGAGAGAAAAAAGTAAAAAATAAAGTAGGAAGATCATGTGAGCTGATATGCTATTAAGGCCTTCCTACAGAAAAGAGACTAAAAACTTCTTTGGGCAGAAAATATGGTACTTGAAGTATATTTGAATAACCTCCAATATGAAAAGATTTCAAAGTATTGCTCATGTATTGCAAAGAATTTCATGCCTGGCAGGTAAATACTGGATTACCTAACTGAGCAGTGAGATTTTAGATGTGAAAACGAGTAGACAACTCACATGTCTAGTAACAATTCACATCCAGTAGGCATGAAGAGAAAAATCGTTTCTGCAAAGGAATATATTAACAGACTATGTAATTTTTTTATAATTGATACTTATGTTTGGCTTAATTTTGACATTTGACCATAACTGACAAACTGATGGCTATGAAAGAAGAAAACTTTAAGATGTAAGAATAATAAACAGAGCACTGTGAGAGATGAGGAAAAAACCAAAACCCACACCAAAAACACATACATAGGAGGAAAACTTGAGGAAGTAGGGCCAAGCCACAGGTGGCTAGAAAAGTAATTGTTTAGTATTTCACCACAGCTTAAAATGAACTTGCAGACTTTTCCAGAAGCCAAGTGCATTTTTAAAAAAAAAAATATAACATGAAATGCTTTTAAAAGGGTGTGAACAGGCAAGAATATTAATAAAACCTTACATTTAATACAATTTTTTGTTAATAAACAGTTTCAGATGAAGTGCCTATATATATATATAAAAGGACACATTCTAACTGTTCAAGCTAATCTTAAATTGACTCATGAGGAGGTGATTCTACAAAGAGCACCTCAAAAACTCTAGTTTTTCATTCTGCCTTGGTGTGTAGCCGACAGCGGTGCCACCTACATATCAACCTTTGCATAGCACCCAAAGCAATCCAGCTTCACTCGTAGTGGCTAGGTAGGCTCACCTGCCTTCTGGGTTGTCCACAGGGAGTGAAAAAACGTTCCCTAAGCTCGCTTAAGGCTAAGAAGAAGGTCAGCCTTGCTCACTCCCTAATGTCTTTGAAGCTGCTCAAGTGGCTGAGATGGATGAGAATGAGTAGGGTACAAGTCTGTCAGCAAAAAACATGGCCTCAGCACTATGTAGCATAATTGATCTGAATCTCAGCTACAGCAGAGATAACAGGTTCCAGTGGTGAGATAAGGCATATGAACTACAGGGTTTGCTATACTTGACCAGGTTCTTACTTTGCAACCTGGGCACTGTTCAGCAACTTGGATTTTTGTAACCTGCTTCTAGTGGTTAGTACAGATAATTCTTTCACACTAACACTTTCATTTTTACATCCAGAGGCTCTTTGCTGAGTGTCTGTCAAAGTCCAGTTAATTGCCTGCAGAATTATCAGCTAAAACCCTATCACCTACATATAAGTAAAATCTTTAAGAAATTAGAAAGTAACAGAGAAAAGAGCCATATAGAATTAATGAAGATAAGCCTCAAACGCTTGGAGGATTATTTTAGAGATCTGTATCTACCAATACTTACTTCTTAAAAGAAAGATAGATACTGATTCCAATTTTTACTTGATTGAATAGACAACAAGCTAAGAAATAAGAACCTGAGACATCAATTGCACTCAAGTCTCAGGCTGAACAGAAGAAATTACGGGCCCTTCATAGAAACAGCAAGCATAGTTACATTCTGTATGTCAAAATTAGATAATGCTTCTTGGTACCACTTGAGTTTACTGCAGCTCTACCTGCTCACACCTTGAACCCCTGTTGAACCTCCCAGAGCCCCAGGAAAAGGTCCTGGTAGAACCCCACTGGCACGTAGAGTCACAAATTCTCCTTGTTACCAGAAGGCACTAACAAGCTGTTACTAATTCAAATGACACAGGCTACAATTTTATCCTCAGTCAGGCTTACAGAGTCTCCTTGAGATCTAACTGAAGAGCATTAAAAGAACACAGAGCAAGATCATTCCCAACTAGCAACATATTGGCTTGCAAAGTGGAAAATTTCTCTCCATCCTCTCTAAATCCTCCGCCAAGGCACCACCAGAACCATCTTAGTGACTACTGAAGAGATGCCAACACTCGGTGATGGTATAGTACTAATTAAGATTTTGAGAGCAGTAAGCAAAAACATTGTGTTTGACCTCCCACTTGGCAAATTACTCACAGTTCTCTGCTTCCCTTCCCAAGATTGTCTTGATAACAATAATAGCCAGGAGGGATCTGAGACAGTTAATGCAGAAAATAAATAAATAAATGCCTACATATGTGAACTCCATTTCCTTTGGCAAAATGATGAGTCAAATGGGTGCTCTCTTACATAGGATATTTGTACATACACCAATGTTCAAGAAGCTTTCCAGAAACTTCTGTCATTGCTCAGATAAGCAATAATACAAATTGCCAGTCTACTGATTTCACGAACTTGCACTATTTTTAAGGGAAGGTTGCTGTTCTGTTATTCTAAAGGGCTGCACACCTCTGCAGCTTCTTGCAGCAGAGGTTAAGGGAATGAGTATGCATTATATGTGCCAAAAAGAGGTGGAATTGGCCAAGCTAAGCAAGTTAAGGCATTTCAAAGCTTTGAGACAAGAGAAAAATAAATCCATGTGGAAGAACACAGTACATGTACAAACAGCACCCACTTTCTGATGTCTTGCTTTCTTGCTTGGAAGAACAAACAGTATTTTCTGAACTCTCTTAATTTTCACACACAAAGCCACCAAGCTCATTAGGCATAAGTACAAGTCATAGGAGAAGTACGGGGCACCTAATCTAGGTAATTTATCTCATCATAAATTGCTTTCAACACAGGAGAAAATGCCACTTGGAATAGGCTTCCTTTAACTTTACTCTTAAATGACGTAACTTTTGGATGACTATGTCCACAGCAGTGCACCTTAACCACAAAGCATGTATTACCAAGAGAGACTGAAAGCTCAGCCTTAAAGTTAGTGCAGGAACTCTTGGTTGGTGGCACTGGTACAGCCAAATAGTCTCCAGCAACCTCTGTTTTAGGAGTTTCCTGAGATTGACACTGCATCTAGATAACTGTATTTAACGGTTATTGATGGAAAAATGTGCCTAACTCCCTTTTGAAGCTGCTTATGTCTTTTGGCTTCTCTAACATCCCATGGCAATGAATTCTGCAATCTAATTTTACATTGCGTGAATAGCTTCCAACGGAGCATGCCACACCTTTCCAGGGATTCAGTAACATGCTGACACCACCTTCCTTTTGTCTCATTTAATCTCATGAATCATAAGCAATACAACAAAGATTTCCACATCTGTCTGCTTTTTTCTTCCAATAGGAAAAATCTCTTTTAGAACAATGGCCACCAATGGGCAAATGACCTGGTAAACTTTTGCACAGAAATATGCATTTCTCACATAGCTTGTGCTACCATGAACTCAAGGCTGGCTGAAACTACTCAACAAAGGTGGAAAAAAAAAAAAATAAAATTAAGATTAAATAGTTATTTGTAGAAAAAGATGTGAGCCTGGGACAAGGACTCTGCTTGCTCCTGACACAGTCCAAGTAGTAAGCACTAGAGTCTCTCTAGACGAGAAATCTGGAAGAAACCATCAGGAGTTTTAAAGAGAGGGTGAATGAGAAAAAAAGAGACTAGGAGAAGGCAAAAAGAAGTCTTTAGATTTCCACAAAGATTGAAGTGGAGAAGAGGGAGCAGGAGGGAGGGCAGAAAGATAGGTTAAAGGATTGTATTCCTGTCATTGTCAACAGAGAGCAAGTAGGAAATGAGACCTAGACTGCCTCTTTCCTAAGACTTCTGCTCTAGGCAACTGTTTGCTTTGCCTTTGCCCAAGCCAGCGTGAGATGTTATAAAATGAGTTTCCAAAATGCTATGAGTCACCAGAACATGGATGAGATCTGTGGATTCAAGCCACCTTTCAAGATTATGAATCTCTTCTGAATACCCATTATGCCAATGATATATAACAAAATCACTGCTGTAATGTGATGCACATGTCAACTTTAAGGATGTAGTCCCTGCTCAGATGGCATCAGCAGAGGGACACGTCAGCATGGTGGATTACCACAGCAAATGCTTTAGCATGCAAAATGATGCAATGTGTTTTAACAACAATTGTTCCCTTATGTTTGTTTCTGTGTCAGGTCTGACATGACTATCTGCCAGGACAATGCTCAGAATTCTTTGCAGTGCTTTGCAGAAGCTGATTATGTGATCAAATGCTTAAAGCACATAAAATTACTTCCAAGATTCCATGAGATAGATGTGCCAGAAAAGTCAGTAGGTGTTTGAAATAATTGATGCTAACAGCTGGACCTGAATTTTTCAAAAGAATATGCATTATGGTTTGAATTTGTTGAGGGTTTTTTATTTTTTTTTCTTGTCCTTTTTTCTTCTTCTTCTAGAATATTATCGCATAAACTGTCTAGAAACTCAGCCTTAGCAAAATGTTTACATCAAATGAAATTCACCCGTTGAAAAAAGACATTCGTAGAGTCCTCCCTGAAGTGGAAAAAATGAGTCGTTGTGTAGAGCAGATACCCTGTGCATGTATGCCTTGAACACAACAGACACCAATGACATAGAAGGGCTGATGCTTGTAGGACTGGGAGACTCAGCACTGAGCTGTGGCTCTTAGCACTCCTTTTCCCTCATCTGTGACACTAAAGCTTTTCCAATAAAAGCCTAGACCCCTACAGAATTGTTGTGTACATGGATGGCTGAAGAAGAAACAGGAGGATTATCAGCTCTTCTATTAATCCACTTTATATTGCATTTTCAGCCCACCTTGAAGCATTACAGAGTTCCCAAAGTGAGGCAGCATCATTCACATTCAAGAGACAAGGGCAGAAGGGAAAAAGACTACTGCACTTGCCCAAAAGTCATGGTCTCATACAGAGGCTTCACTCTGTGCTCCCAGTTTTGGGTCTAGCCTGGCACCAGTGTCTTGCTACATAGCTTTGCAAGAGCTTCAGTCCTTCAGAGGTATTTAGGCACTGAAACCAATGAGAAGTGGTACCTACACTTTCAAATCTGTCTTTAATTTCATCATCCCGTAAATCTCTTTGATGGAGACATCCTTCATCTTTTCTGCTTCACAAGCTGGTTGTGAAGCTTAATTACACAATGATTATGAAGTCCAGTAAATACAACATATATTAAGAGTAGTTAATGAGATTTCTGTCACAGGCAGAGTTTCTCTCTTGTGCAATACTACTCACATGTTGCAAAAGAAAGAGTTTTCAAAAGAAAAACACAGACATACTCAATAGAAAACAAATCTAGCTTGATTACTTCTGTAAATAATGTTGTACAGCTCAATGTTTCTTAACATGGCATGGAAAATACCATAAGCTTGAGCTTTTCTGACCAACATAGAATACCGTCTGCCCACCCATGTGTCAGTTGTTATCTGCAGTGCCTGGCAAAGACTAGGGGCATTGGACCCACAAGAGATCTGCTTCCCCAGGAATATAGTGTCTGAAATACTTCCAAAGACCTGACATGAGGTCCTTATCATACCGAGTATCATGCAAATCCGCTACAAAAAGACTGACTCTGTTTCAAATTGTGTGAAATCAGTAATTTAGCCTTACCTAACTGCTGGGCCTCATACATAACAAGAGTGCACATAGCATCATTGCAATTGCAATGTATTCAGCCAGTTCAGATTTCATCTTTTGTCCATAGTCTTCACATGACCAAAGTAACTTACGTTACCATAAAGGATGAAGAAAGGAAGAAAAATATAAAAAAGAGAAAGTCCAAAAGGTCTATGCAGTATTAACTATGTAATGGCTGAAGGGGATACAGTGTGTAAGACAGAAATACTTCTCTAACAGATACTCACATACTGATCAAATAAATGAATCAATTTCACAGTACAGATGCTGGATGACTTTGTGCACACAAGACTGCAGAGAAAGAGTTTCTTGCCTGTCACTGCTTTCTCAAGCAACAGTCTATATACGTATATATTTATAGATATGATCTCAAGCATATAGCCTAACAAAGGTAGGAGGACTCAAAGGGGGTAGGTGTGATTCCTCAAAAAACCAGAGCTTTTCACTGCACATTCCTCTGAGACAGAACAAACATTCATCCTCCCTACACTGTATCTGGGCAAGTACATTTCCTGTTAACAATTATGGTATGGAATTCATAAATTAATAAGACTCTTGCAGAGCTATGCTATGCAGGACTGATTTTCAGCACACTGTGCCTGCTACAGCAAGTTCAATTGATATTCACCAAAGGAAAACCTGTTTGTTGACCTAAAGTGCGACTGCTTCCTATTCTCTTGTGAAATTATTTCAGTCCTGTGGGAGAACTGTATCGAGTTTTTGCCACAAATATTAAAATTCTATTTAGATGTACAATGCTTAATGCAAATTTTTACCATAAAACCAAATGCTCCATTCAGTTAAATTAATAGAATTACGAAAAGATGTAATGATAGCAATTAAGTCTTGAAAATGCAAATTTTATAGTCAAGGACAATTACCTCATTTATAGTATACTGGAATGATGCCAGATGAAGGTAATTTACATCCCCCTAGATCACAGTTATATCATGAAGGATATCTTAATTTCATTAGTACAACAAAGATGACTGAGAAGTTAGAGAACGCAAAAAAAATTAAAAAGATGAGAAAAATAATTTGACCTTTCTCATTTCATCACAGCTAGAATACATAGATTTCACTAAAGGATTAGTAATATCTTTTTCTACTCCCGTCTCTGAAAAAATGATACTTTTTTTTTATTATTAGCAGCACTGGAACGTTAGTATGTAAAAGGTTAGCTTCATTCAGATACTTGGGGCCAATGTGCCCATGCCATAACAGTAACAGACCTCCCATTATTCCAGTTTTAAGGATGCCTAAAGTGTTAGCTCTTGGCTTACAAAGTATCAAGCCATGGCCTTAAGTACATATGGGTTTGACTCCAATAGGACTTCAAGCATTCTTGAAAAGTTCTGCCCACTTTTACAAAAGTACTCCTGCCTTCCCAAACAGACATAACAAATAACATTAGTTATTCCTAAGCATAGGAAATACAGAGTGATATACTCCAGATTTTCCAGCCTGCTTTGAGAGGAAAAAAACAACTGAATAAGCAACACCTCCTCCCCCCAAACTCTTTCATATAAATTATTTAGCACATTCCTGAGTTCAAATAGGAGCTTGAAAAACTCCAGGGATTCCTCTTTCTTTGTATCCACTGAAGAAAAACAAAGCCCAAGATGAACAGACTCCCTAAAGAGCTGTATCCTCCTCATTTACTCTCTTTATACCAAATTCCCATCCCAAAACCTAACACATGGGCTCTGGAAATCTCCTTGGGCAGATCAGCAAACTTTCCCACCTGTTTCCTCTGTTGCCATGGTACCATTTTTAAATGGTAACATGCACATGTGTAAGCCTTACTGGGAGACGAGCGCAAACAAGTGAAACCATTTTCTTAATCTGAGCTACCACAAGTTCACAAATTCTTCAGTGATTTATTTAGAGACACCATTTAACATAAAAATGGGTAGAGCATTTTTAAAACTAAAAGGACAATTATGACCTGAGTTTAGTTCATTATTGATTTCAAGAACAAGGCTGTTGGCTATTTTGTTTTAAGAAAACAAGTTTATTCTGAAGGAAAAAGGTACCCTGAGTAGGGTTTGTGCTTTTTCCACCTTATCCCTGTATGAAAATACAACTGATTGCACATGATGACACACTGGCTTTGCTTCCCTGGAGATGATCTTGTGAAAACAGGGAGAAGTCCAATGCTTTTTTCCCCTCTACTTGTCAACATGTGTGCTCAGGCAGATTTTTAGTGCAGTTCTTTCTTTGTACTAATCTCTGTATGTGAAAGCCTGACCATGCTGAAGTGAGCTGGAGAAATGCCATTTACTTCAATGGCAGAATTTCACCCTAAATTTCTTCAAATCAAGTATGCTATCAGTCACCCCTGCTGCTTGAAACCAATGGCTGATATCCAGACTCATGGACAGTCATTGGCTTCCTGTGGGGTTCAGATTTCCTTCAGTGAATTCTGTCTTCATTTGTCCAAGAGAAAGATTAGACTTTGTACCAGTATTGACTTTATCCCATGCTTCTGATTGTTTTACCCCTATTATACCAGACAAGTTAATTTGAGCTTGTTCTATTTATTTATTTATTTGTACAAACCACTGTAGTATTCTAAACTCTCTGAAAGTTTTCATGGATGTCTTTAGGAGATTTGACTTAATAAGGAGTGCCTGAGTGAGTTAAGGTTGCATATGTTTGTACTATATTGTACAATACAGCTTAAATGTCCATGTAGTTTTATTGAAATATATTTAACAAGCTAATAGTTTGTGAATCTGCTGAGTCTCTGCAGTTGCAGCGAGAAATACTTTTCCAGGCTATTCCCAGTATGTCTCAGTTGTAAAAAAACAGGCTGGGATTGTAATAGGATATTGATTAGTCTGGATCCCATACAGAGCAGAACTTGATTCTTTGGTGGACCACTAAAGGTCATGTTGCTTGATTGCTCCACAGCTTCTAAAATACAAGAAATATTGAACAAAAACTGCTTTCAATTATACTCATGTTATCTGAGTCCTGCGAATGTAACTGAGGGCAGTATTTGGCCCATTCTGTATGGGCTGATTCTCAGCATTTCATGTTTTCATTAGCAGAGCTGAACATCAGCTCTAATTGACATCCTGGACTAAACTTAATTCCAAGGTAAGCAGGTACAAATCTGTTCAATCCATGGACTTATTTTTGGATGGATGTGATGTCCAGTGGTTTGCATGTAGCATTATCTGAAAATTACATTGTGTTTAGGACTAGTTTTTGTTTACAGATTCATATGTATTTCTATATTTACAATTGTTCATGTACCTCTCATCTCAAATTCCTCACTTGACCTGACTGTTCCAATGCTCTTAGGTTGGCCATAAGCTAATGACTTGCTGCTAAATAAGATTAAATCAAAGCATGATACTGGGATCAGTGAAATGAATTAGCTTATTGTGCTAAAGAAGATCCAGGCCTAAAATTATATAATGATGTAAAAAGATATAATGGAAAATATTATAGATCTAAGTCTTCCTTTCATTATACTGATACCAATAGGACTGTGAGCACAGAAACATGGTTCTAGTAAATGTTACAATATGAATGAAGGAAATTTTTTCATTCGAAACTCAAAGAGAATAAATTCCTTTTGGGATCACCCAGACAATTCAAGACAACTGTGGAGAAATATTCCAACAAGTCAATTATTTCCTTGATCCTATCATAAATGTGCATTAGATTTAGCCTGATACTAAATCCTAAAATGCAGTAGAGAAACAGAAGAGTAATACATTAATTTTAGTTGGTACTGTTCCTAGTTGTTCTGTCACCTGTTTATGTTAGAAAGCAACTTCTCTGGTGCATATACATTCCAAATTAATAGAATAATTATAGGGGAAAAAAAAGCTTTTTAGGTATTTCTGGCATTATATATTTATTCCTATTTCCAGTCCATACTGCAATGCTTCTTGTGAATACAATCCCCTGTTTACTTTTAACCTATATCTGCTTTGAAAGCTATATGGGTGGGATAATTTCTTTTCTGTTTTCTGTTTTTCTTCTCACTTCGTGAGATAAATTATTACTGATCTTTTTCCATTTTCACAACTTTCTAAATATTGGACAACTTTTAAGATGTGATTTTCAAATTATTTAAGGACCTGCATTTAAAAGTCCATATTTTCAGAAGCTGTCCATGACTTTTAGAGAATTGTCAGTTTGTGGGTCCAGTTTAGAAAACTGCTTGATTTTCAGATATTTAGGGCATCCACAAAGCCTGTTAAAGCCTTTTGGTATCATTTAGGTCCATTAGGTTTATTCTCTTCATTAACTCCAAACTAAGCTATTTTATAAAACTATTTATAAAAACACTTGCCTTTAATGAATTTCACAGTCCTGAGTGGAAAGTCTGTGCAAAGGCCCGGTTAGGTCCAAGCTTCAAATTTTCCTAATTCCTGTACAGTTTCTTATCAACCGAACAGTTCTCAACAACTACAAACACCTATAAAAATTCATCCAACAATGGAAATTGTTGGCAATATTTTGTCCAGATAATGGAAAGCCATCTAAAAAGGTTTTTTGTTGTTTTTTTTTGAGTTTGAGTGGGGTTTTTTTTTAATACAAAGAATGCCTTGCTTAGATAATATATACATTTA
Organism: Chaetura pelagica; assembly: GCF_000747805.2. Classification (NCBI taxonomy): domain Eukaryota; kingdom Metazoa; phylum Chordata; class Aves; order Apodiformes; family Apodidae; genus Chaetura; species Chaetura pelagica. Next base: position 7,800,405 of record NW_009953786.1, read on the forward strand.
TTTCCCTTTTTTTTTTACTTTATGAAAAGAATGTATTATACACAAGAAAATTTGCAAGATAGGAAAAATAAGTGTCAAGCTCCAGAAAAGAATTAAAACATAAATAGAAATCTTTGCAAAGGCAGATTGCAGATCCACCAACACTGTCTTGTTTACAGTAACACATCGAGCAATTTCATAAAAGAAAGCTTTCAGCTTGGTCATTTAAAATGTTCTAATAAAACACCTAGCTCGTAACATTACATTTCTCTGTAAGGGCTTTCTTATGCTTTCCAATACAGCTTCTGATTGGAAGTATTAGCTGATGCAAGCAGTTAAATAAAGAAAGATCTAGATTGCTATGGTTCCAAAGGGTCATTTTTATGAAAAGATCAGGAAATACGTTTCACTGAAACAAAAAGGAAGGCAGTATCAAGTTAAATTACATTGTTACTATAATGACATAAAATTCAGTGGGATATTGTACTGTTTAATATTTGACTGACAACTTTCCATAGTGAAGCTGAGTTGCATGGAAGCATTCAAACTTTCCAAACAGAATTTGCTTTTAGTTTTGTTGCCTGCTCCCCTTTTTTACCCCTTGTTATAACACTGCTTGTTTCTTAGTTGAACCTGATGAAGCTGATCAGTAAAGCACAATAAAAATTTAAAGAGGGCTGCACCTCTGTTCCCAGGAAGACTTTACATGGATAGGCATGCCCAGATGGCTACAAGCTTTCTACTCTGATTCATCTTCTCCTGGAACAGAGGACCCCAGCAGTGTTTTAGGGCATGGCAAGGCCATCACTGCCAGGACACAACTGCCTTCTGGTTTTCCTCAGTGACAGCATAATCTGAGATGGCTTAATATTGGAAGCTGCATCAACCCTCAGCCATTCTGGAAAAAGGAGAGGGTTCAGCTGGCATAATGCCACTGCTCCCAAATCTTCATTACATCATAAACAACTGTAAAGGTGACTGATGCCACAACTACGAAGTCAGAGCAGTCTCTGGCTACAAGCAGCATTTCTCTGGACATGGAGCTCAGTGCTAGGATCAAACAATTCAAAAGTTTTTAGCTTGCCACAGCTTTGCAAAATTTGGATTTTCAGATAACAACAAAAAATCACAACTTCTGTCTCCATCCCTGGAACAGAAATGAGCTAACACATGTCAATAACCTTTTGAGATCGAATGTGTATTTTTAAAATTGCAAGCTTGGTTTAGCACATTTCCCCAGGACAGAGTTTACCAGGTTAGTTTAAGAGTTGTTTGCATTCATCAGCGTAGAAAACAGAGAGCTTTAAGTGCTCTTGAAACATTTGCTTATAAAGCAAAAGTCTGGTTGTCCTAGCTGAAAGACTTACTCTACATTTTTCAGCTACTGTAAAATCCTGCACAGCAAAGAAATTAATGCCTTTATGACACTCTTTGGAGGCCTGTCTGTAAATGACTCTATAGTTGTATCCATATACTGACCTCTTTTTGGAGGCGTTTTTCCCACTATCACGCTTAGCTACCTTTAGTAGTCATCACAAGAGCACCTACATACGCATGTGAGAAAGAGCCAAAAGGGGAGGTGGCAGTTATAAAATATCCAATTATATGTCCTTGCTTGTTTACCTAACAGTGCAATCTAGAAGGCAGGTGACAATATTCAGCAGAGGCTCTACATTGTACCTACCAAAGGCCATCTGCCAGATGTGTTTCAGTGCAGTACACAGGGCTGGGGCAACCCTTCTACTCCTCATCCCTGGATTTCCTCCATCCTCCTCACTGCCCTGTGATGTTCCTTCAGGACTCCCATGACATGAGCAAGGCAGTCCTCCTTACCTTGAAAAGATACAGAGAGATGTTGTTGTTAATTTTTATAATTACAAGCTTTCAGGAAAGGGTACTCAGCTAAAGTACTCAAGGAGGCTCTGAAAATGAGATTTCAGAACTGAGAAAACAGAGACATGAAAGTTATTGTCTCCAGATAACCTCACAGAGCTTTGGCTGAAGGTGACATAGAGCTATATATATGTCTCAGGCTTTCTCCATCAGCTCTAATGACCAAGAGTTAATGCAAAGATTGAGGATTTAGACTTGCTTTATTTTTTTGTTTTGTTCATCTTTTGGCCAGATTGGCTGAGATAAACAGGTACAAGATGGGCACCGTTTGGTCAGTTATACGTATTCTGGCAAATAGTCTGATTCAAAAAAGAGCATCTGGTGAGTCTTGTTAGCAAATACAGATATGGTGGATTTTATAAGTACCACAAATGTGCTGCTGCTCTCTTGGGTGCTTGTCATGAAGCTGGTAACTTGGTGTGTTATAGTATGTGGGGAGAGATCTTTGAATGTACATGTCTAAGTTTTGGCACTTCTGTGCAAGTTTAACTTTCTGCCATTTGATCATTCATTATGAAAGATGGAACTGTGAGCTATTTAGCTGGACTTAGGTTTGCTCATGACAGTGAAACTAAAGAGATCTGACACAAGAAAAAATAAACGAGGATGGATCATAATTCTCCTTACAGCTGATTTTGAACAGATTAGCAGATTTGGATGTTTCCTAATTCCTTTCTCCTAAAGGCCTCATAGAAAACAGAAAACAGGAATCATCTACATGAACTGGACCAGACTTTAGGCGGATGCGGACTTTAAGCAATACTAAAACTGTTATTTATGCCAAATGCTATCTGTGGGTCACAACGAGACCAATGTATTTCTATACATCTAACTCAAGACAACTATATAATGAAATCTTCTCTCAATTGAAACAAATGACAAAGCTTGTGGTTGTTCAAATGAAGTTGAAGTTGAAATTTCAGACACAGAATTACAGATTCACCTAACCAACATGCAGACTTCTCTAATAGGGGTAGAAATAAGATTTTAGGTTTTTATTTTAGTTTTTCTTTGTTTGTTTGTGGGTTTTTTGACGTAAGTCAACATTACTCAAACAGAGTGATTGAAAGGCAATGTGAAATCATGACTAAAGGACTCCAGTATTTTTTCATGGAAATCTATTAGCACAGAAGATCAATAATTATTTTTTCAAGAGGTTTTTTGTTTGTTTGCTTTTTTGAAGCATGCTGTAAACTTCAATAGCAAATTACAAGCTTGATACAGGAGTGTATAGGAAGGGTTAAGAAATCTGTATAATGGGTGGCATACTATTTTCAATACTGTAAACTGAAATAATGACTTAATTATTTTTTTGCCACTAACACTAACACAGAAAATCCATGATGTTTCAAAGGCAGCCACATATCACCTAGTTAAATTCTGCTCTTTTTTTTCCTGTGGACATATGATGTCCTATTAGACAGGTAAATGTCCACAACTGGTATGAGGCCATAATCAACTGAAGTAGAGAAATAAAATGTCTAGGGGCAAGGGGAAGGCATAATTGTTTGGTGAGATGAGATGAAAGGGACTATGGCAAAGGGAGCATGACTTGAGGAAAGCCTGGGGTTTGATGTAGATTCAGCAGACCAAGCTAAATGCAGAGGTTAGGGGGTCTTGAAATTAATTATTTTGTCTTCAAGGAGAAAACTGGAGCTGCTAAGTTATACAAATTAACTATTTATTTTTAACAAGAAGTTATCAGATCTTGTTATTACCAAACAAGGAGGGGCAACACAGCAATGTAGTGGTTTCCTTAGCCTTGGTCTCTTTTTGCATGTAGCATTATCTGTTACAGCATCCTGAAAGATACTGTGTCATGGCATGGGAAAGGGTCAGCCCTGGAGAAAAAAAAGATTGAGAGTGGGTAAAAGACTAATAATAGGGTGCCTGATTATGTCCCTCCCTTTCCTGTAGACCATCAGACTGTGGTGTGCTGAGCAAGAAGGTGAAAAAACGGCCACATTAGCCTCTCACATTAGCAATGAGTCCTCTAGCTGTTAAAGGTACAAGTCATCCTGGGTGAGGTCAGTTTTTCATGGTGACTCAAAAGGATGATGTTGCTTGTGTCAGCAGAAGCTTAGCTACGGTCACAGTCACACAGGTGTGAGCACTGCTTCTCTTAGTGAACCACCTGGAGACTAGACAGGTTGCTGCATGTAGGGAAGGCGTTCAAGAAATCTGGGGAGGTAGATGCAGGTTAGGGCGTCAGCATGAACACCATGACCTCTTCCAGCCCAAGGTTACAAGCGAAGAGGAAGACACTCTGAACCTGGCAGGGCCAGGCTTGTTGTGGAAAAGACTGGGCAGCATCAGGTATTTTTTTTTCCTGGTTCAAAGGCCTACCCAAGTCATTCTGGGCACCACAAGCATGAGCAGGGAGAGCCCAACAAGTCACTGCCAGCACTCTGCTGCTCTGCACTGCAGTTAGTTTCTCTTACAGGTGCCCTGTCGTTTCATGTTGTTATGACACTAAGGTACCCACTCCTTGGCAGGTGCTCCTGGGAACTATTATAAGCGAATAAAAATGTTCAAGCTTTCAAAACATCCATGAGAACTCCTGGGGAAAACATACTGAACTTCTGGGTTTCAGTGGGTTCTCACACAAGGTCTGAAAATTCAATTGCTGAGAGAAAGTTAGGCTTTGGGCCCCTGAAAACAAGTAATTTTAGGGTGCTCCTAGAGATTAAACTACTGGCAGCCATTTTCTCACAGCAATGGATGTACCAGGTACCATGCCAAAGATTCATTTATGGAGCAGCTCCACTGTGGGCAGAAGTTCAATGTTGTGGCAATGACCTTTAGGGCAAAACAATTCCCTAAAAAACAGAGAAGGTGATTCAGAGTCCTATCATGGAAAGTGTGCCTGATGTTTTCTGGGTCTACTCTAGTGAGGAAACAAATCTACATGAAAATAAACATCAAGTGATGGATGGTAAGGCACTGCTGTATGGTGGATCCCACAGGTCATCAGATAGACATCAGATAACATGGACCCTTCACAATGAATGAACTTCAGAGCTCTATAGTGGCACTTGCTTGCCGTGATTTATGTTCATAGTGAAATGGAGCTGTTTATCCCAAGAGGAAGTTACAGGAAGGTGACAGCCTGGTTGCCCTTCTACAGCAAATGCTTTTGGTCAAAATGCTTGCCAAATCAGAGTGATCAGGTGAAATTGTTGAATTTGCCTGCTTCTGAGTACTGCAAAGCAAAAAGGCTGCAATAGCTGCTTAAATCACAAGGCGCTATCAATAGCACTTAGCCATATGCAAACACTGTGATTTTGAAATTTCTAAATTTTGGTGGATTTATTATACAGGTAGAAGGACCTAAAGGCAGGTAAGACTGCCAATAAAATATACATTGGCTGGATACCTGATTTACGTGTGTCACTATTCAGCCAAGACTAGAAAATAATTCATCAGGAAAAATGGAGAGGTTGGATAGGATGTTAACAATTCATTCAAATACTTGGACACATGCCACATCCTCAAGGAGCAGTGTGTGGGGAACAGACTTCTTTGCTGCATGGTAGAGGATCTGTCTAACTTCAGCATCTAGGATAGGAAAAGAAGTCCCACCAATTGATCACTTGAGCTATTTACCTTTTCAAGTGTTGTCAAGTGTTGGTAGTATTTGTTAGCAAGGCTTTCTTTGGCTTGTTAAAGAGACTGGTTTTGCAGTACATGGGTGAGTGATGCTAGAGCAAATTCTGAAGCTAAAATCAAAGCTACCTCGCTGATGTGTGAAGTGGGTCTTCAGCTGCTGGCGTCATATGAGGAGGAAAAATAATAGAAGCTGTGGCTATCAGAGGGGCATTACAAAATGTGTCACATCATGACACTGCAAAACCAGAGTGCTCCCCTTTTCTTCTCACTTTAGTGTTTCCTTTTTTAATGAGTAATGAGTTACACTCAATTAGAGGTGACTGATAGGAACTGCAGGGAAGACACTCATAAGCAAATATGAAAAATAGCCGTATACCTTGTGATCAGGGTATACAAATTACATCATAAACACAAAGTAGTTACGGTTGATTGGAGCAATTAAATGTTTTCTTTAAGAAGAGACAGAAAAACCTCCAGTGAGAATATTTTAGAAAATGACTTTTTAATCATCTGTAGAACTGTTAAAATTACTGTCTCCTAATAGTTTTAAAGTGTTCCTTAGTTAGAATTAGCTGTAATCCCTTTGCAGAACAGCAGAATACTTCCCCAGGAACCTGATTACAGAAAACTTTATTTTTAATCACAAGATCACATCCATTTTGCTTTTACATAGTCCAAAGGAGACCAAAGGACATTCAGAACTATTTCCCTGCTGTGCAGTCACAAATTCACAAAGAACTACATGAGAAAGAACAAGTCCTAGAACCAGTTAGAAAGACATGGCACACAGCAAGATTCATCACTCTACAAATAAACATTCATAGTGATTGAAAAATCCGGTGTTTTCAGTGCTGCCTGATGCATATTAATTAGTATCCTGCCACATTAATAAACTGGGTAATGCCTTCAGTCTTGCCGGCTTCCTCATCTACAGTCATCCCTGCAAATACTGCTAACTTTGCATGGTTAAGGACACAATTCAGGAGGGAAAGGACCATGGCCACATTGTTGTGGAAGAGCAGTCTCTGCCCAGCAGCATGGTGAGAAGGATGTGTGCCCTGGGGGCAAAAGTCAGGGGACAGCTTGGAGGCAAACACAGAATCATAGAATCATACCATGTCTTAGGTTGGAAGGGACCTCTAAAGGTCATCTAGTCCAACTCCTCTATATTAAGCAGGGGCATCTCACACTAGAACAGACTGCTCAGAGCCCTATCAAGCCTGACCTTGAATGTCTCCAGGGATGGGGCCTCCACCACCTCTCTAGGCAACCCATTCTGGTCATCCACTATCCTAATAGTAAAGAACTTTTTCCTAATTTCCAATCTAAATCTGCCCTCTTCTAGCTTAAAACCATTATCACTTGTTCTATTGTTACATGCCCTTGTGAACAGAGGGCATTCCACACCCAATGCTCCATTTCTGCCTGCCCTTGCATGGGAATGCTGTCTGTCTGCACAGCTATAGCCATGATCATAGACACGGGCATGGGCAGTGAGGGACTGCACCTGGAATAGTATGAGAAAGCACACTGAGTAGGAGCAGGAGGATTACAATTGGACTCTCCGAAATGTTAGACCTAAAAATGGTCTTGTCTGAACAGAGAGAACTCATACTTGGTAGATATGCTCTATCAATTGTCCAATTTAACATCAAGAATACTGCCCAGGGTCCTGCAAGAGTTCAAGCCTTGTCTCAAGACTGGGATGCTGGGAAAGATAAAAGACAGGGTAAAAGTGCTGAACACAGCCTGCTTTGGTCAAAGGAGCCCAGAACAGCTTTCATCTAAATGTGGGGGGGGGGGGTTTGTTGTTTGTTTTTTTTTTATCTCAGTGGAAAATAAACAATATTCTTCCTTTTTCTGCCAACTTTAACCATACCTTCCCTTTGTGTCTGCAAAAAGAAGATAATTATTTTTACTCACCTGCATAAAATGCTTGAAGAACTCCAGATGACTGAAGATATAAAAGTGGAAAGGAAATGTGTATATATGCATGTTTACATATAATTGTTATTATTGTTACAGTCTGCCAGGGAAACAAAGATTATTCCTAGCAAAGCTTTGGGTTTTTTTTATGACTTTGGAAGCTGTTTAATAACTAGTGATCAGATGAAACCCAACTGCTTTTGAAATCAATGAGAACTGGATTATGTGCAGGAGATGAGGGAGCTTTTGCAGAAAATGTTTATATTACTGAGTATTTGTTATCTTAGATAATCACCATTTCTGCCTATAACTTCAAAAAAACTCATTCTGCTGCTCTGAAAAATATGTCATGATTTGAAGATCATTTCAGAGGCCAGCACCCTGGAAAATCTAAAACCTTGATCAAAAATACTTGCAAACAGTACCTTGGATCATCAAAAGCTGGCTGAAGAGAACAAGAGAAGTCATACTGCAATACTTTTATCCTGTTTCCTTCTCTAAGTTTTAATCTTCATAGAATCATAGAATGGTTTGGGTTGGAAAGGACCATAAAGGTTGTCTAGTTCCAACTCTCCTGCATGGGCAGGGACACCTCCCACTACACCAGGTTGTTCAAAGCCCCATCCAACCTGGCCTTGAGTACTTCCAGGGATGAAGCACCCATTACTTCTCTAGGCAACCTGTTCCAGTGCCTCTCCACACTGACACTAAATTCCTTCCTAGGATCTGATCTAAATCTACCCTTTTTTTAGCTTAAAATCATTATCACTCATCCTATCACTACACTGCCTGATAAAGAGTCCCTCCTCATCTTTCCTGTAGACCCCTTTTAAGATTTAGAATTTTGAATTACTTAATTTTTAATATTTATGATAAAAATAATTCATTGTCATAGAATGTCTTCTAAACATAACTTAACTCTTTGCCTGTCTGCTGCATCCACTATAAAAGATAAAGCAATTCCCTCCATGGACTAAATCCTGAGTCCTGCTTATTTCAAGAAAGGCTGGAACAGTGTGAGCAATTTCATGTAAATACCATAAAATGGTCATACCATTAAAATGAACATCAGTGTATGTATACAGTCATACAGTTTGGCTTTGAGTTCAATCATGAAGTGCCTCTGTCATTCACCTTATCCCCACAGCTAAATTATTCTGTGATGCAGTCATTCAGTGATATAGCTCTTCTGTTCCTTACCAAAATACAGCATCATGAACTGCCTCTCTACTTGACTACAGGTTTATCTACAACAGGCAGAAAGACAAATGTCACCTTACACCACCATCTCCATTATAAGCTAACCTGTCTACACTCTGAATCAAATTGAATTACTCAGTATTTCTCAGCAGCATTTCTCAAGTGACATTTGAAGTACTTGACTTTCCATCTACATAGCACAAACTCATCTATACTTTGCTGGGACTAGGTTAATGGTTCAGACCTTCGGCTATTGCTCTTCAAGCCTCTTAGGTCTTGGTCACATAAATGATATTTTGATGCAAGGTACATTAGCTCACTAGTTTGAGTGCAAGGCCTTGCTGGACCTTGCAGTGGTAATTACTAGCACTGTGGGAAACATCTGCATTCAGAAGATTGCAGTAACACCCTCAGAAGGAAAGCATTGATCTAATACCTAGGAATAGGACTCTGGAAGACTTCCCAAGTTCACAAGAAAAAATACAGTTTCCACTACAGCTTGTCAATGAATATTGAAAAAAGAGGAGTGATGATTAAGAGTTTAAAATAATCTCCCTTCCACCCTTTCACCTGCCTCGTGTGAAACCATAAAGCCGACCATGTCCCTGGCTTATATAATAATGGAATTATTGTTCTTGGAGGTTTGGCCAGTCTGCAGTCAATAGTGAAGAAATGACAAATGTGTGCACAAGGGAGGACCTTTGGAAAGGAAAGAGAAAGGAAAGAAGAAAATTTATTATTGCCAGTCTACTGATGAATGCAGGCGTTAGAATAGCAGATGTAGAGTATGTAAGGGGCTGGAGAGTGAAAAGTGTTGCCTTAGAGCACCAGGAAATGGAGCCAGGATTGTGAAAGCCATCAAGCTGCCTGCTCTTTGCATTCCTTAATGTATAATGAAATGCTTTGATAACCAAAACAAAAAAAAACACTAAAATGGCAAGTGATCCCTGCAAGAACCTTTGAAATAATGTTTGCTGCTAATGTGGGCTAGTTGTCAGTATAAGGGAGAAAGATGGGGGAACTGGAACTCAGTGTGTTGGAAAGGGGACATTTGCTTCATCACGTGAGACTTTTGTTCGGGATACACCAAACAGCAAGAAAAAGACTAGGAAGGATGCAGTCTTAGCTCCAAGGTAATGGATAATCCAGAAACAGCTGTTTCTCTTCCTCAGCCTTTTTTAAACTGCCACAGGAGACCTCTTTCCACTCAGAGCTCAGTTATTCTTCAACATCGACTTCTCAACACACCACTTTGGCTTTCACAAGTAATCTGTTGGACAGGCTGGGAAACCTGTGCTGAATTCCCTGGTCTCCAGTGTTTGGCTTTGGTTAGGAGAAGATTTGCCCCAAGACTAAACATGTGTAATATTAAACATAACCTTTTCTTAGCTTTATTGTCCTTGCTCCTAAATCTAAATTATGTATACCTTGTGTGTGTTTATGTGTATGTGAGTGAGGGAGAGTCTCAAACAGGCATGGAAAATGTGGACTCCATTCACTCTGCAAATGCCGTAATATGAACAGACTTAGAGAGGTGTGTGGCCCTGTATAGACTTAACCACATCTACTATAAAGAGGAAAAAATGCTGAGAAGCATTTTGTCATGTTTTCCGTTTGAAATGTGTAAGCTGTAAGAACTCAAAGCTATAACATTAATGTTTCTTCTGGTAGGTTTTTTCCTGTGATATTTATTTTTCCTGTGCTATTTATTTGTTACCATGTTTTTGGGGAACTTGACAAGTTTGTGAGGTGGTTTTTTTCCCCTTTCCCCATATCTAGAAAATATGCACACATTTGAATTATGACTTTCCTACAGGAACTAACAGCTGTATGTGCAAATCATGCATATAAATCAATTACGGAGGCCTATGTACTATAAATGCACCCATTAATTAAGCAATGTCAGATGCTATGAACCATGAAGTTCATTACATCTTTAGCATTCAAACCAAGGATTATTTGAAGAAGCAATACTACGTTTACCTAATAGTTAATGAAATTAAGCCGGGTTGTTGCCAACATTCTTATTTTATGCCTAATTCAGTGTTTAAATGTTTATGAATAAAACACTAACTGCTGAAAGCAGAAATGTTGAAATGTAATTACTGGTAAGTTATAACGCACTTGAGGACTCATTATACCAGACTTGGGAGTTTTAAGATCACCAGTGTAACACACTCTCCAAAAACACAGAATTTTTATGGGCTAAAAGCTGGAAAGACATAAATGCTGTTGAATTTGTCCTGGCTGAGTGGAAATTTTGATGATCGTGGTAGTATGATTTATGGGTATAACATTTTCCAGTCATTACGTGGTTGCATTTCAGCATTGTGACATGATTTGCATATGTGAATATCCCTGCAAATTAACTTCTGATGAGAGGTACATCTGCCTGGATTAAGAAGCTCCTATCTTAAAACCAATCCAGCTGCTACCCTGGAGGACCTATTTTTATTTTTTTTTAAAGGCAATCTGCAATGTCATCACATACGGTTTTTCCATATGTATGTCCTGATTTAGATTTAAATGTAAATATTGCATGGCAGTATTGGTTACTTTGTTAGGGTTTATTCTGTCAACTAAGAGGCACTCAGTGATGTTAACATCAGGATTATATCTACTGCATAGCACACTGCCTTCCTCTATGCCATAACCTTATCTACAGACAGCTAAACATAAAGATCTAGAGTAGGATCCATCACTGCTGCTGAAAGCCATTCTTAGCCACAAAAACAAATAAAATGAAATTTAAAACAAAAAAATGCAAAAGAAAGAAAGAAAAAAAAACACCAAAAAAAACCCCAAAAAACCAATACCAAACCTAACCAACCAAACAAACAAAATAAAACCACAACAAAAAAAAGCAACAAACAAACAACAAACCACACCATAAGACTCCCCAGAAATAACAGGAGAAGAGAACAGCAAAGACCTTCAGCCAAACATCACCTTCTGCTGCTGGCTCAGCATTTCCCAGATCATGTTTTTCTGCTAGAGGATATGTATCCACAGAAACATGGTACAGACTCTGCCACAGAAAACGAATGTGTGAGCTCTGAAAGTAACCAACAGACACAAGAGGTAAAGTCAGATAGGCAGACAGATGGGGGAGCACAGAGAGAGAATGAAGTAAGTTGTGTTTTTTTTTGCAGATTAACAGTAAATTGATATTTAGCACTTTGCAAGCCCCAGTAGGCTTTTTTGCAACACAATACAAGAGGAGCTTGAAGAAGGAATTTAAAGGACAGTCATGAGGCAACGTTATGAAGGAATTGTAAGAAAGGCATCAGAGTGTTTGAGCATTGTAAAAGTGGGCTTGCAAATCCTGGGTAGAAGTGAGGCTTGATGTCTTGTGTGTGAGATGAGGGGGGACAAAGGATTGTGATGCATGGAAGCCAGCATAACTGCCTGATGCAGAAAACTGAGGGGAGCATGGAAGAGATGATTGGAGTAACACAGTCACAACAACACATAAATAGACTTCAGAGATGGCAGAGAGGGAGAGGAGCTATTATTTTAGGGTGAGAGGAAATGAATGTAAAGGTGCATGGAAGTCACAGCAGAGCAAGAGGAGCTGAGCTTGTGATGTGCTGACTACTTAGAAATAAGAGTAGAGAGGATCAAGGACAGAAGCCTGCATTAAGGTAGAGAGATACTGAAAGAGTGAGGAGAGAGTTAAGAGAAAAACCAGAGAATTGAACAAGTACTGATCTAAGCGAAAAATAATATTTAGCATTTGATTTGCCTGAATTTTTAGCAGTGGAAGACATCAGATGTTTTTTTCATTGTTGGAAGCATTTTGATTTTTGCGAACATCAAGCTTTTAAGATCTGTAGTAGTTGTTGCACTTCATATATGAGCTTACCCTTTCTTTTCTCCCAGTAATTCACTACCATTGCTGCTGCTTGAACACACTGCTTTTGCTAAAAGTCATTACAATTAAATTGAGACTTTAAAATTGTGACAATACTGATAATTTTATAATGCACTTCAATTTGCACAAGAGTTGAAAGCTTGACATACAAGTCAGTGACCAAACTCCAAGGAGCAATTGGAAACTGTTTCAGCAGTTCATATGTACAGTCCTAACTGAAGTTTAAATATGTAGCAACCAAAACCACACAGTCATATCCATACCACATTTTTAAGTGCTTTTCATCCCAATGTTGTAAACTGTTTGTGGAAATACAGTTAAGAGAATCATTAGAAGAAGTGTCCTTAACATCAATTGAATAAGGGGCAGTAAATAGCAGTGTATTAAGCAGCACAAAGTCTAGACACAAACAAACAAAAAACTACAACAAAACATCTGTAGGCAAAGGCACAAAAAAGACATGCTCTTGGAGCTAAACGTGTGCAAGCAAATGATCCCTTCCATTCTTAGACAGAACAGTGACTTGCTGTGAGACCAATCCAGATGCAAATATAGCACTAAACAGGGAAAGAATGGTAGAGTCGACAGCATTGTACTCTTGTGTAAGCCAAGCAGGACACCCCAGTGTGGACACAGCACTGCATCCTGCTGCTCCCAGACTGGAGCTGGAATGCTCCTGCCAGCTCAGTGTGGAGGCAACAGGGCTTGCTCTGCTTGCACCCACCACATGTAAATCTAAGTCTGCTGCTTGAAGTCTCAGAATCTGCAGCTGGTCATTGCCTCATATAACAAGTTACTGACTTGATGGGTACCATCCAATGACAGTCAGTGCTGCTGAATGCAGGCACATGCGAGAAGGCTAACAAGCGAAAGGCTTATATTCGGTCTTATCAGCATTCATGAACAGCACTGAGATTCATTCCAGTGCTGATAATTCTTAAATTAAGACCTCTGTTATGAAACATGAATGCAGACTTAAGTAAGGCAGGAGAGGATTCTCACTCTCTAAAGCACAGCTTTGCACAGTGCCAGTCTCGTAGCCAATGTGGTTAATCCGAGGTGTGATTATTGCTAATTGAAAACTTTTCCCAATACCCTGCCATGACGACTTGAAATATAGTAAGCATTGGCAATTTTTGACAGTCTCTATGGAATGTTAAACTTTTAGATCAAAAGCTGGACATGAGACACCAATGTGCAGTTGCAGCCCAGAATGCCAACTCCATCCTGGGCTGTATCGAAAGAAGTGTAGCCAGCAGATCGAGAGAGGTGATTCTGTCCCTCTACTCTGCCCTGGTGAGACCTCACCTAGAATATTGCATCCAGTTCTGGAGCCCCCAGCACAAGAAAGATGTGGACCTGTTGGAATGTGTCCAGAGAAGGGCCACGAAAATGACTTAAGGGTTGGAGCACCCCTCTTACGAAGACAGGCTGAAGGAGTTGGGGTTGTTCAGCCTGAACAAGAGAAGGCTCCTGGGGGACCTCATAGTGGCCTTTCAGTACCTGAAGGGGGCTACAGGAAAGCTGGGGAGGGGCTTTTTACAGGGGCTTGCAGTGAGAGAACAATGGTTAATGGATTAAAACTGAAAGAAGAGAGATTTAGGTTAGAGATTAGGCATAAATTTTTCAGTGTAAGGGTAGTGAGACACTGGAACAGGCTGCCCAGAGATGTTGTGGGGGCTCCATTCCTGGAGGTGTTCAAGGCCAGGATGGGTGGGGCGCTGAGCAGCCTGTTCTAATGGCAGGTGTCCCTGCCCATGCAGGGGAGTTGGAACTCGATGATCTTTAAGGTTGGATGATCTTGATGATCTTCCAACTCTAAACATTCTGTGATTCTGTGATCTCACAAGTTAAGTAGGGATAGAGAGCAGCCTGGGGAGATGATGCAATCCTTATCCAGTGCAGGTTTTACTTCCTCATAAAGTCGCTGCTTTCAGGTCCCCTGAGTTAGAAACACAGACTCAGAAGCACTAAGTGAACTCATTGCCTAAATGTAGGTTCCTTCTTATTATAAAGCGTTGGGTTTATTACATTGTGAGATGACAAGGGGTAAAATCCCTGCCATCACATGTTCCCAAGGAAGTTTAATTTACTGATTGTGTGCAGTAAGAAATGTAAGAAATTTTGTCCAATAAATAAAGTTCACAGTGGCCATATTCACATATCCATCCTTCTGTAATTCCCAAATGGCTTTGTGATGGTCTGAAGAAGCAAAGGAGTAAATAAACTCGTTCTCTGTCAGATCTACAGTTGCTTCTTCAGGAAGGACTGCTTTGATTGCTGTGTGCCTCTGTCTTTCCCAAGTGGGTTCACACAGAGCTCCTTACATGATGTCAAGAGTAGTGGGAGCTAGAGCAGTGACATATATTGGCTTTCAAGTTATTGGGAGATATCTTGATTTTATTTCTTCTGGCACCAGTAGTCACTCTTAGTCACCCATTTAGCATGGAGAAACACAACATAATACGCCTTCACAAGGGAAGGACAAAAAGGAATCTTGTTATCTGAGAGCATCAGATGCTCGTTATAGCCAGCAATTAGCAAATCTCAGATGTTAGGATGCTTATTCAAGCCTTCTGATTCTACACTATTAGATAAGGGTTCCTATAAAAATCAGATGTGAGAATGCCAAGACTTCTGTCTCTCAACTGAGGTCAAATATTAAATAAATAAATAAGAAACAAAAACATCTTTACCTGTAATCCTTGGCAATTCTGAGCTTGGAAAGAACAAAGTACTGACTCAAATATATGTATTTGCTTTTAAAAAGGTTCATTCAGAAGGATTTAATTATAGGTATTCCTAAGGTTTGTTTGCAATCCTTGATCTAACAAGCTGGCAAGAAGTCTTTCACTATTTTAAATAGACTTTGAGCTAAGAATAATTAAAGCAACAAGACCTAGCTTTTCCACAGGGCTGAGCACCTTCAGGTCAGTCCTGGCTATAAGGAAGTTTTTTCTAACAAGTACTGTTTTCAAAAGGTGCCAATGAGTCTGGTTACCTCAGATTTTCAGCACCTTTTAGACTCTAAACAGAGCACCCCAAAAGCCACTTTTAGCAGCCACTTGTCATGTTTGCAAATAAGGACCAATATTTTGCATGCTGTATATTTCAGCTTTCCTTGGATGGATTCAGCTACAGTTTTGTCACTCAAATATTTATGGAACAGTTAATTTTACATAGTTGCATCAAATGGGAGACAAATCTCTTGCAGCACAGATATTTCTTTTGTGTTTTTTCAGTTGATAAAATCAAACCCAAGAGCATAAAAGATCCAACTGAATCTAACTGAAAAAAACCCCTTTGTCTTCTATGTACACCAAGTCAGAGTCTACTTGTTTTCACTAGTGGATGATTACCCAGCGGGTAATGCAAAATACTAGTATTTTTTCTCATTCTTCAGAAAGAGGACATAGATTCCACCCCCCACTTAGTATCATGGTCCAGGATGCTCAAGAACAGAGAGGACATATGGTCATCCCACCCTTAGTGGTGCATAGATTAGCAAGACAAGGCAGAAAATCGTGTACTGGCAACACTTCAGCTGTACTTGTATGGTAGATAACAAGAACCCTTTCATTTCTGGACACTTGCATGAGAGGCCAAAAAGAAAAATGAAATGAACAGCATCCTAATGTCGATCCTTCAGTAAGAGTTCTAGATGTGCCCACATGGGTACGCAGGTTTACTTTAAAGCTTCTGGTTAAGTTCAGAATATTTTTTAAAGTGACTTAAAAACATTTAAAGAACGTTTTTATTTATCTCTTCATTTTACTGACTTCCTCTGAGAGCATGACTGAATGAATGAAAATTTACCTCTTATTCCTCCATTTCCTGCTCAGTAAACTCAGTAAGTTTAGATAACACAGGCAGGATCCAGTTTTTTATCCAGGAACTCAGACATCCAGAGTGAGAACTGTTAGCCTCTCTCTCTTTTCTTTTTTTTTTGCATGACAACTATTAGCACAAGGGTGTTTCCTCTGAGCAATACACCAGCAGTTCTCTCTTGTCTTAATTACCTAAGATGTTTTACTTTGCCTTAGTTGCCTGAACAGCTACTGATTATTTGCCCGAGTGAGATGAAGGGGATCAGATCCTATTATATTGTCATACCCCTTTTTCTTTGGTCACTGTACCATGGTTTGGGAGCAGCATTAGTGCCAGCTCCCTGGCCTTGGTGGGCAATGTTCCAGCTGACTTTGAAGGACACAGGATTTCATTCAAAGGAGCATGGTGAAACTCATATCTAATTGTCAGGCACTGCAGGCATTCATTACTCTCTAGTTTGAATTAAATGTTTCTATACTTTGCACTTTGTCCTTGAGATCTACTGACAACCAAATCAGGCCTCTTTAGGTCTCACCTCTCTTGCCTTATTCCTCTTCTACTTACCTTCCTGGTGCTGTAATCTGGATCGCATAACATCTTCTCTGTAGAGTCCAGTGCCTGGGCAGAAAGCTGGTATGAAACTTGTACAGGAAGGATTTTACTTGCCTTTCTGTTGATGCATTTTCAGTGAAAAATTTAATTTTGTTCAATGGCATTCTGGGCTAGCAGATAAAGCATAATTTGTTCCTGGGAAACCTACATTATGGAAGAAAGATCTAAAAAAATTGTCAGCATTTCAACAAAAGAAGAAGTATCATATCTAATGGAAATACTTCTTACACTGTTTTATGAACAGCCTCATTAGTTTTGCTTTGATAATTAGCTGTAATTGTGCAAAAAAATATTAGCTGTATTGAAACAAAGGGACTTTTGAGACAAAACCAGCATGAATACTTATTGTTAGTAAATTAATTTGGAAAAGCCTTGATTAAGCAGTATACACCTAATTTCACATAAAAATGCTGATATTTTTTTCCCTGAAGATTAACTGTGAATTCCATCAATATGAAGAAAGTTCTGAATGAATATCAATTAGAGCTTTGAGAAAGGAGCTGTTGTGTTGTATTGGGGAAAATCTGAGTCCCATACAGAGAGTACCCAAAGAAGTGTGGAGTTAATGACTTCCATTTGTCTTTGTTTGTCTAGGTGTGACTTGTGTAAGGGCTAAGGAGAGATCCATGAGATCCATGCTGAAGTCTAGATTTCCCTTTGGTCTTGGTATGTTGCTTTGTGCTTGGCCTCTGAAGCGTTTAGGGAGCAGCAGCAGCAAAATCACCTTCATAAGTCAGCCACAAAGATAACTTGATTTTTCACATCTTACCCCTTTTATGGTTACTTATACCCCAGATGGTACAGAATTGAGATACTCCTTTTGTGGGACCAGCACTTGTTCCTTCAGTGCTTTGGTGAGCCACTGAGGGTGGCAGAGTGCAAGGGTGAGGTCTGGCTGGCTCCAGAAACCGAGAGGCACCTGCCTGGCTGCATGTCTAGTTCCCCCTGGATGAGAGAAGCATCACAGCACTGTCACTGCTGGAACATTCACCACTGCCACCAGCAGCTGAACCACAGCCTTTACCTCTGTGACAGTGTCCAAGCAGTCTGCTGGGCATGGCTGTTCCTCAGGCTCCCTGGAGACCTCTCACATAGCATCACCATTCCTGCCTGTCTCTTCCTCTCCTAGCACCCTGACATTAACTTGCCTGTCTCTCTGGATGCCCTTTGCAAGGCTTTCTCACAACCAACACGGGCACGAGAAGCGCAACCAAGTGAGGATGCTCACCAGTTAATTGCTCAGCTGTCTGTACAATACAGTGAGGGCTGGGTTTAACAACTCTGGGTTTCTTAGCCAGGTAAAATAACACATAGGCATTGTTTCCCATGCAATTCTTGGCTGCCTAATCAGTGAGGATATTCAGAAGTCAAATATAATTTCATTTTTATTATTAAAATAAAGCAAATAAAATTGTGGAAAGGATACTACACAAAAGCATGTACGACAGGTTTGCAATTAATTCTCCTTTTTCTTCCCTGAAATTCAAACATACCTCTTAGAACAAATGGTCTGAGGCTCAGGACAGTAATAAGGCTTTGATTTGAACATCATTTTGAAAGAATCACACATCTCTAAAAGATTAGGGAAATATAACTTTTATTTTAATGCGAGTAGTATTTTACTGGACCCTGGCAGGGTATTAGAGAAATTATCATTTTCTCATTAGTCTAACTGCCAACTAGCTCTTCCTACTTTCCTTTTCTTCACAGTGGAAGGTGTCTCAGACAAAATGCTACTTAATCAAATTAATTAAGAGGCAGTAGATTTCCAAATAATGAGATTGAGAAGGAATCAGGCCAGGAACTTAGCATGTTCAGGACTTCAAATGTTTTCTCAAGTTCCACAGACTTCAGTGGCATTTAATTGCTTTCTTGAGGCAGGTCCTAAGAGTGTGGCTTTGGGATCAAAGCAGGGAAAAATTTTGTTAGGCAAAAAGGTGCCATCAAGTGGACTTAAGAAAATACGGAAGTGTTGTTGAACTTGTCAAAAGAATTTCCTTTAAGAATATCCAGCTCTGTCAGTGCCTTCATTTTTTAATTAAACGTTCTGACAATTCAGGTTAAAACAACCTTTTGTTTCAGAATTTCTTTTGCTATATAGCCATAAAGTCTGGAATCAAAACCACAATTGACCTGATCTTTTTTTCTAATCCATTGTTAAAAATAACATAGTTCTGTGAGAAACTGAAATAATTATTTTTGAACTGTCAGAACTGCTGAAGAATGTAAAAATGAAGCAGCTGGAATAAAAGCAGTCCATGTACAGGAGTAAAAATTTGTGTTCTACATAAAGAAAATCCTTTACAGATACTTTATTACTTAGCTTATTCAATTGTCATATGCCGTTAACTGCTGTGAATACAGAGAAGTTTTATTTTAGCATATATATTGAAACCAGAACTTATTTATTCAACTATGATGTATTCATCTGCATCCCATTTTAGGAAGAAATACCTAGTTGTTAGTCACTTGTGATTAATACTTCATTACTATATAATATTCTCTGTAAAACTCACACAGGCACCACCTCTTGGTCAGGCTCTGTGCATCACAGGGCTGTCAAATATCACAGCCTGGTCCAGGTGTGCTGTCCACTGGACCTCAATTTGTTGCAACTGGACTCCCTTGCTGCGTCCAGCATGATGCAAAGGACTGGGGTAGAAACTAGATCCAGGCCATTCAGGAACCCTCTCCAGAGACAGACCTTTCTTTCTCTTCTTTTCCTCACAAAAACCTCTCTTAGCAGTAGGCTCCTGGTAACGATCTAATCTGAAGCTTTCGGCCCTGAGTTTTAGGAGGCACAACAGCATTTGGGCCTCATGACAGACTGTGAGTGACCACAAGCTCCAGGGTGGAGGCAATGCCTTCTTGTAGGGCACCTCAGAAGTGATGCTCTGCTATGTGCTAGGTAACCACCCTGGTTTGGTGACAGCACACTGTGGAAGAGATACCTCAGAGCTGCTCAGTATTTATGCTGCTGCAGAGAAGCTTCAGGCTGGACTCAGCTGCACAGGTCTCACACTATGTCTGATTTGACAGAACTGTCATACCAGAATAGAATCATAAAATCATTAAGGTTGGAAGGGCCCTTAAAGATCATTAAGTTCCAACCCCTCTGTCATGAGCAGGGAACTCTACCACTAGATCAGGTTGCACAAAACCTTGTCCAACCTAGCCTTAAAAACCTCCAGGGATGGGGCATCGACAACCTCCCTGGGCAACCCATTCCAGTTCCTCACCACTCTTACAGTGAAGAATTTCTTCCTAATATCTAACCTAAATCACCCCTCTCTCAGTTCAAAACCACTACCATGGTTTCACCATTACCACCTTGCCCATCTCCCTGTTTGTTTTGAACAACCACCTCTGTTTGTCCCCCAGATTTTTCAGGGACTTGCATGGTAGTAAAGCACAGAGGCAAAGGTTTAGCACACATCCTCCTGTCTCCTCAAGGATATAAGAACTGAGTCGACCTCTGATAAACATCATGTGCCTTGGCTTAGTGCAATTCCCCTCAAACTGATCTCATGTCCTATGTTCAAGTCCTTTCTGGAGAGTCAAGTCCTCACCTCTCACCTTCAAGTCCTTTAAGGAGAGCTGGTTTAATTTGCACTTACTCAGAGTCAACTGACACTGGTAATGAAGTACTGCTCACATGAAAAAGCACATCTGCTTGAAATGGTTTCTAAGCCTTATTTGGCAAAGAGGTCAGCTGAGGAAAACCAAAGTTCTTCACTGTGTTTTCACAGGTGGGACATTGAGGGGAGGCGATGGGCAAGGAGGCATCTTCACAGCAAATAGCAGAATTCTTGAAGAGGAAGCCATCAAAACTACTGAGAATAGAGCTTTGCTTTCCTTGTTCTTTCACAGATCTCTGACTCAGAGGGTGCAATATGAAAATGTGTTACTCTCTTACAAGAGGATAGCTATGGTGCATGTGCTATTCATGGAAACCACTGGAATCTGTGACTTGCAACAATTTCTGAAAGCTCATCTCTCTATCTCCATTTGCAAATTCTCTCCCTTCTTCTCCACTGTAGCACCATCTCGCTACAAAGTCTCTAAGAGAAGGCGTCAAATAGGGTGAAAGAATTTAAATATTTCCATAGAGAAAGAAGAGGTACCTCACGAGGCACTTCATTCAGAAGTTGTGGTTTTAAAGCCTTATGAGAGAGTGCTTTATTCTATTTTTTTAATTAAAGTTAAATGAAAGCAATAATGAGCATTAAATGGAATTAGCTGAGATGAAGGAGAAACAGCCCAGCTAAGATGTCACATAAAGAAAAAAAAAAAAAAAAGAAAAATAAAATAATTGGACAGAAGTGTTTCTGAAACTAGCTATACAGAAATGAAGAAAGTCATGTAACCAAGTAAAGAGCAACATACTGCAGATTTTTGTTCTAATTGTTAAAAAATGTTCTTTCCCACTCTCAGACCTTCTAGTTCAAGTTTGAGCCTGAAGCAAATTTTTACAGTAGAGTTATAAACCCATGAAAACAGAGGTTTATAATGGAAACACTGGCACAATCCTAACTAATGGTGTTGTGCCATGGGGTGCCTCTGTAATAAAAAAAGTCTCTGAGCCTGTATGCTAGCCACAATAGCTAGTAACACCCAAAATAGACCCATTAATAGACCAAAGTGGATGAAACATCAGCAGCACTAGCTTTCTGAGATAAAGCAAGTAGAGGAAGTCCTACACTGTAAAGGATGACAAACAAATGATTTTTCACAGCAGTGAATAAATGCAGACTAAGAACCATGCTTTGAGAAAATGATGGGTTATTAAGGTATGGAATTTAATATCATTGTCAATCTATAAAACTTTTACAACCTAGTCTTATTTGCACAGAGATTACATCCCCAAAGCTCAGTGCCAAAGACACATGTTAATAAGCTCACAACTTTTAATTAAGCAATATGTATAAGTAGAATCCCATTAAGCTGTGATTTGTGGGCTAGTTCATTACAGTGGGTTCCAGCCACCAGACACATATTCAATACAAATCAAGCAGCCTGCATATTATCCAGTTTAATGTGAGCCTACTTGAGATATTTTATCACTAGTTCAGATTGGTGTTTCAGAGAACTATATTTTTTTCTAAGATTGGGGGCAGTGACCAGAACCTTATAATGACCCCATGTTGTTTTCTTAATGAAACTATCCATCTGAATTGTTTAGTTGCAACTGGTAATTGTTTATACAGTTAATCATAGTTCTATTATATACAATATATATATGACATTCAGCCAGAACTCATTTGCTCTCATTTGAATTAAATGCATAAAATAAGGCATGAAAGAAGGAAATATGGATATTAAAACATGGAACGATAAAAATAATTCACACTTTTACTCCAAAGAGATTGATGACAACATTTCCCACATCTTGAAATAACTCTCTTTCGAGTTTCTGAATTGGGCTAAAATTTCTGCCCCCAGTTTGTGACACAAGGTGTCAACTAGAATTTTTTCAATCAGCTGTGATCATGACACAGTGTGGCATGCCATTTCACATCTTTCTCAGATAGTTTTCCCATTGATCCCATCAGCAGTGAGGATTGTGCTGCAATCTGACACATCAGTCTCAAAAAGAAGACTGAAATTCTTCGACATTTAACAAGGGGTTTTTTTGGGCAGAACTCAGAAAATAATGGATCATTGCATCATAATCTAGAGGAAATTACTGTACTCACATTTCTGGAAAATAATCCTTCATAATAGCTTTTTCTTCTGATATTCCTTCCATAATAATAAACTATGGAATTAACCTCACTACATATTTACGGTTATCAGGACTTACAACTGTTATTGTTAACAACTCTTTCAGTAAGGATTTAACTGTAATGAAATATGCATTTTATTTACTGACTGAACTTTTTTGCATACCCCCTCTTTAGCCCCTGTAAAAGTCCACAGAACACTTTGGCTCAATTTTAATTTTTATTTTTTTTTAATTTAAATTTTCTAATTTGCTACTGAAATGCTCCCTAAGCATCCAACTAATGTAATTATACTGTCAAGAGCTGCTCAATATTTATTTGGAAAGCAGAATTTGCCATCCAACCCCAGAGCAGTGGTCTTTCTTACTCAGTATCTTGGTAACAGCAGTGGCTTAGATATGAGGCTTAATGAAACCAGGGTTGAATGTGTTCCAGTAGAGGAGGCCCCAGGCTGAAAGAGAAAGGTGGGAGCTCCTGAGAAGGAGACATGAACTACAAATCAAGAAGACAAGGAGAGAAGAAAGATCATAATTAGCTATAGCTCTAAATGTAACAAGAAGAATTTTTCAATCAATATGGTAAGCTGCTTGTAGCCAATTAAAAAACTGTAAAGTAGGGACAATGCCATATGTAGATTAGGCTAGTCTCATAAAAAGAGCCTTAAAGCAGTGTTCCATAGTTCATGAATTGATTTTGCTTGAAGGCCGGAGAAAAAGGAGCTGCAGTAAGCCAGTTCGATGGTAACGAAAGCAGTACCTCAGAGAACTCCATCAGTGGCTAATGGTACAGTCACAGGATTTTTATCCATCCCTTTTTTATCAAAGTTTCGTCCCACCTCACCAACTTTCATAGGATCACACTATAAGGAAGATTTGTATTATTATTATTATTGTTGTTGTTGTTATTATTATTATTATTACACTGTTTCTGAATTGAGTAGAGCAATGTAGACCTTGGTAAAAAAAGGCACCTCTACCTTCAGCTTTAATTCATCATTGAATTCCAGCATTTGGAGGAGAGAGGAAACTAACACAAATCCCAGAAGCTGAAGAGTTAAGAACAGACTCTTGCAGTCTGCAGAGAAAGCCTGGAGTCTAGGAAAACACCCAGACATATAGCTGTTGAGACAGGAGCAACATTACAGCCATTAAAATCAAATGTCAGAGAAGGAACAATGCCTATTAGCTTTTAGAAACCAAAAATGAACAGTTCAGCTTTATCAAACAAATGGCTTGCACTATCCAATTACTAACTTCTGATAAGCACCATGTCAATTTTGAAATTGTACTGCTGAGTCTGTGCAGAAGAAAAAATAAATCTGAGTTATCCACATAACAAGGATAAAAGGAAGCCAAACTATTACAAACCTGACCTAATTACCCAGGCAAATCAATCCCCTTTCAGGAACATTGTAAAGCCAGTAAAAACCCTGTTGCCTTCTCTGATGAAGCTCTGACCTTGTATGAAACCCCTTTACTCTCCTGTTCAAATTCCGTCTGATCAGAAGCCTTAAGAAGTCTTCCGATTGGCTCCTTCACTTGGAGCAGTATCATTTGTAGCATCTTTTTGTTTCATCTGACACGGGAACACAACAGCTAGGACAGTGGGTACCCCAGCTAAGAGGGCAGCAGAGGGCCGCAGCCTGCAGAGGGAATGGAACTCCCCACCTACTGCACATCATTTGGCATAGCCCCAGGGGGTGTCTAGCAAGCATCCTAGAGAAAGCCAAGGGTGTAACCAAAAGCCTATTTGCTTTTTTAGAGTAATGTCCATTGTGTTAATGGAGAATAAAAAGGTTTCTTCAGTGTTGTTAAGTCTGAAGCTGCTTGGCAAAGCCTATTTTGGTGTTCTTCTCGATTCAGGGTACATTAGTTGTAGATAAAGTATGGATTGAATTTCTCCCTCAGAGCAGACAAAATGAATTATGAAAACAGCACCATTACAATACAAAAAATAGTAACAAATAATAATAATAAAAATTAAAAATAACAATAACAACAATAATAGTAGTAGCAGTAGTTTAAAAACATCATAAAATACAGCTGATTTTTTCTATTTGAAAATATGTTTATGTGGTTAAAAATAAAACATATTTTTCACACATTCTTATCTAACATATGGTTGTCACATAAACACTTGGATGAAGCCTTGAACTAAATAGAGCTAATGCTTGCTTGGCCTTTCTGATATATCCTGACAAAGCTGAAAGAGGGTGCATAGCACCAGGGATATGGTAATATTGGAGAGAAAGCTAATACCTTCATAGGATTATTTATGAATTTTAAAACATACAGCTACTTAATGACTCTGCTGACAGCCCTAGTAGTGCTGGGAGTGTAAGCCACCGTAGAGCTGAACAGGTTCCCTTAGTGGACACCCAGCCACTTTGATCCATTACACAGGCATTTTGTGTCTTGCCTGCTCCAAAGCCAGGTGGCAGGAGTAGCTTTGAAGCTGTCTACGTTAGTGACTGAGATGAGCTTTTGGGGCAAATCTTCCTGATGTCCCTGCTTACCGTGTTTTCTGCTCCACAATGCAGCAGTCTTGGGGCATATTCATTAGATTCCTTAACTGAAACTAGGCCGGAAGAATATTCCAATTTATTCCTGAAAACTTATTCCAGAAATGAAACTACCTTCCTCCAATACCTAATGGGCATTAAATCCACAGGACCAGATTAAAACTGGTCTGAAGTAAACCCTCACATGCCCACATGCCACCCTAGGAAGTCCATGTTTCATCCCCACCATATAGCCATCTTTGAGGACTCAAATTTCTGTCTTACCACTCACAATATATGGAGTTAAATAAGAAACACTGGACTTCCAAATAAACCTTTAAACCAGGCAGACACCAAGCAGAAATCCACTTGCAGAAAGCCAGAGTTGCAGCTGTGCTGGCTGAAGAAACAACAGCATCGACCCCACCTGTCCTCACCACCCTCCGTTCAAAGAGTACTGTGCTCAGAGCTGCCAGTGGAGCTGCTCATGTGGATGCTCTCTTACCTGGTTTTCGTTAAAATGGACCTGCAAAGCTTCAATGGCTAGAACAGAAGGTATTTGCTGCTCATCCTGAAACAGGTGAGGCAGATCTCCCATGGGAGCTGTTCCTGCATGAAAAAGCAGCTGCAAATGATCTCTTTAGGTGGCACAGCTGCTCTCAGAGCTTGGGTCCACAACAATAGCAAGGGTAGAAGAGGAAAGCTAAAAATTAGACACCTGGTTGCGACAGCTCTTAATCCGGTGTCACTATTTTCTTTCTGGACCAAGTTGTGCCTGTATCAGTTCTTTCAACAATCTGTTTAAGATCCTGCTGCCTGTCAAAGGAGCACAGATGATCCCTCAGCTCCTAAGTACAGCCCCAGCCTTGTGTAAAAAATGTCACATTCCTGATAAGCTGGGTTCACTTGCATAAGACCATTGATTCATAGGGAAAAGCCAGAATTTAAGAGTTGTTGGTAGGCCAATGTAATGTGGCAACCTTTCCACTGTCAGCTGTCCACAAAACTTCTATACCCCAAACATGAGCAATTCTTAAAAGAAATATGTAAAAAAAAGCACAGGATCAGAGAAGGCTATTGTGAATTCCTGTCCACCACTTCTTAAAAAAAAAACATTATTTGCTAAGACCATTAAAAATGGTCTGAAAGATTCTACAAAAAAAAGTAATGTATTTTCTTGGATAATGTGCAGCTTCTCTAGTATGTTCACAGGTAACATTTGTGGAAAAAAGACAAAAGCCTTCAAACATTGAGCTTTAGTTAAAAAATTAGGAAATAAAGACTGAAACAGCATGGACAACAGACAATCCCCTGAAAATGTTTCAAATACAGAGCCTGGCCACTGAAATCTGTCTTGCTATTGTTCTATTCACATGAGCACATATACACACACATTCATACACTGGTTTTAGATGCAAAGATAGTTGTCTATTGCTCCAAATTCAAGGTGGTTATATTTTCCTTTGCATAATGAAGTTCTAATATTTATCTGAAACAGTATTGTGGGGGTGCTTTTTTAAAAAAATAAATAATATTTTATTATATAAGGACCCTGTGCCTTTGGAGTAGGAAACTGTTATAAATGCATGTTGTAGTGCAGATGAGGAACTTCTTCAATTTCATTAACAAGTAGCAAGATCTCTGCATATACCTCCCATACAGAATGTTTTAGAAACATGCCCTATTATGTCTAGTTAAGTCAACCTTGTGTCATTATTTCATATTAGTGTATACGACAGGATTGGCATACCCAGAAAAGATGCATCAGAACCATTACATGTCAGCCAAGAAAATGTAAAAAGGACTTTTTTTTTTTTAAAAAAAAAAACAACAACTAGGTTAAATAACACAACCTTAAATATTTTGAGAAAAAAAAACAACAAACATCGGTACCAAAAAGAATGTGTGTTGTTTTAAGATTTAAAGAAGTACTTCAAATAAAGATCTTTTACAACAAGAAAAAAAAAAAAAAAAAAAAAGAAAAAAAAAAAAGAATTGAAAACTTCTGAGTGCACAGCTAAGTAGAAGAAGATAGGGAAAGGCTCAAATGCCTTGTTTTAGAAACTACATTGTAAAAGAGAGACCATTTTTTTCAGAAGGAAACATTTTTTAAGCAAGCCAAGATTTTACAAAATATTCTTTCAGGCACAATATAATTGTCCTACACTACTAGTAGTGAGAATTCTGCTGGACTACACTGATTTCACTACAGTGTTACGCACAAGTTAAGCACAAAAGGAAAAGGTACTTTTTGGGGGAAGATCTTATCATTTTCACAGATGCCCAGAAATGTAGGACCAGAAGAAAACTCAAAACATCTCTATCCAACCTTTGTACTAAAATAGATGAACTATCTACCTAATCCCTTGGGAATGGTTGCCATGTCTCATTTAAAAAAAAAACAAAGAACAAAAACAAAAAAACCCAACCAAACAAACAAAACAAAACAAAACAAAACAAAAAAAACAACCCAGAATTTGCAACAAGCTTAAGCTGATTGCCCTGTATCCTTCCTTCTCTGACCAAAGAAAAAAATTGATGGTCGTCTTTACAATGACATGTTGAGACAGCAGGTTTAAGTGTCTCACAACTCCCACTGCTGTGGAGGAAACAATGTTACTGCGCAATATAAAAGTATCAATGTCAAAACCTCCTTGCATGTAAATTCTCACATCTTCGTTGTCTTTAACTGAGCAACCAAAAAGATACTTGTGCTCAGGATCAGGCTTCCCATCTCTAGATCACTGGATAATAATATCCTATTAAGGAGATATGAGAGGGAATCAGAAAAGCTCATCAAAATGTTCGGTGACATGGCAGCAGATTTATGAGGGAAAGAAAAAAAAAAAAAAAAAAAAAAAAAAAAAAAAAAAAGATGTCATTATAAAGAAGAAGAAAAAAAAAAAGGTCATATTCATTAGTAAAAGAGGAAGACCTAAAGAAGGTGCAGGAGATGCGAATATTACAGATCTACCAGCACTTTGGCTTTTTGTTGTTAAGATAAAAGGAGGTTTTCTTAGGGCATTTTAATAAAATGAGGTACTGCTTCCCTTAATTTTTACATTTTCTGTCTTTTTATTATCATAGCAATACATCTTCAACTGCTTCCTTAAGCATTAACAGCTGATTTATTTAATAAAACTGAGGACTGAGCATCTCTGGAAATACTGCTTCCAATGGAATGCTCCCATACTGTGATTGGTGAAGTGCTAAGTAATTTGCTTTTAATGCTAGCACATACCACTTAGCACTATATTTAACTGAATGATGAAAATCACTCATTTTTCATCCCCTTGCTTAACTGGTGCTCAGTGTAATCTATCTGCTGTACTGTGAGCCTAGCTCCAGATATATTCTAATAGACCTTGCTCTCCAATCTACAACAAGCATTTTAATTTTTAATTCATACTTATGTCTTTATCCTTTAATAGAACAGAACTACAGATGGGGAGTATGTTTTAGATAATAAGAGCACAGTAGGTACCTAGGGAAACTACACCACTAAAAGGATTCTTTATTTACACTTTTCAGTAATGACTACATATATATAGCTACACGGGAGAAAATTGTTGTAAAGGAGCACTGCATAGACAGGCAATTACTAGCCAACTATAACTGAGCATTATGGATTCTGTTGCTGATAATAGCACTTCAGAAAACAATTTCAAAGCCAATGCCGCCCAGTGTATATTGACCAACACCATGGGAACTCACAGGATGTGATGACTAAAATGAATAGGTAGGACTGTACATTCGCAGCAAAAATGTAAGGGAATTTACTTGATATTTAGGAATAATTTAAATTCAGCTTTCAGTAATATGCATTTCTGCAGAATTGTACAGCCTGGATCAGATTAAAGTCATTGCAGACATGCCAACAATAGCTGAGGGAGCAAAAGTGGTACATCAAGTCTTTCAGGCTAAAAAAATTCTCAGGACTGGATCCATATTTCTTAAAAAATCAGCATATTCCTATCAGAACTGAAGGTGTGGTGGCTCTGCACATAAAGTCAGTTTTGTCATCAGACTAAAGAATGGCATGTTACCAACACTGAAGTCAAAATCTCACAGAGCCAGACTGTAAATCTTAACTCGGTGGAGGGAAACTTAGCAGATAATATTGCCCAAAGGAATTTTAACATTGTATTCATTCACATTCAGAGGCAAAACTCAGACCACAAGGATTCGCAAAATATGATGTTGCCCACAGTATGCTGTCTTCTTGGTACTGTTACCTGTAAGCTGCAGTAGGTCACCACCATAACTCATAGCAGAGGGCAGTCACGTACATAAGCAATCCCACAGGTCTCTACTGCATTGCTTGTGTCATTCACTCATCGTGGGGTAACTGGCACTACCTCAGATACTGGGGTAATCAGCGAAAAGTACCACTCTGCTCTGGCAGAAAAAAATCCATAGAAAAATTCTGGGACTGAATGGTTTCTCTTCAGTTAGTTTCTTTTTCAGTATTATGTACCATGAAGTGTTAACAGGCAAAGCAAACATTAAAAAGGCAATTTTATTTTTGTTATGACAGAGAGAAGTCATGCAAGTAATATCTGATGCAATAGAATCCACAGAAATCACATCAATTCTTGCAGATACTCAGAAGACCTTTAACAGCATTTCTGTCTGGGTGTAACACGTACAAACACACACGTACACACATACATACAAGTTTATTAAAAGAAAGAAAATTTTTAAAGTGGAGAACAAACTTTTATCTTGCAAACCCAAAGAAAAACTCTTGAGAAGCCACGTTTAAATTTCCAGGTTACTACGTAATGTCATTAATGATTATTCGGATGGATGAGAACCATAGATTTAGGCATCAAAATCTACCAACAATGTTCAAGACATTGAGAAAGATCTTGCAAAGATGCATCTGAAAAAGTGTTGCCATACCAGTGTGAATAAAGGGACACCAGAAAAGTATGCATATTGGAAAAAGGTCACTGATAACTATGTTAATTGATTACAAGTGTTCTATATAAATTATTCAAAATAGCAGGAAAGTAAGATTTTTTTCCTTTTCCATCAAGATTTTTAAGACAAAAAAGATTATAGTACAAGGAACACTAAGACTCAGGGCATTCTGACTTGGGTGACTTTGAGCAAATTACTTCACCTTTCTTGCCCTTTGTCCCATTCTCACCTTCTTCTGTTTTCTCCAGTAGTCCTTGTCTTTGGGACACACACTTCTTTTCTTATGCATTTGTATGAAGCCAAATAGAATAGGGACTGACTGGATCAAACTAATGAGCAACACTTTAATATCTGTAAGAAATCAAGAGGAAAACCTCCAGGTTGCTTTAAGCTGCTGTAGCTCCCAGGGAAGCAGGCCTGACCAATGTTAAGACTGAAGCAAAATTATCTTCTCTGGGATCTGGTAAATTTTGCATCCTATTGGGACTTGGCTACAGAATTGATGGCATGAAGCCATCATTGTTCCTCTTCTGGTCATCTTTGCAGCCTTGTAATTACAATAGTGTTGTGCTTTGAACGCTTACAGAAGACACTGTCAATACTTTTGTCATGAAATTGAAACAGAAATCAGCAACATTTTCCCCACTACTGCTAGCAGGAACAAGCACACCTGAGAAATCTAGGAATGTCCCAGTACTTGGAAGGGAAAAAAATACTATGAAAAAATATTTGCATGATCCGATCTGTGATCTGACCCAGTGAGCTCACCACTCTGAAAAGTTTGTTGAAGCCACAGAAGAGCCAGGAATGGAGCATTTGCATGACAGCATTGTGTCAGACAGTAACCATACCATGGATGTGGATCACGATGCAAATAACTCTGTGGACACAGCCTTTCTGCAGGGATTAGCTCTTGTTGGAGACAATGTGGTTTTCTGAAGATTAGGAAAAAAAAAAAAAAGATGTAGAGAAAGACATGATGTAAATACACAGGCAACACTGTACTGTAACCCCTTCCCCAACAAGAGGGCTTCAGGAGCAAGAGCCTATACACTAAAGTTATCAATTTTCCTTAAAAATAATGTGTCTTGTGGTCTCATGTTAGCTTTCCAAGGTCCCTCTGTCATCAGACAAGATTACCGTGGATTTAAAAATAACACATGGTGCTTTTAACTGAACGTCACTCCTCAGACAGCATCAGTGACACCACTAGGACTCAGCTAAGTGCAGGAATCTGGTGGAGCCAGATCTGGCACTGAGACCCTGTGTAAGGAAGGAGAAGAAGCTGGTATCTTGCAATAATAGTGATATACGAGGACACCCAGTGTGTTCTGTAATTGTCTGTCATCCAACACCTTGACACTACCTTTGATGAGCAGTAACTTCACTGAGCAACTTGGCCATACATGTTCCACTCTGCATGGACATCTGTAGGTGCTGGGAGGGGTCCAGTGGTTGTCAGTACACAGTGGAAAACACAATGCAAATCTGAGAGATTGGGACTTTCACACTCAGACCAATATGTGCTAACACATACCTACCTTATATATAAAGTAGCTGCTTTAAGCCTGCACTCAGCGTAATGTAAACACTGGCCACCCTCAGCATACTTTAAACGTTGGCCCTTGCTCCACATGGATTCCTCTGGACTGAGTTGCCATTCTGCACTTCTGAATGGAAACTGTGCCAGTGTTTGGGTGAATGACTGCTCCTCAGCCTTCAGCACACTTGCAACAGACCTATTAAACTACCCAAGGATGAAGACACACTGGAAAACACAGCTGTGACCTTTCAGCCCTAACCAATCACACCCTAGTCTTTCCAAGAGTAACTGTGCTTTCGGATTAATATGTTTTCTTCTATCCCTCCCATGGTTTTATGCTTAGGTGTCAGCATTGTTTTTTCAGCTAGGTACAGAAACTGAAAATAATACCTTTCCAACTTGCTGTACTCTTTTTCCTCTCCCTCAGCTTGATACATGAAGATGTACGCAGCACGCTGTCTGTTTGACTTACGCGCTCCTGGGCTGCGTTCATTTCGTTACACAAGAGATTTTCTCCAGAAATATCACCAAATGCCTGAAACACAGAAAGGACAAAACCAACTTATTATTATCGCAGCGTTCAGTGAAATATCAGAGGGAACAGAAATGACTTTGATTACACTTCCCCACCCATCTCTTCTTGCCTTCAAAACACTGTGGCGTAGGAGCTTTTGCGTGTGTGAAATTTTATTCTGTCATACTAATAACCCAGCTTTACAGAAGTTTACATTTTGGCTTTCATGGTTCAGTTCCACTCCTAGGCTTATAACAATTTTTCTAACAGTTCTGCCAAAATATTATAAAGTAAAAGTTACTGTAAATCTATTCACTAATACAGATAGAGCAGTAAGATTAGCAATTTAAACACATGTGAAATGTGAATTCGCCTAATTTTTCTCAGCCTCTAAATGCTTTAGTAGAACAGTGGAATGGGGATTTTCCTGCCCATTGCTTTTAATAATTGCTTCTTATTATGTTCTTGACACATGGAGAAGATTTGAGTGAATAAAGAATAGACCTTCAAAGAAGAAAATCATGGCCATGAGGAGGAGATGATGTGTTATAGGACTAGAAACTGGTTATAAAGCCAAGACACTGCATCAGATCCAGCTCAGTTAATTAGCAGTTACCACATCGCATGTCAGATCCTCAGATTGTATCATGTGGGTGGCATTTTGCACAAGAGTGTCCTGGCTTCAATTGTTTTCACTTTCTGGAGGGGGCATATAAGAGAAATTTTGCTCAGATGAATGTGAGCAGAAATCAACTTGCAGACATTGAGAAGTAACAGAGCCTTAGCCCTGCCTAGCTGCTGTTACTCAAATGCTAGCATGGAAAAAGCAGATTGCTCCCGTAGTACCGTAAGATTTTGATGAATTTTGCTCTTCTGAACCCGGTTTAGCACAGCTGTAATAAATTATACAAACACTGCTTTATGTAGAGGAATAATCTCTAATTTCTATTGCATTTCTGTGCACTTGTAGAATCTGTCTGATGAAGTATCTTAAAACCTTTGTTGTACTTTGGGTTTGAGACCCTGTGAAGCTGGGAAGGGCTGTTACCTCTGGAACAGGAGGATACAGGCAATGCAGGGGGTATTTCGCACTTCATGTGAAAAAATTGTCATTGAACACTGGAGTGATCTTGTAAATCCTACATCCTGGGGAAGTTCCTTTTTATCAGGATATTCCTCCTTCTTAGCTAGGTACCGCTTACACAGAACACCTACCACTTTATTTTCATTTTAATTCTGCCAGAATAACAGATAGCATAGTTTTAGATTGTGCTAAACTGTTTCTCTCGTGGCATAAAGGGTCTTCAGGGCAAGTCAGACATACAAAAACATGGCAGGGCTTCATAGCAACATGTTTAGAATACACAAAGTCAGGAAGACAGAACATAAAAAGGAAGCCTATAGCACCAGTGAGCTAACAGAGCAGCAATATTTTTCCTATCACAATAACCTGAGAAAAAATTAAGAAATACCATTAGAGTATACCTGGAGATTTAAACCTAATTCTTCAGAAGTTGGTACACTAATTTCACAGAATCACAGAATCATTTAGGTTGGATAAAAATTTGAATATCAAGTCCAACCATCGATGCAGCACACTGCAAAGTCCACCACTAAACCATGTCCTCTATTTGCCATAACTATACGTGTTTAAATATCTCCAGATATGGTGACTTCACCACTTCCCTGGGGATCCTGTTCTTCTGGTTAATAAATTTTTCCTAATATCCAATCTAAACCTCCTCTGGCACAACTTGAGGCCATTTCCTCTCATCCTGTCACTTGTTACTTGGGTGAAGAGACCAACGCCCACCTCAGTCCAACCTCCTTTTAGGTAGTTGTAAAGAGTGAGGAAGTCTCCCCTCAGTCTCCTTTTTTCCTGGCTAAATACTCCCAGTTGCCTCAGCCGTTCCTCATAAGACATTTTTCTATGCAAAAAAAAGAGGATAGGGAGGATATTTAAAGTCCACTGGAAAATCTTTTCCCTTGGTGCTGGTAAACAGATAGCAAAAGCTGTTTCAGACCTGATAGTTCACATACCCAGAATGCCTCACTGAAGCAACAGAAACCCTTTGCTACACTTACAGTGCTATCACTTACTTGTGTAGTTTAAATTGAAGCTTGTATGGATTTGTCAGAATTGTAGACTCAATCAGATATTGTGTAGAGTTCTTTTATTAAAATAAAGTCCGAGTTATTGTTTCTGAGAGTGACTTAATAGCAGTAACCTTATGGTTAATCAACCATATTGCAAAGTTCACTGTGCACTTACTGCAGTGTAATTATAAAGTGAGCAAAAATATAATTGATGTATTTTGTCAATCTGTGTAGCTGCAAGGTACTTTTTCAAAGGTTATTTTTTATTATTATTATTCTGATAAAATAAGTTAATGCTGTTTTGGCAATTACCCTTTGACTTCGGAGATTTTACTGCTGATTCAGGTAAAACACTGTAGTAGATTAATAAGGATTATATAAGCATTTTAGATTACAAAATATCTCCTAAAACAATCAGTAGCTCTACCCTCACAGCATAAAGTCATTCTGAAAATCACTGAAAATACAGCAAATCTGAATTTTTACAGTGGTTTGGAACTAAAAGGGAAGTGTTTAAATACCAAATAGCACTTTTAGAGTAACCCCTTAATTATTATCAGTGATGTTTGTTATACAGCATAACTACAGTGATTTGAAAACATTTTTCCCATGAGGGTTGGCTCAGACTGAATGGATGTGATTTAACTTGCTCCCACCACATTTGTGGACATTCAAAGGAAACATCTCTAAATGCTCTGATCCCCATTGAAAAATGAATGTAAATATCCATGCCTATTAGATTATTTGTGTATAGGTGGGCTAGGTATGTAACCCTTACTCCTCTCCCCATGTTCTCTGCCAGTAATAAAGAAACCAGCATGATTAAAAATTGTATATTCATATACAAAACAAGGTTACAATGCTGCAGTGTAGGTATTTCAGTCATTTTCTGGTTATCTGAGAGCTTGTGTGTCCTGCAAGAGTGGTGGACGTGTTTCATTACTTCCCTGGTCCTCCTGTCAGACCCCAGACTCCACTATAGATACGTATGACATGGCATCTTTTGAAAAAAGATGTAATTTTCCTTACGGCTCTGTGAGTTTCTGGGGTGGAGAGTAGATTGAACGTGGGACTTGGAGAAAACTAGAGAGGAGAAAAACAGCCACATATTGCAAGGCTGCCTCCTGCATTTCCATCCTGTTGCATGCAGCAGCATAACCTTAAGGTGATAATCTTAATAGATTAAAAATTAATAGACACAGTTTCTATTTAACACTATTCCTCACTTTGCTGAAGAAAAAAAAAAAAAGGTAAGGATTTAATCCTATACTTGATAGGGTGATCAACCTAAAACAGAAAGTATGGAGACATAATTTCTCCTCAGCTAAGATGCAGTGTGCACATCCTCTTCTTCTGCAGCAAATGGACTGGCTTAGCTATCACAAGGGCAAGGAACTACAGACTGGGTCTGTTTCGGGACAGGATCACACATCATACTTGAGATGAGATGGATCAGTTTAAGATAAAAGCATACAAATGCAAGATTTCTCCAGGAAAACCCTTTTGCTTGTTCTCATCTTTTCAGTGGGGTAAAAAGAGCTGCCAGGACAACTATTTTATTTCTTGAACTGATTACCTTTAATAGGATTATAACATTAAAGGATAAATAAATACTGGTAAAGATAACTTAAAAGAGTCTGGTTTACTTATTTGCAGAGAAACTAGCAACACTGCCATGACACTCAACAAAAAGTCTTTGAGTTTGCAGGCTGTAGTGGTTTAATTGCCTATGTCCATGAGAGTATCCCTTAGCTGACATTTTATCGTGTTTGATTCCCAGCTGAACCTCAATGTAGGTTGAGAGGGACCATCCTCCTGCTGACAGCTGTTGCAAAATATTGACTTCAGTGGCACAAGATTAGATCTCAGAATTAGGCAGGCAGCTTGTGGCAAAGCCTATTCAGCCCAGGAGTATGTATACACATGCATGCATTAACGTGGGTGGAATCACTCTTGCAAAGGACAAACCTTTGCTGTTAACTCCTAGTTGTGTAGGGGTCTCCAAGGAACTGACTTCTTGTAAACTGGCCATGCTTGTGGATGACCTGGCATGATGTTAGTGTGGTTCAATTTACATCAAATAGGTACCTTTGCCCATCCTCTCCCCAGCCATGAAGTCAATACCCACACACCTCACCTGATCCAACTTATGGTTTGGAAAGGCCAGAGCTTTTCTGGTCTCTCTGTAGGGTCTGGTGAGATGATGAAGCCATTAGGTAAAGCACCAACCTCAGTTGCTGAGCTAGAGCAAATCCTCTCACTTTTTCTTCTCCATAAATCTTTAGTGATCAATGAAGTTGCAATTTCTGTGAAAACACTGTGTGAGGCTTTTGTGGTAAACTTGGCCAATTAATTTCCTTAATGAAGTTAGAGCCAGCAAAAACTGCACTTAGATACATGCATAAACTGCACTGAAGTCAACTGCATGGCTTATGCACATATGGAAAAAAAATAGGTCCCAATATTCATAGTAACATTGTGTACATAAAAAGAATTTGTGGAATTAAGAATAAAACATGAGGCAATTTGTTGATTTGCCCAGGGAATATATGGGAGCGAGAAATGTGTAGATTATTCTGAGGTTGTTTTTTAGTGTCATTATCAGATCTGAGAGCTGTATATAAAAGTACATAGTCCTTCACATGCTAAAAGTATAGTTTGCTCAAACAATTGTAAAATATTCAGTATTCTTAAGATTAAATATCTGAATATTGCTTCTGAAGGAACAGCTGTCAGCTTAAATCTAAAGTCTAGTTTGTTTACTGGCTGTATTTTATATCTGTTAGAAAATGACACCAAATGGCAATAAAATTGTTGTAAGTATTCTACTGGGGAATATAAATGCCCTTTGGTTACAGTGTACATATCTTTATACATAATTCCAGTATATTTTCTCTAGAATTATGTTAAATATGTAAAAAGCCTTTTCTCATAAAGGTAAAAATGCTAGATGTTTCCAAGCTGTAATTTAGCATTAGTGTCAAGATTGCTTCTGAAAATAAGCTACGGTTACTGTTTCATTCTTTTTAAGTGTCACTCAGCATACCATATCTGATCTTGTATTCAAAATAAACCTAAGTGATTTTATTCACTTTTCCAGAAGTGCAAGAGACTTTAGACATAATTTATAGCATATGGATTGATGTAAATAGCTTAAACTAAGTAATTGGCTAGTCACCTAGACTGTCTTATCCTATTACTACCTGGTACTTTTCAAGTAATTAGGGGAAACAAATCTCTTTTATCCAGTAAGTTTAAATTGGATGAATCCTTGACATTTGTGTAGGTTTATTTGATAGATAAAATCATACTATACAAAACCTTACTCTACAGTGATGAGGTTTACTAGGCCTATAATAAGAAACTGATTTTTTGCTGAGTTAAAGTGACTTATCTTTGCCCTTTTAATAAGAAATCAACTCCAGTCAGCAAAAGTAGAGATAAAAATCACTGAGTTGGTGTTATCACCATGTATACAGCAAACACGTAACACTGTCATTATCTTTTCTGTGCATGGATTTGAAATACATTTAAAATGCTAAAACTCAATCATTTCCTGTATGTTACAGTAACATAATATTAATGAGTAAGGGAAACCATGAAAAGTGATTTATTTTGGGAAGGTCATTCCTTGGTTAGCCAACACCTAAATTGAATACTATAAAGAAGAAATATAAGTAAAAATGAAAATGGGTTTTACTGCATGTGAATTCTGTGAGTTTTACAATGCTTATGATAAAAGGACTGCACTTAAAAGTTTAACCTCTATAATTTTTGTGCTGCACATTAAAAAAAAAAAAAAATTATTTAACATTTCTAGGGCAATTCATACATGTCACCTTTTACTTAGTATTCCTTTTAAAACACTTATTTTTGCCTCATGCTTAGGAAACCTATAAAACTACTCTTCACACCAGACAGGAAATTCCTAGTTATACCAGAAAAGTTGGATTTTTAATGGGATCACCATACTTAAATAAGTATTTTAAAGAAGCTATTGCATAGGCAGACATTAATTCCTGGCTGCTGTAATCCTGCACATAGCACTTACAAACTGGTCTTACAGGGGAGAAAAAAAAAAAAGGGGGAAAGTATTATTAAAGTGAGTATTTTGGCTCCTTGGCTTAAATGAAGTTCACACTTAAGTGCTTTGCTGAATTAAGGCTTTGAGAAAATACTGTTTTCACTGAAGTAAAAAAGAGCAGGATGAGGTTATGAATATAACACAAATTCCTTATGAGTGTCCAAGGACTTTGAAGTAAGTTTATGCAAAATTCTTCTTATGCTGGTTGAAGAATATCTGCAGATACAGAAACATACCTAAGGTTGAAGTCACTGGGAGTTGAACACATGAATTGGAAGAAGAATTTGGCCAAGTGATTTAAAGATTGCTCTCATATCAGTGCGTTTGACAACCGATCTACTGCCACCCCAAAAATCAAGAGCTCGTTAGCCTGAACACACATTTCAGTTAGTTGGTCATGCTGATGGTACCCTCTCAATTATGTCTATATTTGCACACACTTTTTAAAGTTATTATCATTCCTGTGTTGTCTTGTGCCAAATTGTTCATTTCCTCCTATTGTACATGTGATTGCTGAAGAAAACCTACTAATACCAGCACCTATCATGCTGTAATGGCAGAAAACATCACACATCCAATGCACAAATGCTTGAATTAATGAGGTCTCACTGTAGTAATTAGGAATAGATGTTATGGCTCTTTCAGGTGTGATTCCTGAGACTCACAGAGATCAAAGTCAAAGCCTTTTCATTTTGCTATCTTCAGAGTTACATGTCTTCAGAGGTTCTTAATAAAAGGGAACAAAAAAACAGTTACACTAAAATAATTACATTTTTACCCTTGGTAGGTTACTATAATTAAAAAATGACTATTTTGCAGGAAAAAGGTTCCTAGATGCTTTCTAATTACTACTTGTATTCTGCAGCTCTACAATAGCATTGCCCAACCAAAAGAGAGGAAAAAGAAGTGAAAATTAGTTGTTTTCTTGCTCTGTGCAGACAAGGTATACAAATATACAAAAGCAGGACACATCACAGCTGCCACAGACCTGCTCTGTTCTTACAATCCCAAGACAGCATTTGTACAAATCTCTGGTGGGAAGAGTCTTGTTGATCATGAAGTAAGAGTAAAGGCAGCTGTTGTTCCTAAAACAGAGAGAGAATAGGGGACAATCTCTGCCTTTGCTAACATGCTTAATAGCCCTCCTTCCTTCACCACTAGTAGTGCAAGGAGGGAAATGAAAAGCAAAACAGGAGCTTGCCTTGTTTCTTCTTGTGAACTGTTGTATCCATTCTGACAGAAAATGGGTAAGATTATGAAATTAAATTATATAAGTAAACTTCTGGAAGAGAGAACTCTTACTCATACCAAAGGAAGATGCAACTAAATACATGCAAACTGACAGTTAATAAACTGAGGCTGGAGAACAAGAGGACTTCTGACCAAATAGAATGTAAAGATCCAGAAAAAAAGTTTTCATTGAATTACTGAGGACAAAATGCCTAAACTAGACTACATTTAAGTAAACTTAATATTTAGGACTAGTTCTAAATATTCAGGCTGAAAATGCTTAGACACAATGAGTTGTCC
Source organism: Chaetura pelagica (assembly GCF_000747805.2). Lineage (NCBI taxonomy): Eukaryota > Metazoa > Chordata > Aves > Apodiformes > Apodidae > Chaetura > Chaetura pelagica. The sequence goes on from NW_009953786.1 coordinate 7,840,243, forward strand.
ACAGAAGCAGCAGACTGGACAGATTATCCCAAGAAGCCCACGTAGTCTTCATTTCCTACACATTAAAAGCTATACTTGAGGTTGCAATGCAACCTTTTAGCTCCAAAACTATTTTCTAGCCCCACTCAAACACTGCTGCTTGCCTACCTGCTGTAGAGGAAAAAAAACCTGTTCCTGAGGGGCAGCAGCAGCAAGTGGTAAAGCTTAGGTGTATTTGCCCCATGGCAGCAAACTTCTTACTAGTCAGTGTAGAGTTTTAAAATTCATTAACTTTTAGAATATTCCTAATTTGGAACTGAAGTAGAAAGCCTTGACCTAAAAATGCACAAATGTATAATTACATCCATTTTCAGCTAAATGTAAGATCTCTATGTACGTTTTACTGCAATTATTCATTAAGCACATTTCTTATATGTAATTGTATTTAGATCTACAAGTAAAAATGCTGCAAAGCATGCACTGATCTCTGAAACTAAATGAACAGTTTTCAATACGTTGACATAAGACTCAGCCATAGAGAATTTAGGGATAGACTATGTTGTGATCTGTGTGGGAAACTGTAGAGAATGGCTTGAGCCATCCATATTGTGCAGTGTTCATTTTTGTGGCTGCTGATTAGCATCAGTTCAGAATCTGGAAGCTTCTGGGAAGACAACATTTCATTTATGGGAATATATTTATCCTCTCTCAGAAATACAGAAGGGAATAATGAACTGCACAAGTACACTAGGTTAAGATTGCCTCAGGTGTTAGAAGCCCCTCATTCCACAGCCTTGTGGAAGCTGAGTGAAACCTCATGACCAAAAAGCTGAGAATAACTTAATTGGAAAAAAATATTCTACAAGGAGATACTGTTCACAACAGGCAGAAAGCAGGAAT
>NW_009953786.1:7841230-7846712 GCF_000747805.2 Chaetura pelagica
GCTATGTTTTTGACCTCCAACAGGGAAAAGATGTTCTAGCAAAGATCTAACTAATGATTTGTGCAAGGAGCTTCTTTAACAGACTTAGGCAGAGACCTGGATTTGCAGGTTTATTTGTTTCAATAACTAAGCTCTTCTTCATGTAGGCCACATGCTTTCTCCTGTTTTGTTTGGCCAGCTCTAAGACTCTGGTGTCTTCACTCTGGTGAATCACAAGTTCCTGGGGCAGAGAATTATGTCTGGATTCCTTAAGGACAGCTTCCTTCAAATTAAATTTTCTTTTTAAAGCCAAGTAGGGCAAAGACATTAAGAATAATATATTTTAATAAAGAAAAAAGACTTGAAACATTAACCAAAAGAACAGAAGCAACCTCTGTCCCATGCTGGAAAGATATATTTGAACCTTTACCTCAGAAGTGAACAGCTGAAAACTTTGAACTTCAGCATAATTTGTGCCACTTTTCTACGCTAAGCAGACCTCTGTGATGATGCTCTCACTTCTTAGTAGGTAAAAGTAATATTGTTTCACTCTACTTTGTCTTAGATACCAAATTCTTTTTAAAGGGCTCTCAACACAAGACCAAAGGCAACAAGGAAATGTACTTCTAAGCACTTAGAACAGAAATGACAATGCAATTAACAAAATACAGCCTGTGAAACAAGTAATGGGCAATACTACTTTTTAGTACCATTCTGTGTTGCATTTTAGTGAACAAACTGCGAAAAACTTGACAACATCCAGGATTCAATCTAAAACTTGCTAGATGCCAGTAGCTAATCTATCTTGTGCCTTAGCTCTGTGTATGTGAGGAAAAATCTAACTGAATGACCATACCTGTAATGCTTGCTGTAAAATGAATGTGCACAATATTGTATATTTACATATCATAATCTCCAGACAGAAAGGTCTTATGTGGTTCTAAGGAGTGTATACATAAGTATTATGTGTGCATCTTACACAATTGCATTTAAATAGCTCTATAAACAACACCAACTTGCTGCTTTGCACTGCAAACACATTAACTCATTGATTTTTACACTACTGTTTAGGAGGAAGGTCTACCTATGGAAGATTTTAGTGTATATTTTGTGCAGTGTCAGGCAGGTCTATTTTCCTGTTTTGGCACTGACTTACTTCCGAGGTGCACACCTTCGACCTCAAAATCTGCAGGCAAGGAGTCAGCTTGGACCTACCTCAACGAGTGCCCCATCAGGTAGCCTGAGGAAGTGCCTGTAGAGGTCTTGGAAGCCGCTGAGGTGAAGAGTGTAGACAGAGATGTGAACGGTGGTCCTAACTCCCGAGACAGCTGCAGAGTCAGGGATTTCCTTCTGGGGCTGGAGGTCACAGCTGGAGACACTAGGCTGGCTGGCGTGGTCCTTCCAGATGTAATCACACACTGCCACCTAGTGAGGCAGAAGGCCCCCCCATACACACACACGTAAGCACACGCACACACACAGATTCCCTCCCATACTCACCTACCCCCCACCAAAGGAACATATTTAATTAACTTCTGGCAAGAGCTTAACCGATTTAAAATGATTTTACAATAAATCTGCAAAGCCTGTGCCATATGCAGTGCTTGCAAGCAGTTCTCTGCTACGTATTTTTTTATGACATAGATCTAAATAGAGGAGATAGACAAATCCCTAGTGTGTATTCTATAAAGTTAATTCTGCACAGATGAAGCTGTAATTGACTCCCGTATTAACCAAAAGTAGGGAGATCAAGCAGGGTAGGTTAAACAATAAAATGGCAATGCTGATTAAAAAAAAAAAAAAAGATAAAAAAAAAGCTTCCCAAGAATTTTGTGAACGAGTATTTGTATTTCTCTCTCTTTCAGAAGCTTTTGCACCTGTAGCCACAAGCACTTTTTAGTCTCTGATCTCTGTATAGTATTAAAATAACTTTGTGCTGCTAACAGAATTGTAGATGAGGCAGAGTAAATAAGGTGTATTTTAGTGCTCTGTATAAAGCTAGTCTATTGACACAGTGACAGAGTTTCCTGGTTTGCCCTCAACACGTTTGCTTGGGTCAGTTTTGCACTTCCCTCTGTCAGTCAGAAGTTCCATTCAACCTTTTTCTTGTTAATTCTCTATGCAGGCTGAGCAGAATTCAAGACTTCTGATGGATCACAGTACACAGTTTAAGTGCCCCTTACACTTAACTGGAACTGATGATGAGAAGCATTATTTTTATACTCCTGTTGAAGTGCAAGCGTTTTAAACCTTCACTTTTGGAAGACCTTTGCGTCACTCATTTGCTCCCTTGAGGTACTACTCCTGCTTACAAAAGGAAGGCATTGGTAATATTTTTATATCCTTACAATACACTGGCATACTCTTCCCAAATGCTTCTACTTAGTTCGGGGAACATAACTCTTTTGCTAGTCTAGCACATGCTTTTTCTTTCAAGAAAGGGTATTACACTGGCTGAAATTACTGGAACACCCCATTGAAACTAGGCATAGAAAACCTCTAATTTAAGATAGGTGTATCAAAAACTTCTTTTTGCATAGTTTTATCTGTTTGCTGAAACAAAGAGCTCAGACTTTCCCAAGAGATCCCAAAATCACCAGATACAAATTTTTTTCCCCCACATGGGAAAAGTTAGATTTAGCTCAGTTTGCTTGTGTTCCAGTTCTCATTTCCTCAGCTGTTCTTACGCATTAAGAGGAATCCCATAACTAGCACAGTGTGCCAATGCCACAATCCTGACGTGCACGCTGCTATTCTGAGCAAACTGCCCTAGGAGAGGACTGGTTTCAGGTGAGTTAAGAAAGCAAGAACATGCACTGGAAACTATCACCAACTCTTTTCCAGGTACAACAGAACCATAGGAAGATTCGTTCTAGTGCCAATGATTTCACACATTTAAAGCCAAGGAGAGGTCAGCTGAAATTTAAGGTAAAATACACATTTCCCACACTAAAATCTCTGAGGTTAAAAGGCTTTCATACAGAGCAACTTGTTAGGAACACAAAAGCAGCTACAAGTAAAGGACAAGCCCCGCATTTTCTTCAGCCTGTAACACAAACATGTTTTACACACCTGCCATACACAGTTGCTCCGTAAGAATTAAGGTGGCCAGTGTTCTTATGAAAGCAGAAAGGCAGCTTCTGTTGGGACAGTGTTAGCCAAAGCAGGGACAAAGACCTGTAAGCACTGTCACACCACAGCTTGTGAAATGGGAACAAAGACCCTGCCATTCTTATCCTCCTCTCTTATCCCAGTTTCCTAAAACCGAGAGCTCTGAGCTGTGCAATCAAGAGCACCTACAGCTCGGTATTCTATGATTTTATGCTATATGCACTTTCCCCTGTACTGCTTGCTTACTTTTTTCCAAGGGTTTTCCCTCCATCCTGAATCAATCCTGCATGTTTCCCTGCTTCTTCTCTGACCTTCATCTTAGCCCACTTTCATTAAATCTGCTTGTCCTTCATTTGTGTTACCATGAGTTTTGCAAACCATGGATTACTCACTGTGAACCATGCATCCTTCTGCAGAACCATCTGCAGCTCCGTTTCCCCATTTGAGCTGTGAGCTCTGTGGTCAAAGATACTCATGCTGTGCTTGTTCAGAGTACAACATGGACCTTTAAATTACCACATATATTGTCTATCAGTGACAGAGCTGAGTGTAATTTGCAGCATATAATTACCATACTAGAAGCCAAAGCAGTATCACTCAAACCACTGTGCTTGAGCAAACCTTTGCCATGCCAAGGCAAAGAGTTCCTTCAGGAGTTCCTAGAGCTCTGGGTGCCATCCCTCTGGCACTACATCCATATGGGACCAGGTGTGGCATCAGGAGCCTCTGCCTTGCCACCCACCCTGACAGATCTGCATCTTAGTGAGAGTCAACAAACTCACCGACCTGTCATCACAATTCAAGATCTGGCAAACTCCCTCTAAGGACATATCACAAAAGAACGTGACAATACTGACTGACATGTCCTCCCCTTCCTAAAAGCAAAGCCTGATCATCAGACAACTGAGAGTGAAAAAGCACCACCAAAACTGATGGTGCTCTGCCTGGTCCGGAGTAGGTACAAGTAGAACAGAGGGAAGAGGGACGCTTGACTGAAACATCATTCACTGACCCTTCCTCAAAGTCATCGGGTAGCATGAATTTGCCTGAAGGCAGACTCTGCAACATACCATGGGATATAACCGCTGAAAACCAACCCCTGGAAAGGAAAGAACAGCTGGGGATGGCTGTAGATTTAGACACCCCAGCTCTGAAGGACTGTTCAATTCTCTCCTTGCTGCCACCATCTTTAAGTATTTGGCAGCTGGATGTCCACTGCCTTGAAATTTTCAAAATGCATTTCTGTGAAGTGATAGGTCACTGGAGTGCTGCTATGGCCTACATAACCTGAAGTAAGCTCCAAAAGTAAACTCTACTGTCATCTGAAATTTGTATCATTAAGTTAATCAAAAATGTCCATTCATTTCTGCAGGAATACAATATGAGTTAATAAATCCACTGAGACAGGCTAGACAAGAGACTGTGCATATAGGACATGTCAGAGGAACTGAAGTTAGCTATGATCTAGATTCACAAGGGCTGACAAGAAACCACAAAATGCCAGAGCAGTGTACAGTAATCCTTAAATGAAATTCATCTTTCAGCAGAAAAACACATTAAGGATGGTAATTCAATGATAAAAGAGGCAGGCCGGAACAGGTTCAAATGCTGAATATTTCACAACAAAATTTAATTAAAGCAGGAGTGTGAGGCAGTTAATCACTTTATAATAGTTCAGCTCGAAATGAGGGCTGATGTGAGTGCCCTTATAGTTTATTTGTTTATATTATTATAATCCCAAAATGTTACATCGACTTAATGCAAATGTACAGGTTTTACTGGTCTTTATCATGTTAATTATTTTTTTTTCCTTTCAATCCTCCTGTCTTTGTGTAGGTATGCAAAGGCAAGAACTGGGAGGAAGGGTCATAAATTTAGGTCAGATCAGATGATTCAGTAAGTCTCATGTGGGTTCAAGTCTTATTAATAATTTTAATACATTCTTCCTTGACAACAATTATTTCAATCACTGCTCCTTTAACGTACAGTGTGACGTAAAAATACATGGACTTTTGAGGGAATGGAACAAGCTGCTTCTACAGAGAAGTTTAATTTTGTCACCTTTTGGAAATTACGGTACCTAACCTAGAACAGAAAACAAAAATACATTTGTAAATAGAAATACAAATGTATTTTTTTGTATAGCTATACCATGGCATACCAAGTCTATAGAAAAATGTTTTTGAAGTAGAGCACTATAATATTTTAAATACAAATATATTAATAAATGTATATTATAAATAGATTGCACACGTGGCACACTCCCAATTAGTATGCCCAAGGCCAGGGTACAGAAAATGCCATGCTAGTGCATAAAGGTTCTGTCAGGTTTTCTATTGACTGACAGCTTTTGTAAAAGAAGAAAGAAAAAGAGAATTCCTCAAATTTTCTG
>NW_009953786.1:7846739-7876298 GCF_000747805.2 Chaetura pelagica
GAAAAAAATATTTTTTAAAAAATTGAGAAATAGGCATATCCATGTGTGCCCAAACACTTGATTATGAGTAGTAGTGATTCTTAACTGCTTGCAGCATTATTATTAACATTGTCATGTGAATCAATTCCAGCTTCATGCATTGCAAAATGTATAAAAAATGTTTGAAAGTGACATTCAAAGAAAACACATAAAATGAGCAATACGGACCAAACCAACCAGCTGAGAATGGGTGGAACTGTGAACTGATCATGACAAACAACTAGCAAGAGTTACAAGCTGTTAACTTTGGGCAAAAGGGTAAAAGTGTTGAAATTATAGGAAAAAAAAAAAAAAAAAAAGACATCAAAAGTCAAGGGTGCTTTATTTACTTCAAGTAACTTTCATAAACATGGTAAGTACATTTTCTGTGGTAAGAGCTGTAAATATGGGAATTGCTGTCCTGGAGGCAATCTTTGTTAAACCAGCATAGCTCTACAATTAAAAATACAAAAGCTGGTTAGTATTAACCTCCGAGGGAAGCTTAGCACCCCTTAAGTATTGCAAACCCCATCTCTGACACACTGTCACTAAAATCCTTGCCAGCAACTCCAGGAAAAGAAGAATTTATACGGACATGCCTAAAAGCACCTTTGCTGCCCACGTCAAATACACCTTAGTGGCATCTGAGTCCGGGTGAGGCTACTGCTGAGCTTCAGGCAGAACTAACTATGACAAGTGGGGGAGATTTTCAAGCCACCACAGGAAGAATGGGGCATTTTACAAGTAGTGAAAATGAACTTGGTTTGAATAAATCGTGAAATAGGAGAAATGGAAAACAAAGGCATGAACAAGAGGAGCTATTCTGACTGCCAAGAGTCACATCGTTGTAAGAAAGTAACGATTAGCTACACCAATGGCCCCTATATTTAAACCTTACATGTATAAATATAAGTATGTACTTACGTACATACACAGCACACTTTACTGGGACAGGAGAATGCACTCTCATGTCTGGGGCAATAATGTAGCATGAAAATGTCTGGAGTTAGCAAAAGCTTTTGGTCTGCTGTTGGCAGAGGACCTTTGCCAGGGACACGTGGCCTAACAGCCCTACTCTGACCTACACAGCCAAACCAGCAGCAAACACCTTCGAACCGGTGCCATATCCCTGCCTACGACTGCCTGTAGGAGCTCTGCAGATAGAGAACTCCTTTCTAAATCGTCCTATTTATGAACATAATGGAGGAACATAATGGACCAGTAGTATCCGGGAATTGTTTATTTCAGTCAAATTACGAATGCCTGAAGCATTGTTGTTACAGTCTTCCCTGATTTATTTAATAAACTCACATGGACAGACTGAATGATGAAAATAACCATATACAGAGAATAACCTCTTTGTAAACGACTGAGGAGAAATCCCAGAATAGATTTACTGCAAGCTGCTCAGCATTGCAACACTAGGAAACAGCAGAGGGTCTTTTTGTTTCTGAATTGAGATAGCATCATGTTTATGGACATGTCCAAATGAAAAGCTATGTGGCTCTTATCTAGGGGATGATTTTGATCTCCTGTTTTTATATATTACAAAATACAGTCACAAATTTCTTAGCCACCATGCATCCATGCTAGAGTAGTCTACAGCTTACCATCCCATCATTTCAGATCTAAATCTTATGTGATTTTAAGCCTCCACACTTGAGTCATCCATAAATAATATACAAATGTAGAAATATATTTATGGTCTTCCAAACAATAATAAATTTGAAAAAAAAAAAAATTGTAATCTGAAGTATTAGGTCAAGGAAAACTGCTATTCAATTCAGCAAAAACCTTAGTGAGTGAAAATTAAAGGCTGTAGCTTTCTTGCATTTCCTTGTGCATAGCAGTGCCTTTGTACATTGATTTGCCCTAAGGAAAGGAGATAAAATACATTCCCTTCCTATTCCTGAGAATCCTGCTGTATTCCAAGCCCAGAATTGGTTTGGTTCAGATGACTAAGAGAAATCTCCCTCCACGCCTCATTTCCCAAATTTATAAGGGATGCTGGAATCAGTTACTTAAAAAAGCATCCTCAGTAACTCCAGACAGACAGGATTTATATACAAAAGTGTTTAGGAAAAGCTATTTTCCCTATGGAAGTCAGGATTTTAATGCATACAAGGGCATATCCGTGTAAATAAGAGTGTCTGCGATTCATTATCTGCTCATCAACATTTGTTATTCATTACTCATCTGTTTACAAATGTAATGCAGTCAGAAAGCAGAAATAATACTATATGACTTTGGTGACCAAACATACCCCAGAAACAACAAATAATAAATAGATCAACGAAGCAGTTCATCTTATGGGTTAAAATTTGCCCATATATGACATTCTGTAAAAATTAATGAAAATTGCCCCAACACATCTGTAGGAAAACAATGTGGTACGAAAGGACTCTGTAAACAGAAGACAAAAGAGCGAGGTTGGTCAATTAACTCACTTGCAAAGAACATTTTATCTTAGACTTTTACCAATGTGAACATATTAAAAGCAGAGAAAGGATAGTTAAAAGAAATAAGTCTGTGTTCAGAGATTTAATTCGCTGTGCCCCAGAACGTGGATATACTAGATGCATGTCTGGTTCTGAGACACGTTCGTACTCACCTGTGACTTACGTCAGACAGACAGGTCTGTTCTGGCAGCTATATAACATTATAACATTTTTACATCCGGAACACTGCATGGGCAGTAAATAAACTGAGAACTCATTGGATTGGTGGCTTCAGGTTGCATCTTCTCCGGCTTCAGAAAAATTCTTTTTGTAAAGGCAGAGGAATTGTGTATCCTTGTGCCAGTAGGCATAGTGTGAACTGCAGACTTGTTGGATACCTGACCAAGTCCCATATATGAAATATTTATTTATTTATTTTAAACTCTCAAGCAATAGCAAAATTGTTTTGAGGTTTTTCTAGGTATGAAGTTTTTCCTAATTTGCCTGCTTAGACCCAGCTTTCTCTTCAGGCAGATGGACAGGGGTTAGGAAAAAAAATATGAAAGAGGAAAGCAAAGTTCAATGCAATGTAAAACTTATATGAAAATGGGTGGAGGTTGGTTGCGCTCTTCAGAAATACTCCGACTTTTCTCTGATCTTTCAATAGTCCTAGTGAGTGTACTGACTATTCCATCATGGGTATTAATTATTAGCAAACAGATTTGCCACAGAGACATCTAGAAACTCTGTCACATGGTGGTCCCAATGCTCCAGCTGCTGTTCAGACGGGTAGTCATGGGCTGCCCACAGAACTAAAAGTTAACAACCTAAAGCAAGATCAAAGCAATAGCTGTATTATCTACGTGTGGCTATTTGCTTTAACTGTCCCTAAATTATCCTATCTATTTTTCCAAATAATCATCACTAATTAGCTGCTTTCTTCAGACACAACTGCAGAGGTAGGCTATGGAGAGACAAGTGAAGGAAAAACGGTTTCACAATCATCTTACAGGAGAGATGGACAGTAGTAGAAGGGTCTGGCATATCTGTGTAAGAATTTGATGTCCCATGGCAGTAAAACAAATGCTGATTTCATTGTAGAAGAGGAAGGAAGAAAGAAAATGAAGATGACAAAGGTTCAGGTCCTCCTTTGTAGTCAAGCTTTGCATTCCCCATTCCCATCCCCTCTACCATCTTCATGCCAAGGATCTTTTTCCTGCCTGCATAAAGCCAGCATCCCAGCTAACCTAATCCAAAAGTGCCCCAATTGTGGAGGCATTGCCTTCTTGCCAGTTTACTCCTTTTGCTGTACCAGGGTTTCACTTTTGGCTCTTGCAAATATTTTGACCACACTTGTCACTGGAACTTCTCTGGATATCTAGAAGTAGAAATCTACTGTAACAAGTAGACAAAGGGTCAAAGGTTCAGTGTGGTTCGCGTAAGCCTTCAACAGGGTATGCAAATCAGTTGGGTCTGCAAAACTTGTCAAAAGAACTTGCAAGATCTGCCTCCCGGGGTTCTCAGAGGGTACCAAGAGCCTCTAAGCAATGTCTTCTTCCCTGCTTGAATTAGGAAACCAGATAGCAAAAATTCTTCTGAAAATAATATTTCCCACTTGTAGCACAGTATTGCAAAAACAGCCCCCCTTGTGGTATTTCAGCAGTTCTGTCTTCAGTTTGAGCAGGAACCATAAAAATGCACACAAAAAAAAATTTACAAACAAAACTAACAGCTAGGAATCCTAAGAAATGGTTTATAGTTCCAAGTTTTGGGCAAAGGTGTGGCATGATTTTTATGCATGGAAGAGAGATTCTGGTCATATTTTATTTCATCATAACTAGTTTGCCCTTCCTGAATTAAAAGTTACTGTCTAAGAAATCCAGAAAAAATTTGCATCGAGTTATTGAATTTGATGTGCTTGGTTTGGAGAAAAATGGCTTAGTGTATTGTGACCAATTGCCTGTTATAATGAGGATTATTATTATTAGTGGAGTGTACTTTTATATCCTTATTTTTTCCTCCTGTGAAGATAGCAGAGTTCAGCATCCGATAAACATGTAAATTGCATTTTCCTTTTCACACAGGACAGATTTCAACTTCTGAACCAGCAGTCAACAAAGATTCCCCCAGCTGCTGGGAAAAAAAAAAAGTAAGTATTTATGAAGAAAGGCATAATAAGATCAGAGGGAAGCCTGTCATAAAAATGTACATTGCATAATACATGATGGATCAGTTCTATTATTTAACTTTTGCAAAGATATAACAATACAGAGATATGCTAACCATCATAGTCAGCATTAATTTACAGTGGGAAAAATAATTAGAATCTCACTTTTTCTGAAGAATGGAGTGAAAATGTAAACAATGCTTCCCTCCAGGCAAGTGCTTTATCAAGTTGACAGGTGCATTTGAATTTCCATGGGTGGGGGACATAATAGGTTATTTATGTGTCATTTTAATAGAAAGGCCCAACCATTAAGATGGACAGGAGACTTTATCAGTACTGCTGTTTGCAACTAATCCACCAATTTAATACCCCATGAAAATACCTGCAACAAAACCTGGACATTTTTCTTTTCTACTCCATTATAGGAAAATCAATATGGGTGCTATTCATCTCAAATCTTTGGCTCCGCAGGTGCCCACTACACAGAGCTCCTCACAACACTGTGCATCAGCACAGCTGCATAAGCACAGAGATTTTGACTTCTGGTGTTACCAAGGACTCTAAGAGGGGACATCAAAAGTTCATTTGGATCACTAGTTCATCCTCAAATACAAGTAAGCAAGCAAAGACAACTTGTTGATTTTTTGATAGGAAAGAGATGACAATGCACAAATTTATGGCCTGGGCCCTTGAAGGGTGTCTCTGCCAGTCAAGACTTCTGTGCTGTCTGCTTTCCTCTTGGTGCATGAAGCTTCCTACGGTGATGGTAGTTGTTGCATGGGCTAAAGCAATGAGCATCCTGCACTGAATACTGCAGTAGTGTTTCCATGTCATGGCTGGGAGCTAAGACAAGTTCTGTGTGAGGTGGCACAAGAGCTCGTATACAGAATAAAAAGACAGCCCTGTCTCACAATTCAGGTACAACCAAGCTTCAGTCCTGACAAATGCTTTAATATCCCATAAATTGAGTGAGAGATTTGTCATGACTTTTGATCAAAGTTACAAATTTTGCTGGTCTCTTTAGAATTGATTTTTTCCTGTGTGGATGTAGAATTTGTACCTACAGAAAAATTCATATACCTTATTGTTCACATAACCAATTATAGTTATTAATAGTATATATACTAATGGAGACAGCTGCGGGTTTTATTTTTGACATTGAAAAAGTCCAGTACCACTTGTAAGAGTTGTTGATTATTATTGTTTTTAAAGTGGACATTCCTTAATTTTCACAAACAAGTGGCATACGCTTGGTTGTGGAATAGCCACAACTTGGAAAAACATTATGCACCTTCTAGATGCAACAGGTTTATTTACATAGAATTGTCATGAAAAAAGAAGATACTAAAATATGTACTCTAGTCAGACTCTCCTGTGCATTAGCTCCACTGCCCTTTTTTTCCCTGTGTTGGACTGTGAGGTTCATTGACTCATAGCCCTGGTCTGCCTCAGAGATAATTTGGTAGTCAGTCACACTACTGTTTCTTCTTCTTGCCTCCTTGATATTTTGGTCTGTACCAGCACACAACTTGCCCATGTACTTGTCTACACAGCTATTCTGCCATGTTTGTAACACAGAACACGTGCTGACAGCTCTTCAACTCTTCACTGGTGTGTGTGCGCGTCTACACAGTTCAAGTCTGGCCTATTCCACACAAGAAAAAAAAAAAGTATTTTCCATTAGGGAATAGTTCAAAAAAAGTTTTTCAAGAGCTGAAGGTTTTCATTATTACAAAGCCATCCTCGTCTGCGTGCAAAAGTTCAGTTTCCAGATTCATGACACACTAGGGTTTACACAGACTGGAAAGATAGTCTCTAGAGAGCTTGACAAGCCTTAGAAGAGATCTGAGGAGGACAAAGGAAGTGAGATCATCCACCATTCACTTGTCCACTCAGAAGGATGTTGTAATTCTGTAGAAACACTTCTTTTCTAAGAAGCGCAGGTACAGCTACAAAGATGTTACAAGGATGTAACTGGGAGTATCTTCATGCCCCCTGGGTAATTCCTAAGACTGGCTATCCCTGAAACTTTTTTGCAAAAGCAAGCAATTCACAACAACATAAATTTGATTAAAACCAGACCTGGGACATTTCCTATGCTCAGTTTTTCACTCTGCAAAGCTCATGCATCCCTGTGGTTAATTAAGAAATATTACTCATAGTAAGATCCAGTTTTAATAAAATATATGTTGCCTGAACACAGCATCTTAATAAGCCTCATAAACAGTCATTGTCCCATTTTCCTCCCATTACTTCTAACTTAGTGACCATGTTTTCTGGCAGGAGGACAATGCCACTCCTCCCACCTGCAGAGGACTGCATACTGCCTTCCCTCCCAGGTCATGTTGAACCTCTGACCCAACACAAAAGAGAGGTCTATCTCAGGAAGCAGAGGGTTTGCTGCACACATCTGCCCTGTTAGCCTGAGAACAAGCAACAAAAGATCTTCAAAACGATGCACAGATGCTCCCACAGCACCAGCTTGCAGGAATAATGTTTAGAAGCCCAGAAAATCTTTTGAAAAAAAGTGTGGCTGAGATAAGGTGACTGCTGCCCAGGCAATTTATCCGTGACAGTCCTCTCTTGTGGGTGTCATTCAGGAGCTTACAGGAGTAAGGTGGTAGACCAGATTAAATTTCCTGGGGGCACTGATGAGTAGGCACGTATGGGCCAGAAAAAGAGAGCACTGGGAAAGACACAAATCAGGAGAGTACACAAGGAGTAGGTAGTATTTCTTCCTTATGTGAAAACACCCTATACTTGCTTCATATATTACCACAAGAATGACATCACACGCTATAAATGGTAAAGCATAGGAAAGAAACCCAAATAAATTACTTTGCTTAGTCTTAATTGACATTTTAAAAGGCAGCTCCATCTGTGTAGAAGACTACAATAGGAAAGACACAGCACAAGATGTTGGGCTGGCAAAAAGAACAAAACTGGAAGTCTAAATTTTAACAAAGTTTTATACTGGTGCCCAGTTTTTTACTTGAGTCAGGTAAGGAATGTAAGCACTGTGTCAGCACACCATCCTCATTACATCAGGCAGCAGATACTGGAAAGAAAAATAACTGTTTACTCCCTAATGATTTTACTTAAATTTTGATAGCTTAACAGATGACGTACTTCTTCATCACTCACAAAACTAAAGAGAGGTATTGCTACTTTATACTAGACTGTTGCTAAGCAGTGAAGCTAGAAAAAGGGTAAACACTGAAAATTATTTTCGCCTGAGCAGACACAAGTTGATTCAGCTTATGCTACCTGGGAAAATACAAACAATTAACATCTGTAACTGAGATGTTTTCTTTTGAAAGGGCAAATTTTGCGAAAACTACTGGTAAAATCAACAGCAGAGATTTAAAAATACAGATCTAATGTCTTTTCACCATTTGCTCTAAGTAAATTTTATGTCTCTTACAGTAGGATTTGTATCACACTATATACATCTTTAATGAAAAATGTACACTCTATAGCAGTTTAGATCATAGAATCATAGAATGGTTACAGTTGGAAGGGACTTTTAAGATTATCAGGTTCCAACCTCCCTGCTATGAGCAGGGACACTTCACACTAGACCAGGCTGCACAAAGCCTCATCCAACCTGGTCTTGAACACAGCCAGGAAGAGGACATCCTCAGCTTCCCTGGGCAAACCATATTACACACAGAACAACATATCAATCAAGAAAATGCTAAGCATAGAGAAACATCAGCCAAATTGTTTTAGTATTCAAGAAGGAAAGTAACAAGTGTACCCAAGAATAGTCTAATCCCTTCTTCTGTCAGCAAAGTTACCAAAGACTTAGCTGATGCTTTTCAAGGATTGAAACCATCAAGAAAAAAGCTAGTTTCTGTACATTGCTTGCCTAAAATCAATTCAACTGACCACCTCCGGTTTTTTTGTACATGTAAAAGTGTGTTTACAACCAAGACTAAGAGTTGTTGATTATTATTGTTTTTAAAGTGGACATTCCTTAATTTTCACAAACAAGTGGCATACGCTTGGTTGTGGAATAGCCACAACTTGGAAAAACATTATGCACCTTCTAGATGCAACAGGTTTATTTACATAGAATTGTCATGAAAAAAGAAGATACTAAAATATGTACTCTAGTCAGACTCTCCTGTGCATTAGCTCCACTGCCCTTTTTTTCCCTGTGTTGGACTGTGAAGTTCATTGACTCATAGCCCTGGTCTGCCTCAGAGATAATTTGGTAGTCAGTCACACTACTGTTTCTTCTTCTTGCCTCCTTGATATTTTGGTTTGTACCAGCACACAACTTGCCCATGTACTTGTCTACACAGCTATTCTGCCATGTTTGTAACACAGAACACATGCTGACAGCTCTTCAACTCTTCACTGGTGTGTGTGCGCGTCTACACAGTTCAAGTCTGGCCTATTCCACACAAGAAAAAAAAAAAGTATTTTCCATTAGGGAATAGTTCAAAAAAAGTTTTTCAAGAGCTGAAGGTTTTCATTATTACAAAGCCATCCTCGTCTGCGTGCAAAAGTTCAGTTTCCAGATTCATGACACACTAGGGTTTACACAGACTGGAAAGATAGTCTCTAGAGAGCTTGACAAGCCTTAGAAGAGATCTGAGGAGGACAAAGGAAGTGAGATCATCCACCATTCACTTGTCCACTCAGAAGGATGTTGTAATTCTGTAGAAACACTTCTTTTCTAAGAAGCGCAGGTACAGCTACAAAGATGTTACAAGGATGTAACTGGGAGTATCTTCATGCCCCCTGGGTAATTCCTAAGACTGGCTATCCCTGAAACTTTTTTGCAAAAGCAAGCAATTCACAACAACATAAATTTGATTAAAACCAGACCTGGGACATTTCCTATGCTCAGTTTTTCACTCTGCAAAGCTCATGCATCCCTGTGGTTAATTAAGAAATATTACTCATAGTAAGATCCAGTTTTAATAAAATATATGTTGCCTGAACACAGCATCTTAATAAGCCTCATAAACAGTCATTGTCCCATTTTCCTCCCATTACTTCTAACTTAGTGACCATGTTTTCTGGCAGGAGGACAATGCCACTCCTCCCACCTGCAGAGGACTGCATACTGCCTTCCCTCCCAGGTCATGTTGAACCTCTGACCCAACACAAAAGAGAGGTCTATCTCAGGAAGCAGAGGGTTTGCTGCACACATCTGCCCTGTTAGCCTGAGAACAAGCAACAAAAGATCTTCAAAACGATGCACAGATGCTCCCACAGCACCAGCTTGCAGGAATAATGTTTAGAAGCCCAGAAAATCTTTTGAAAAAAAGTGTGGCTGAGATAAGGTGACTGCTGCCCAGGCAATTTATCCGTGACAGTCCTCTCTTGTGGGTGTCATTCAGGAGCTTACAGGAGTAAGGTGGTAGACCAGATTAAATTTCCTGGGGGCACTGATGAGTAGGCACGTATGGGCCAGAAAAAGAGAGCACTGGGAAAGACACAAATCAGGAGAGTACACAAGGAGTAGGTAGTATTTCTTCCTTATGTGAAAACACCCTATACTTGCTTCATATATTACCACAAGAATGACATCACACGCTATAAATGGTAAAGCATAGGAAAGAAACCCAAATAAATTACTTTGCTTAGTCTTAATTGACATTTTAAAAGGCAGCTCCATCTGTGTAGAAGACTACAATAGGAAAGACACAGCACAAGATGTTGGGCTGGCAAAAAGAACAAAACTGGAAGTCTAAATTTTAACAAAGTTTTATACTGGTGCCCAGTTTTTTGCTTGAGTCAGGTAAGGAATGTAAGCACTGTGTCAGCACACCATCCTCATTACATCAGGCAGCAGATACTGGAAAGAAAAATAACTGTTTACTCCCTAATGATTTTACTTAAATTTTGATAGCTTAACAGATGACGTACTTCTTCATCACTCACAAAACTAAAGAGAGGTATTGCTACTTTATACTAGACTGTTGCTAAGCAGTGAAGCTAGAAAAAGGGTAAACACTGAAAATTATTTTCGCCTGAGCAGACACAAGTTGATTCAGCTTATGCTACCTGGGAAAATACAAACAATTAACATCTGTAACTGAGATGTTTTCTTTTGAAAGGGCAAATTTTGCGAAAACTACTGGTAAAATCAACAGCAGAGATTTAAAAATACAGATCTAATGTCTTTTCACCATTTGCTCTAAGTAAATTTTATGTCTCTTACAGTAGGATTTGTATCACACTATATACATCTTTAATGAAAAATGTACACTCTATAGCAGTTTAGATCATAGAATCATAGAATGGTTACAGTTGGAAGGGACTTTTAAGATTATCAGGTTCCAACCTCCCTGCTATGAGCAGGGACACTTCACACTAGACCAGGCTGCACAAAGCCTCATCCAACCTGGTCTTGAACACAGCCAGGAAGAGGACATCCTCAACTTCCCTGGGCAAACCATATTACACACAGAACAACATATCAATCAAGAAAATGCTAAGCATAGAAAAACATCAGCCAAATTGTTTTAGTATTCAAGAAGGAAAGTAACAAGTGTACCCAAGAATAGTCTAATCCCTTCTTCTGTCAGCAAAGTTACCAAAGACTTAGCTGATGCTTTTCAAGGATTGAAACCATCAAGAAAAAAGCTAGTTTCTGTACATTGCTTGCCTAAAATCAATTCAACTGACCACCTCCGGTTTTTTTGTACATGTAAAAGTGTGTTTACAACCAAGACACTCAGTACCATTTCTGAGCATTTTGCTGGTTCCATATCTCATTACAAGCCTTACAGAGATGAGTGAACCCCTTTCAAAGATCAGAAAACACTGAGCACATTTTGATGGCTTAGTTTTATGGAAATACCAACAAAAGGCTGTTCACTTCGGAAATCTTAATACACAGAGAATGGGTTGCTTCTGGTTTTTTCTCAAGTGAAAATATATTTTGAGAAAAATTATTGAGAACAAGTTTTTTGGGATCCCTGCTGGGTGTTAAGCTGGGGAAATGATACTTATGAATATGCTTATATCTATGTGCATTCATATTAAGGATTCATTTCCCATCATTACAAGAGGATCAGCAATCTCACTTGGCTCATCGTCTTATTTAATCAGCTTCCAGCTAACTCTACCTTGCAATTCTAGTTAACATTAAAAATTAAAGATCGGGCTATGTTAGTAAGCCATCACTCATCAAACGCACTGCTCTGTTTGCCCAGACTATTTGCCTTTCTGAAGCAGGACTAGCTTCAGGCATAAGCAAAGCAGGAAGGTGTCTAGGAAATCAAGATGAGTTTTGCTTCTCTCTCTGCCTCTGCAGCAGTGCCCAAGCAAGCCAGAGAGGGCTGCTGCACTGGAGCTGCTCCTTCAAAGATGGCACGAGCAGAAGTATTTTGGGAGTCTCCATCAAAGCTAGGAAACCAGCAGCATAAACCACCCTGTCCCTGTGATAGCAGCATCCCATTTCACCTGTGCTGCAAAGAAATAAGAACTTTCACATGCTGTGGACATGGACTGACAACAATAAGGTTTGTTATTCAGGGTGTAGCTTAAAGCCGCACAGTGCTGTATTGTCATGTCTGGCAGAAGACATTTCAACAAAACATTAATTTGCTTCCCTGACCTAGATTGTGTTTGGCCCCTTAAAACTGTAGCTATCTTAAAACATGAAGTGTGATGTTTAGTGATCATTTTTACAATCCTGTTTCCATTTCCTGGAATAACATGAGTATTTGTGAAATAAATGGCCTCTCCAACTTCCAGTAAAAATGAATTTATGTATACAGTAATTTATTGAAATAGGATGGCTAGAAGTACTACTTTAATCTTCTGTGCTTTGAGATGTTGTAGTTCTCTTTTCTAAAAAATCAACTTTTCTATACTTGTGTTTTCCTCAAACCTTTTTTTTTTTTACCTCACAAATATATTCTGAATGTAACATGTGACTCTTTACTGTTCAATTTATCTATCCAAAACTTTCAAAGACACTTCCGTCTATTTACCCTCAAAGCCTTCATCTGCATATCAAGATCTGTTTATAGTACTCAGGTGACATTAAAAAGTTCACAAAAGTCACTGAACAGGCAGTGTCCGAGGGAGAAGCAATTCAATTAAGTTCTGGTACATCATGCTGCCTCATGTCTTTATGTTCCTGTTGGTGATTTGGGAATTTAGGGAGTGGCTGCTTGTAGATTCATTCACTATGTAGGAAGAATAAAGAAACAGAAGGATGCTCTGAGCATAATTTCAGTGCAGCCCAGCCAATTGGTCTCAGGCAGGAGGGAAGGTTTGCAATGGGCTGAAACATCAAAGATGTTGTACAAGTGACTAGATACAAGCTAAGAGCTAAGTGATCTAGCAGGAAGGTATCAGCTGAACTACAGAACTACAACTCTACTGCAGAAAGATGCATAATCTGAAGTATTCTCAAATTATTTTTGTCGCTGTTATTATAAAATGTTTTATTACTGCCAATATCTGATGGGAAAAAAAAATGAAAATCATGTTTTTTTGATGGCTAACTTGCAAGCTGTACTAAGCTCAACTTCTATACTGGTTACATATTTTTTAAAAAGAAAAAGTGCATGCCACAAATTTAGTACAGGTTTTATACAGAGTTTAGACAGCATTAGCATCAGCTACCAAACAAATTACTTGATCTTTGTTTCTTGTTCAGGTAAAGGATTGAGAAGTGGAAAAAAAAAAAAAAAAGGAAAAAGCTATTCAACTGGTATGAACAAACTGTTGATTTAGAATCCAAGCCAAGTAAAAAACACTACAAGAGGGTTTCCAAAAAGTTATGTTTGCAATTTAAAACACCCATAGGGCAGAACTGACTTACATGACCAACATTTAATGTATAGTACGTGATAAGATGACACACGCAGTTTTGAAACTTGGCAGTAATTCAGGAAAAGAACACTTTGCTGGCCATTAACAATTTCTGAGCAATGTATTCATATTTATTGTGTGTGTCTATAGTTGAGTTCTTGAGTGATTATAGTTATAAAAGTGCCTTCTCATATAATGTTAGGACACCAAAAGCTGCACTGCAAAATGAAGCTATCTTTTTGCACATGCTAACAGTACAACAAATTCACAGCTTGAGCTTGCTTTCTATTAACAGATGCAAATGAAGAGAAACTTCCACAGATCTTCAGGGGTGAAAATGATACAAGAATTGAGTTTTCACTTTTGTAAAGGCCCTCGAGGGGTCTGAGGAGGTGTGTGGGAACAGGGGGAGAAGCAGCGTGAGCAATATACTGAAAAATCTTAGATTGTTTTAATGCACCTAAATAATCTCATACAGGGAACTCAAACTAAAATAGCAGGCAACAATGAGGAATTATACTTTCAGTTTTATCCTGGCAAAGTTTAAATAATATAGTAAATAGTATATAGTAAGATTTGGGGTTGTTGAGTTTTATGTTTTTGTTTGGGGAGGACTTTTTCAGACATGCATGCGTATTTTCCAACAGAGCTGGTACTGTCTTACAGCTGTTTGATATTAGATGCAAGACCTACCAGCCCTCAAACCTCACATTAGAAACAGACCTTTGGCCAAGTTGTGTCTTCATTTAGACCTTGGCAACCCTGCTTACATCAATGGGGGTAATTTGACCTCTCATTTGAATAACACAGTGCAGTGATATGGTTCTGGTTTGTATTTTTGATGATTGTTTCAGTCAAAATGTAAGAACTCCCTGGATTGTGTGTGAGATGAAAATGCCTTCCAGAGGTAAAAGCACAGATATGGTAATCATGTCTGATTTTGCAAACCATGCAACATGGACAGGTTGCAGCACTGGGCCAGCCCAGCCACAAAAATATCTGCCAAGAACCTCTCCCAATAACCTGGCACTCAAAGGATCACAAAAGAGACTGTGGGTGACGGCAAGGCAGCGGGAACTCTAGGGGCAGTGGGTTCAGGTTCCTAGCGCAAGCAAATTATGTGTGTGTACATGATCTTCAGAAATAAGAAGCACCCCTTCTCTCTCTCTCCCCCAGCCCTGTGAAGTTTTAAAGTGAGCAAAATTCATCCCAGTCAAGAGAATAAAACTTCCAGTTGAAAGAACTGCATGAGAAAAGGATTAATGTGACAGTGAACATATTTCAGTAATCTATTTAAGACATAACCTAGTTGGCTGGATTGTTACTACTCTGAATTTAGGGGGTTTATGAAAATGGTTGTTTGTGCACTGTCTGAAACAACTTTTACTCCCTTAAGAATAAAGGAAATACAGTTTTAGAGTCCTTCAGGAAATAAGCAAAAGCCTATGACCTATGGTAACTTCAAACCCAGATGCTTAATACAGATATGAAAAACATGAAAAAATACTGTGAACTCTCTGTTTATTTTTGTTGGTTTCTTTGTTCCGTAAAGTGTCTCCTTGCCCAATTGCAATGATAATGATTCTCAAAAGAGCCTGGGCTGGGAGTCTCAATCCTAAGCTTTTAAGTCAGAATCTTTGCCTGGCTACACATCAACCAGAAAAAGAAATAACAAACTCTAGTCATGTTGATGCCACATCACCATGAAAACAGAATGAATGCATTTGAACTACAGCATCTTTGCCTCATTCAAGAATTTCCCTTAGGTTTTGTTTAAAGCTACAACCTTCTTTGTGCAGGCAGAAAAGAGTCTTATTCCATGAAAATAAAGAAAAACAAAACAAAACAAAAAACTTTTAAAGCCAGAACATTTAGTTTAATCTACTTCTAAATCATATTACACTTTCAGTGAATTACAATAGTGTCTTAGTGGCCAGAGGTGAAGAATATACAGCAGAACAAGCAGAGTTCCTCCCTAGTTAGCTTAAAGGATACTGTCAGGTTCAAAAAACATAAATTCCTTTCTCTTTGTGCACTCAGGCCCTTACACACACCTTTGGCACATCCTTATACCTATGCTACAGCTTTGTCAAGATGCCAGAACAGAAAAAAATGAGTCAGATACACACATTTAGAACAGAGACAAATATTTGCCCCATCACTAGCGCAAAAGCAAAGGGATTTTCTTCTGGTAAATTTGAATTACTTATTTTCATGGTATTTTGCATTCAGCTTGGACAATGAAATAAAAACTAACAGGCATTTATAGTAAATAATAATGAAGGAAGTTTTGCCTCACTTCCAACTGTCTACCCTCTCTGGTGCCCCAGCATTTAGGCTGTAAACACTGAAGAAGAATGTTACATTTACACAAAAATACTGTTATTGTAATTTGTTTTCAAGGCTTTGTGTTTGTTGTTTGCCATTGTTGTTGTTTTTCCCTCCTTCTCTGTCCCCCCAAAAACCCCTTCTGTTTGCCTTTAGTTTTCATCACAAAGTATATATTTGGAAGCTCCCCAAAGGGTTGATTTCAAGCATTTAACATCACATACAAATAAATTAGCACTGATGAGACACTGCAGTGAGTGCAAAAACTGCTCTTGTAATACTTAAATGCTGATTATAGCTCCTCAGGCTGGATGTATAAATGAGTGACAAGAATCCTGGTCCACATGCATGCATTTCAGAGTGTAAATGTGGCAAGAGGAAATTGAGGGTAAAGACTCCAAAACAGTCGTAATCCACTGTTATATCATTCTCGCTCACTCACATGTGTTTATACTTTTACTTGTAAAAAACGAACAAGAAAATCTTTTGAATACTTTGTTATTGCTGGGCCTCCTTTTCTTTTAGTTATTCTGTGAAACAGCCAACTATGTACAACACCCAACTGCGAGCCTTCAGTTACTTTGCAAGTGCTTCCACAGCACAGGGCTCCCTGGTCACAAAGCAAGCTGCATGGAGAGCACCTTGGCCTCTGACCCAGCAGAAATAAGGACCTTCATTATGAGAAGTGGCCATTTCAACCTGCTAGGAAGCTTTGCAACAGACTTTTGCTCTCCCAGTGCAGGTTAAATCATTCTCACCACAGAGGGTGCTCATCTTGTTTCAGCTATTTGATTCCACGACTATTTTATTTGATAAAGAGCGAGCGCTGGCTGACGTCATTGCAAAGCTGCTCTCCAAAACCTTTGAGAAGTCGTGGAGATCAGGAGATGTCCCTGAGGACTGAAGATGTCACCCTCATTTATAAGAAGGATTCAAACAAGGATGCAGGTAATTATAGACCCATTAGTCTCACTTCAGGCCTTGGGAAAGTCATGGAGAAAATCCTCCTGGGGACAGTCACTAGTCAATTGAAGCACATGATTGGGAAAAGCCAACATGGAATTACCCAGAGGGAAATAGTGGTTGACAAACCTGATCACCTTTTATAACAAAGTAACCCACTCAGTTGATGCAGGGTGAGAGGCAGATATTGTCTACCTGGACTTCTCCAAGGCTTTTGATATGGTCCCCCACAGCCTCCTCCTGGAGAAACGGACTCATTATGGCCTTGACAAGTGGTCTGTGAGGTGGGTGGGGAACTGGCTGACAGACCATACCCAGAGGATGATAGTAAATAGTTCCTTCTCAAACTGGCAACTGGTCACAAGTGGGGTCCCTCAGGGGTGGATATTGGGCCTAATGCTGTTTAACAACTTAATAAGTGACCTGGATGTTGGGATCAAAAGTACCCTGATGAAGTTTGCTGATGACACCAAGATGAGTGGAGAGGTTGACACTCCAGAAGGGAGAGCCACCCTCCAGGATGACCTGGAAGGACTGGAGGAGTGGACTAGCAGGAACCTTATAAAGTTCAACAGAAAGAAGTGTAAGGTCTTGTACCTGGGAACACATAAATCCAGGAGTGCAGTTCAGACTGGGATCCACTGTGGAAAGGGAACTGGTGGTCTTGGTGGATAACAGGCTCAACAAGTGACCAGTGTACTGCAGTGGCAAAGAAAGCCAACACAAAGCTGGGCTGCATCAACAAGGACATCACCAGCAGAGATATAGAAGACATCATCCCTCTCTACTCAGTGCTTATCAGACCACACCTTATTACCACATTCCATCACTTAAAGGGTGGCTACCAAGAAGTTGGAGACTCCCTGTTTACAAGGGGTCACATGGAAAAGAAAAAGGGTAATGGCACAAGTTGCTCCTGGAGAGATTCTGATTGGACACAAGAGGCAAATTTTTCACCACAAGGACAGTCTAACACTGGAATAACTCCCAAAGGAAGTGGTAGATTCCCCCACATTGCACAGTTTGAAGTCTCAGCTTGAGAGGGTGGTGAGCCATCTCATATAAGCTATAGCAGTACCTAGAAAGATTGGACCAGCTGATCCTTGAGGTCCCTTCAAATCTGGCATTCTATGATTCCATGAAAAATGCTTTTGAAGTCCTAAAATCACCCACCTCTGCACACCCATACTGAACTGCAATCATCACAGAGATCAGGACACACTTGTTTGGGTACAGAACAAAGAGGCTCCCTGGTCCATAGCCATCTGTCACACTGCTGAGGGGCAAGGGGCAGCAGACACAGCCAAGAACACAACAAAGCAGTGGTACCAAGGAAGGTGACCTAAACCCAGAAAACGCACACAGATTCTGAAGAAACCTGCCTCAAATTTGCCTTGGAAGATGAGAGTGGAAGTGTCTGTGGCAGAGAGCCGAGCTTTTAAGAAGACACTTTTAAAGTTAGGCACCCTGGACCTTTCCACAATTCAAAAAGTCTTTTCTTCTGTCACTAGAACAAGCAAGTGGGTGTCGTGGACACGACAGACTCAGATACTCTGAAACAGTGGACACTATCAATATCAAGCAGTATAAGATCACCCCATAGAGGAAGGCCCTGAGGCAGGGGAACATGTTACTTCAATCCTGCCACTGCTGTTTGAAGGAAAAAACGATCCATGAAGGTCTGCTTCAATGACTGGTTGGATGAGGCTTTGTGCAGCCTGGTCTAGTGTCAGGTGTCCCTGCTCATAGCAGGGTGGTTGGAACCTGATGATCTTTCAGGTCCCTTCCAACTTTAACCATTCTATGACTCTATGATTGTATAATTCCTGGGTCGCTGAGGGAGGCTCTGGCTCTCATCTTGTGAAAGGATCTGATGAATTGTGCTCTCCATATGTTATATCAGTGTCACACCTATCTGCAGAGCCTGAGGCACTGCCTACATATCTGTAGCCCTGAAGGTCTGAATAAACTCATTGGACATTGCCTAGACCTGAGCATTGGGTGGAGTAACATTTGTCGACACAAGATTTTTCATCTCTCTCAAATACCAACAATTACCTGAACTCTCCAAAAGCCACTTGAAAAGACACTAGTTCTCAAACAGCAAATTAACTAACATTCTCCAAGTTGTTATTCAAGCTGCAGTACACACTCCTTCAAACAATACCACTTATAAAGCAATAATGAAAAGAACTAGTCTATAAACCTTTCCTTAGCAGCAGGAAGGCTTAGGCTCCCAGGTTCACAAGCCTTGCCTTCAGTTTATTTGAAGCCCATCAGACTTCAGCAAAAGGGAGCTAATCAAAGCAGTGTAGAGTAATTTTAAAAAGCTTAATAAGACACTATCAAGTGTGTTTTCTCTCCATCTGTTTTGACTTTGAAAGAAACAGAAACCAGCTTTCTACCTTTACTGCATTGCCCACTTGTTAAATGGAAATGCAAATCCCAAATGCATTGAATAAAGCTACAACAAGCATCCTTCTTTGTGAACTAGTGAAGTAAAGAACCTGTTGGCAGGCTTGCTCTCTCAGGCAAGACCCATTAATATGAAAGGGGGTTTACGTGAGAAAAGCCTGAACTATGAGTCCTAAAAAGGTAACTTCAGCTGTAAAAGAAAACAAGGCTGGGGAGGTTTTTATGCCGTGACTGAGCTTCAGCTTCAAGCCTTCAGGCTAGCACTACCCAGAGTGGTTCTGATAGGATAATTTTCTATGCCAAAGTCTGATGTATCAAATAATTACTCATGTCATGGCCAACATGCCAATTTCAATGGCTGTTTACCTAACAGCTGTCCCAAACCCTTCTGAGATATTTTAAATGACCAGGTGCAACTTTCCTGTTTTTAAATAATCCCTCATAGTTATTCTGGCTAGAGAAAAAAGCAGACAGGCTGCTGCTGCAGCCTGGGGAGGACTTGGGGGGAGCCCAGCTCCCCCAGGTGCTGCCTAGCTTTGACCTTTCTCTTTTCCTCTCATTTTGAGGAAAGTGGAATTTGGTCCTGGTGACTGATGGTAGCACTAAAAGTTTTACGTCAACATGATGATGCTGGTGTCACTGAATAAATTATGCACATTTAGGGCTACATTCAGGGAGCCTGATGTGTAAATCAGTCCCTGCACACAGCCAGTGGAGGGAAATAAATACCTCAGAAGATGTGTCGAGGTGATCCTAAAACCTTAGGATAGATACAGGGAGAGGTGCTCAAAGTCAGCAGGAGTGAAGGCCCTGGGATTCATGTAGAGAGTAAATCATCTGAACAGTGCCCATTAGGCTTATTGTCAAGGTTTGGTTTATGATTGGTGATTAGACCAGTGACAACAATGCTTTTGATCCTCTCCCCCTCACCCCCAGGTAGGGAAAAAAGAGAGAGAAGAAGAGCGACTTTACAGATTGAAAACTAAACTAGACAGCTTTAATTAAACACCAATGATAAAATAAATATGTATAAATATCTACAAGTATGTTCAGGAATGTGCAAAACCCTGTTGCCTTCCCCCACCCCAGCAACTGCCCTAGCATCTCCTGAGCTGTGACCAGTCCTGAAATGTCCTGGAACTGCCAGAGAGAGAGGCAGAGCAGACAGGAGCTGAAGGGAGAGTGATGAGGGTCAGGAATGCACGAGTCAAGAAGGAAGGAACTTGACTTCCATGATGTCTGAATTATGTATGGTGTGTAATACTCTCTGGCCAACTTTGCTAGGTCTAGTCCGCTCCTCCCTATGGGGAGTTGTAGATACAACTCTTCTGCTTCTCTTGTATCCAAAGCAGTAAATTCAAGAAGCAGAGCAATCTGCCCTGTCTGTAAATATTTCAGCATCATTAGTCCACTAGCTGTAAAACTTGCAGCTACTTAAAAGAGATCTCAGTGAAGAAAAAAAAAAAAAAATCAGTAAAAAGAGAATTGGTCTTATCCTGGCTCAAACCAGGACAAGTATTAAGGTCCTGTGAGGCTCAAAGTTTGGCTCTATCTTCATCAAAACATAACAAAGTTAGCAGTTTCCCCCCTTTTTCTTTATCTCTTTCTTACATTCTTTCCAAAATTGCAGGATTTTGTTTCAGAAATGTTGATACTTAAACATCTGTTCAGTTTTGGAAAAAAAAAAAGTAGTTCTGAAACAATAAATGTATAAAACCTGCTATACTTACATGTCATCTGAATGGCATGATTATCCTGCTGTGATCACCCAACACATCAGATTGCCATTAATATTAATACACGTATCCTTGCAAATGCAACTCCCATTTAACTGTTTGGGGTAATATTTTGCAGAAAAAAAAGAACAGCTTTCAAAATAGAGGGAAAAAATCCAGAGGACACGACCACATTTCACAGGTCAGTGGCTGGGATAGGAAGAGCTGCTGAAGGAGAGCTGAAGGAACACACTAGCTCAGGGGCATTTTAGCACTCTTGTGATACGATACCCATATTCATCAGCATGCAACAATCCCCTCTCCAGATGAAAAACACTACAGATCATGTTCCTAATAAAACAGTCAATTTGCCTCCTTCTCTTTTTTTTGATGTTGGCAGGAATTCCTTACAACCTCATCTCCCTGGGGCATGGCTTCCTCTTCCCCTTTGTCGATCAGGAGAAAACAAGGCGCTGTGCAACAACAAAGTCTCGTTTGCTGGCCTTAGAGACACGTGTGCCGGGTTTCAGACAGACCCAGGAAATTACTGTTGTTTCAGATGCCCTGATTATCACTGATAGAAAAAACAACATAGATGGGAAGCATGGTCAGAATGCATTTCTGTCCTGACAGTCAGAGTGAAAATCGTGATCCCTTGAGAAAGGTCCAGCAAATAAGGTCTGGACAGAGCTGTCAGGCATACACAGAAGAAATCTAACTCAGCCCATGTGTCTATCCAGCTTCAAGAGGTAACTATTTCAAATCTTCCACCAGAGCTGGTCATTGTAGCCCACAGTCTGGTGTATCTGCACCAGGAAGGACAATTGGGCTTGCTAACTTTTATGACCTATGTGTATACTGCCCATCTTGGCTTTAGTTGGGCCAAAGCTCACCGGTAAGGTCACACACAAAGTTTACTTTGCATTCTGAGCTCAGGTCAAGATATAAAAGATGATTAACTTGTTCCCGCTGGAGAACAAGTGTATGTTTTTACTAAACTCACCATGTAGATGGACACAGAATGGCAAGACCTCATCCTTCCCATTGAGTCTCCTGATGTTCTTATATGCAGCCAGACCTTGTGCAGGGCTTGCTGTATCCCTCAAGCCCCATTTAGTGGGCAAGGAGATTTTCCTCTGCTGTGTGCAGGTGTCTCCAGCATTCTGCTGTCAGTGCAGGAATTTTACATTTAAAGAAGAAAGTATCATCTGATCTTAGAATATTTAAAAGGTAATTTCTAGGAAGCAAACTCCAGTCCGCTTCAGTTTTGTAACATTGCTCAAGTATTTTCTGATGCACTTATATCTAAAGTTGTTTACTCTTTGCCAGCAGCCTTTTGTGTGGCAATCACACAACAGTAGTAAAGCCATTTCCTCTAAAGGGAGAAATTCAGAGACTGATTTGTAAAAACATGCTTGTCATTACATAAATAAGTGGGAGATGAACTTCATGCAATTGCATATACAACCTCACAACCACATGGTGATTGAGATGTTACACTGGTAGAAGCATTTCAGTTACCCTGTACCTGACCAGATCGATGGGCACTGACAGCATCTTGCCCAAGCTCAGAGGAAGACTGGTACCAAAGGTGTAGGATGAGCCTCGTATAATTAGAGAAGGCTGAGGTGTTTTAAAGATCATATAATTGGAAAAAAAGAAATCTGTACAACACTGAGGAGGATAAATCACAAATAATTAAATAAATATTAGCTTTTAAACAGCTAAGCCTGCCCATAGTGGACAATAACACAATAACTTTTCCATAATGTGTTTCTTCTTGAACTCCATCTGTTAGCAATTTCATATAACATTTTTGCTCACTGTTCTAACTTTGAATGTTCCCATTATTCAGAGAATTTGCTAATTATTTTTAGAAACCTGCTAAGTTACTGGACTTCAAGATGTTGTATGTACTGTACCTGTATTATTAATCTGAGTTACCTGTATTATATACCCCAACAGATGAGTGCAGGGAGTCAAAGGTGTCAGTGTAACCTTGTTAACAGCACTACCCGACAACCATAGGAAAGACCTATTGGCTAATTCTGTTTTGTGCAAAAACGAGGAGTCAGCTGATTTTTACCACAAAGAATAGGAATCATCATTGCTAAATAAGTGACTGTCCTGGGGGTTTTCAGAACTACTCACATCATACTTCAACCTACCAAGGAGAGGAGGGAGTCATTGTATGAATTACTCCTGCAATATTTCATGAGCTAGTAAATTTTCTATGGAAATTATCCAGTTGATGAAAATGTCTGTATTTCAAACCTCACAAGAGTCTGATTTAGAAGAGAAATAGTGCTCGTTTACTGCAGCTTCATTGAAGACAAAGATGGAGAGAACCTGAAGTGTTGAAATGTTAACATTACAAGGAAACTAATTATCATATTTTCACTTGCAAACTTCAAACCTGCTGCTAATTAATCTCTGTGGAAAGGCTGTATATGAATTAAATTATAATGTAAGTCAGATTATATGGGATGAGATGTATAACATGCCCTGTCACGGAGGAGAAACGAAATGGATTGCTTGCACAGAAAAGACAAAAAACCCGAAGAGCTTGCTCTTCATTAGTGCACCAATCTGTACCAGCCGGCTGGTGACAGATTCACCCCAACGGAGTGTTGCAAACCACCTTGGCTTTTCAAAAGTTTGCCTGTGGTCACAAATTATCTAGATGTAAGGAGAGAAAAACTATTTGACTGAGCAAACCTTGATGTGGCACTTGCAGAGTTCTGTTGTGAAAACATCTTGAGGGCAATCAAGTGCCATTAGCACATGTCAATGAAGCTTCCCATGAATTACTACAAAAATTACAGTTAAGTGTACTCCTCCTCCATCACTGTCCAACCTCTCTGACAAAACACTTTGGTTATCTGTTGAAGTATTACAGAAATTAACACCTTTCTGCCACTACAGTAACCAGAGGTATGTCAGCAGACAATTCATTTGGTCCTTCTGCACTAACACCTTTATATAATTCATATATTGATTATAGGATTTTATTTTTTTCATACCATTAACTCTGAAAATACTATATTGTGTATATAATGGGCATAGCAAGGGAGAATTGAATAAATCATTTCCCATGGAAAACAGGCACAAAATATATGTTTTCTGAAAACCAGATCGTGTTTACAACCTCCCTAAGTCAATTCGATGGAATTTGACTAAATAAATTTGTTTTCAATTTATAATCTTGTCATATGAGGTATCACATGGCAACCAAAAAAGAAATTATGTCAGGAGCTCATAATATTTGCCTCTGAGTAGTTTGTCTGTCTTTCTTTTTCATGTATTTATTTATTTATTATTAATTATTTACTTATTGATATGCAGCTTTCAGATTCCAAAAAGCTTCCATAGCTATTTGGGGTTTTTAGTCCATTTTTAACCTTTTTATTATTATTTTTTTTAACCTTCTTTAAGATGAGATACAACATGGAACCAAGAAAGTTACTCTACTGTCTCAATTTCTAATATAATTTAAATCAGTTAATTTGCTGATTATATCAATTCTATCATTGTTATAATTTATTACAAGGCTTCCTTTTGTGTGCACATCTGTTTAAGCAGTTCCACCCGTTGGACCTATGCACCCAGGCAAAAGAAGCTTTTCCTTTACTTAGGCTGGATATGTTTTCCACAGCTCACATATACACACGTTGTGAAGGATTACATATCAACTGTTGCAAGGTTTAATTGCATGCCTGGCTATGGTCAGCATAGTTGGCTATTGCAGATGCTTCCACCATCCACAGTTTCCCTTTCTTCTTTTCACTTACCACTCCCTGTGGACCAAATACTCTAAAGGAACAACAAGCAAAGTGTTTCAGAACTATTTGGCTGATTTGATTCTACAAAGTTCAAGGCCTCATGGGTTCATACAGAAGTATTTTATTTTAAATCTAAGAGATGACTAATGCTATACTCTTTTCTGACCTTATATTTTGCTCTGTTTTCTCTAACATCCCATTACTGGTCCAAGCCTTCCTTCTGCTCATTTTATTACTTTCAGTCGCCATTTGGTCTTCAAAAAAAATACAGACTCTGCCTTCAATAATTTATCCCAGATGAGAATCTGACCTTATATACACCGATCACATAGAAGTTCAGTGAGACTTGGCCTTATTTCCTCCCTTCTCCTCTCCTTACACAGACATGGAAATTCTGGCCCTAATGAAGTCAGTGCAAGCTTGCTGTTGGCTGCAAAGAGGTCAAGGTTTCTCTCCTACAATTTCTGTAGCAGACAGGTGACTCTTATTGCTTAGTCTTGTCATCTCAACATGCTGAGTCCTGGACTAGCACGAAGCTTTTCTTGTACTAGTTAAAACAATTGTGCATCACCCCACATCAACCTAGTGATTTATCTGTGCTGACACTTAAGGTACTGAATTCTATATTACTGCTATTTTTTCCGGATATTGTCTAATTCAGTTTTGCCACTGTTTTCTAGTCTCTTACACTAATCTTGCAGCAAAGTTTGTTTTGACTCTTAGTAGAATCCAAATTTCTGGAGACACTGTACTGAGTGTTCCAGTGAGCAACTTCAAAACTTTTTACAACATGGGTTAAGGTCAGGAAAAACACAGCTGATAGGTAACTCACAAAATACTACCCTTCTAAAATATCACTGAAACTAATTTGGGGGGAAAATGAAAATAAAAAATCAAAATTACAAGACCATATCTCCTACTGCAGCTTTATCTTAACCATTTTTTTATTTTTCAAAGATATAACACAGAGTACATAAGGTAGAACTTACCTAAATAAGGTATAACTCATAGTCAGAAAGATCTCACAGATAGAAGAGTGGGGAAATATATTAACACTGTTCTTTTCCTTTCTCTGTGTTTTCCTTTCTCCATTTGCAGACCAGTGATATCTAAATCAGCAATTTGAGTTCATTCTTTTAGGAGAACCAAATCAGCATGATTGTGTAGCTATTTTTTGTCATCACCATCTCTTACCTGACATTCCAATTTATTCCCATTTTCCTTGGCATGGTCGTGCCTTCTGCACAAATTCCTGAGCCACTTTCCATTCTTTCCTTCTCTGACCACCTATCTTGTTCTTTGCTGACTTTTCCTTTAGGATTCTGCAATTCTGTACCTTGGTATAACCTCTTTCAGGTCATTTCATCAATCATTTGGGGCTAATTTCAAAATTTATTCTTAAGTCAAAATGCTTCCTGAACATTTCACCTATCTTCTAGAAAACAAGCTTCCTGAAAGGCAGGATTTCTATTTATGTTAATGGGAAAGATTCACCTTTCAACTACAGAGACCAAATTTAAGATGATCAGATTGATTAGATACAGTCAGGCTGACATTCTTGTTCAGCATTTTGCCTGGTTTCTCTACCCATTTCTAAATGCAAACTTCTTCCAAAAACAGGCAAAAAAAAATTACAGAGTAGTGCCACACTTTGAAACAGAAAATACACCAATTGTGGTGTCAAAATTTTCTTTAGTTTATTTTTCTACACTATGGTCTACTTATACAAGGGGAAGTGAAGAGCTTGGATCTGGGATTTTGGATCAGGGCAAGGTAGAGATTCTCCTTTTTCCATTTCTAATACCCAACTGCAAGAAAGCAAGGAGAAAAAAAACTACTTGACTGAGCAAAATTTCTCAATATTTCCATTTCTCACTACACACTATAGGCTGCCTTTTCCTCAGCGTAGCACCAGCGTCCAGAGGACTTCAGTCTTTGCACTTGGCTTCTCCTTATCCATCATCCAACAGTCTTTGCAAGCAGGGTCCAAAGCCCAGCAGAAGATCAAGGCCATGACCAAAAGAAGAGAAAAATTACAGTGATCTCAGGTGTTGCACTTCCTGTCTTCAGAGTGTACCACCAGTGGTGGTAGAGACTGGCCTCAGCACAGGCACCTGGACACTCGTGAATCTTCTTGTGAGACAAGATGGAAAGTTCACTTCCTTGTGCTAAATATGTTAAATTATTTGCTCCCTGCCAGTTCTCATAATGCCGGTACGTCCAGCACCGGTTTCCTTTCCTTCCACTAACAAGAGCAAGATTTTGCTCTCAACTATTCACAAGTAATTAATGCATTATTGAACAGGAATAAATAGATAGCAATTAAATAACAAGTATTAATGACTTATTTATTAACATATTAATAGTTGGCCTGAGAGTAATAAATGCAAATTAGTGTAAAGTGGTACCAAAAATTGTGTCGATAATAGGCCCTGAAGTAATCTTGTGTGTTCAAGATAATTACAAATATATTTTCCTTTCAAAAAACTACTGCTGGGTAATTTTTTATGGTTTGCTATGATATCATTTTAGAATTAGAAAATTAGCCCTAGTCTCATTAAAATAATTTTTCAGTGCATCAGGCTTTATTTCAAGTGTAAGTTTCACATTATCTTCTTGCCTATAGAGCTTGTGTTTTGTGGGGTTTTTTTTTGGAAACCTTTTCTTTGGGCCTATATTGGTACAATAATGGTGTTGTTTCAGCTTGCTGCTTGGACAACTTTTCTCATCATTAGTATTCTTATGCAAAAAGCCCTACTGCAAGCAGTGGTGATACCTCGAGGGCTAAAACCAGTAAAAATCACTGAGGGCCAGATTTTTTTCCTTTTTACCCCTGCTGATAGTAATTTACCTGGTAAGTAGTTCAGAGGCTTTAAATATGAGCAAAATGAAACACTAGGCACTGTACACCTAACAACTGATCAAATCACAACAGAAAACCCTCAGAAAACCTTCCCTGGTCAAAACAATTTTACTGTAAACACTTTCCTCTTCTCCAGCCCCCCCATCTTTTTTCTGGGAGGCAGGGGGCAGGGGGCAGAGTTCTTTGGGTAAAAGAAAACCCCACCTGATACCCTGCTCTGAACTGTCACATTTGGGAGACTGATCACTTGGTGAGGACAGCAAGACCCAAAAGAAAAAGGGATGGCTAAAATACAGCATTCTCATGTCATCACTGACCCGCTGTTATCAATGGCAAGTTAATGTATTCCTGTCTGCCACTGGTCCTGGTATTCCTGATTCGGGAATTTGACACACATTTGATCTGTGATTATCTCCAATCAGAGCTCAATAAATATTCAGCTCTGTCTCCATATTTCTAACAGGTCAAGGAATGAGGGTCCAGGCTTCCTCTTAACAGAGAATGCTCAGTTTTTGCAAAGGTTTGCTGCTCCAAATTTTTCTGTCTGCCTTTATTGGTGACATTTTTACTTCTCTACATCTTTTCTCATTAATAATCAAAATAATCAAGTGCATTTCTGTATCGTACAGGGCTTTGGTGGCTCTTTCCCCACATCACCTTCCAAACCTCCACGTAAGGGTGAGTGTGGCCACGTAATCTGTGTACCTGGAAATATCATTCATTTTGTTGCTAATGAAGGTCCTACGGCACAAATTTATTCAAGGTATATACTTTTCCATGGGATAATAATTGGGTCGATAATATTAAACTCATAGGCTCATTATTTAATTGCAAGGGCAGATTATGAACACAGCTTCTAAAATGTATTTTAATGAAAAACACTACATCCTGACCTAATCATATCAACTGTATGCTATCTAATTAAGGATGCAAAAAATCATTATGGTTGCAAAATATTAGTTCCAGCTCCATCAGGCTGCTAGCTGCCCCTTCATGAATATATATATTTTTTTACTCTATGATAAATAGTTAATGAGGTAAAAATGACAAAATTTGCATGTAGGCAAATTAGTTTAAGAGACTGATGTCTTCCTGGTCTACAGAAAGTGACCTTTTTGCTATCAAAAGAATGACTGAAAATACTTGGAAATGATGGCATGGATGTCATTCCACAAATGACAAATCACTTCTCTGAACAATATAAAAATTATAAAATGCAATAACCTTAAATTCTCATCATACTGTAAATGTGTCCTCTGCTGCTGCATTTATCAATTTAATAAAAGGAAATTAAGCATATTCTAAAATACCCATTTATAGGGCAATTTTTAATCCAAGGAATAAAAATGAGAAGCACATGGTTAATAGCAAGAAAATATTGCAAAAACGTAGACCTATTTTTTCCAGAAGGTTTGACTGACTATTTACTTGAATGTCCTCCATTTAAAATATATTTTTTATGTGGAATGATGTAAGATATGGCACTCTCATGCTTTCCTTTATAAAAATTGCTCACAGTTAATTTTGTATCTTATTTAAAAATTAACACATTAATAATGCACACAATGAGGCCTAGTGATGTGTCTTCCATACTGATTACTTTGCACAATTCGACATACAAAAAGAAAGGGACAAGATAAATACCTTATGCAAATTCATGGCAGAAAAAAAGCGTCTTTCAGTATCTGCAGTGCCTAGGAGCATAAAAGACCTCAAAGCGTAGTTCCTGGTCTTACAGGGAGATGCTCCATGTGGAGAACATATTTCTGGAATGGAGCAAGTTTTTATTACAAGACTAAATTTGCTAAAGAGCTAACAAAATTTGGTTTGATTATTCTCTTTTCCATCAAAATAATATAAACAAGAAACCAGAGCAGAAAGGGAAGATTTCCAGTTACTGACAAACATTGGTTCTCTTTTCACAGTGTTTACTTTTGTCCAAGTTTTGGACAAAAGTTGGGAATTTTGGACAGCATTCCTCACTCACAAATATTCCTCAATTTGAGGTAGATCCTGTGCCCACTGAAGTAAATGGCAGTGATCCTACTGATGCCAGGAATGCAAACTCCTCCACTCTTTC